>NC_083343.1:122936715-123278785 GCF_019175385.1 Lycium barbarum | reverse complement strand
CATGTTCTTGTCAAAATAACAACCTTACTTATTCAGAAGGGAAGAATGGAGTCTTGAAAAACATTATTGAGAGTTTTTTATACAATTAGATTATGATACATACTTCAATTCTCCTCTCACATGCAAAAACAGTGGCTAGAACGGGTAAAAAAAGTTATGGGCAAAAACGGATAATTAGTTTTCTCTAATTATCATAGAGTGTAAACATCCCTTTCAATTCGAAATTTAACACGGTTGATTGCTTGTACGGAAACAATTTAATGAGCCGACAACAACAACAAAAGATATGTATGCTATGAATTTATTTTATTATAGAATAAGAATTTCTTATTAACTCGGTAGTTTAATTAAAGATTTAAAAATAAATGGATTTTTTTGAGTTAAGTGAATTGGACTAATCCATATTCTAAAGCATTTTGATCCAAGTAATTTTGGATTGATTTCAATTATAATCTTAATTTATGATTGTACATCTCTTAACCTGTCTAAATGTAACCTAATCAATCCCTCCGATAATAAAATAATCCATCTGATATTTAAATGTTAATCATTTTGATAAGTCATAAGCGTTTCAATATGTTAGATACTTTGCCAAGACAAAAGGTTATTTATTACTCTTATTTTTCAAATTTATTATGATTCTAATTAGTGGGAGTCAAATAATTATATAATTAAAAATAATAATATAGTTAAGACTATTAACTTTTAACTAGCAGTAGGCATAAATCTTAAAACACAGAAGAAATAGATTTTTACCCGTTTAAATTTGACTTGTCCAGTAATAAAAAAGAAAAAGAAAAAATTGAAGAAGAAAAAGGTTGGACTATTACATTTTATTATTACTTTATTAGAAGCATGCGTTGGAGGTGGTTTTGTCATCTACCTACGACTCATGTAAAAAAAATAAAAAAAATAGACCCCACCACCTTCAAACTCATGTAAAAAAAAAAAAAAAGTGGATCCCATATTAAAAAAACAAGCAATATAAAAAAAAGGTGCATCCTATATTAAAAAATCAAACAATATTTATGTAGTTCCCGAAGTATCCCTATTAAGTCAATAATGGTGGATTCATTGTCACATGCGTATCAACCCATTAGTGGGAGCAAATGAAATTATTGTACAACAAAAAACGTGGGCCCTGTATTATTGCCTTTCTTCAAAAGGTTATGTAGTCAAACCATACAATTTCCTTTCTTTTCTTATATTAGCCTAAGATTTAATCTAGATATTTAACTGTTGTATTTGTTGTTCCGTCATGTCATTTATTTGTTATGTTTACTAAAATAAATATACTTAAAATATTTATATTTTAAAATAAGATAAATTTAATTACTTTTTCATTTTTATTCTTAGCCGAATAAATGTGAAAAGAGAATGATGTCGTAAAATAAAAAATAATATTAAATGGAGATCAAATAATAAATAAGGTAAATTAGTCAAATTATAATTTTAATTGACGTTTCCTTAAAAAAAAGGTGCAAAAGACAACATGACAAGTAAAATGAGCTAAACCAAGAATATTCACCAAAAAATAAAAAATAGTAGTTTTTCGTTTAAATAGAAAATCAAATTTCTACTTTGTTTCGTTTTAAACATGTAAAATTAATTTAATAATTTGAATTAGAATTATCCAAATCAAAATTTGATAAAAAATAATAAGTATTGTTTAGGTCCAATCTACATACATTAACAATAGAATATTTTACACCTTTAAATTAATCGAATTAAAATTCAAAGTATCAACTGATGCTTAAATATTGCTATTGTTTTGTCTCAAAGAGAGGGAAATAGTTTCCTTTTAAACAAGTCTTCTTTTTTAAAAAGTATTAATAAATTTTTGCAAACTTTGTATTCGTAGCAAACACTAATATAATAAAGTTTTGGGTACGGAGCACAAACTACAATGTTATATTAATCGTGTTTTGAACATAGTGTGTGTGTGCGCCTATATATATATATATATATTACCACTACCCAAATACAACTACATACACATAGACACACTATAATCCAAAGTATTGGGCCGGTGCGCAGCACGGGCATATGCCATCTAGTCCTTGGAAAAAAGAGAGGAAAGACAGCCCCTATAACTTTTCTAAGCTGTAATAAACTCCCCATTCAAATTAGAGATATCGAGTTCGAGTCCTGAGTATGAAAAATTCTTGGTAGGAAGCGCTTCCACCGAATGGGCCTATGCGGCGCAAATCCGAATACAATCGAGGTACAGCGCCGGTACCGGACACCGGGTGAAAAAAAAATCCCCATACAAGTAAATATACATATACAGAAATTGAGGAAATCTAAAAACAGAGACTCTGTCTGATAATCTATTTCCTTAGTAGCTTCAACTTCATCGAGCAACAAAAATAGCGAAACATAAAATAATCATATTTTAACCTAATTAAAATTTGTAGCTTCCTATTACTGAGTACGACATTTAAAAAGAGATAAAGATAGTTTAAATAAATAATTATTTAGTTAGTAGTATGCAAAAATCCTATAAAACACAAAATAATTAGAAATTAACCTATTTAAATTTGACTCAACCCGTCTTTTTCAATAATAGAAAAAGCAAAATACAAAAGAAAAAAGAAAGAAAAAAATAAAGAAGAAAAAGGTTGGACTATTTACATTTGCTAAGAAAAAGGGAGGAAACACAAAGCCCCTACTTTTCCAAGCTGTAAACTGATTCTACAAGTAAAATATATACAGAAAAAGAGGAAATCTAAAATACAGGGACTTTGTTCGATAATCTCCTTCCTTTGACAAAATGGTCCAATCTTGGTACACCATGCAGCATTGAGCAATTTAAATTTTTTTAGCATTTGGATTGGTTTCAGTTCTGTGGGGCTTCATCCTTCAATTGCAGCAGCTGTTAAGAAGAGGTATAGGGTCCTGTCTGTCTTGCTTCATGCAATATACCCAAAAAATAGAAGGATTTACAGGAGGATTTTTTCACTCAGTATTATAACATCTAGCAGATGATTTTTCCGCTTCTTTATTGAGATCTCATGCCCCCCTTTTAAAATAAAAAACAAAAAAAAATTGGGGAACAAGAAATAATTTTTGAAGAGGATATTACTCTGTAGAATTCTAGAACACAGTATGCTGGCTTGCATGTATTCAACGTTAGAAAAGTTGAAGTTTGAACAAATCAAGTTTACATGTTTACCAGGCTTGATGCTTAAACCTTTATTATAGAAAAATTCTTTGGTACGGAGCGATTTTTCATGAATGGATGTTACGCAACGCGAATTCGAATATAATCAGGCTCCAATTAGAACACTGAAGGATGGAAAACAAAAGAAAAACAAAAAAATGTATCCAATAGAATTGTCTTGTCCACATTTGTGAATGGTACTTAACCTTTCTAGCCAGATGTCTTGAAAGTACATACTCCCTGGTCCCTACCTGGCTATTTGGCATATTTTTCACTTTATCAATGATCAATTTGACAAATTTTGAAAGTCAATTCCGATTATTAACTGATCTTCTCGAATGAATATCTAGGTATACATAGATGACGTGAAAAGCACAATAAGTTATCAGAGCCATTTCTAGCTTATGATTTTTAATTTATTTTTGTCATTTTGACTTAATAAATTTACCCAAACACTACAAAAATATTTAAAAGTTATTTTGACTTAAAAATACTTAAAATAAGTCAATTCAAATAAGCTCTTGAACTTCAATTTTTATGTTAAAAATGGTTTAAAAAACCACCTTTAATTTTAAAATATTTGTCAAAGTCCGCTTTTGTTTCCTAAGAAGTCAAAAGTCACGAGATTTTTTTTTTTTTTTTTTTGGAGTAGACGGATATAAAATCTTGTCATTCGGATATAAAAGGTGACTCTTTCAAAAATTTGAGAAACAAGGATTGACAATATTTGTTACTCTTCCCGTTGAAGAATTGAACACAAGCTATTAACAACCATAACATGAATAAACAGACAACCTTTACATACACACATGGTTTTTATTGTGGCATTTCAACTGCTGGGTCCACGACAAACATTGGAGCACCTACTGTAAAAAGTAGGAGTAGATTTAAGGGAAAAGGACACAAATGGCCGTTCAGCTCAAAATAAACACATGCCCTGATCCAAGTTTTCCCAAATCTAAAAAGTAGCCCTCAAACAATTCTGATAGCCCTCAAACAATTCTCATCCGGCAGCCAAAATCTGTAGCAAGCCTTTTGTGGCTACTAAAAGTCGCACAAAAAATTTAAAAAGTCACCACTAAAGACTGACCGGCCCAACAACCCAAGTGCTTTTTTTTTAAAAAAAAAGGTCAGACTTTTTTTGGCGACTAAAAATCGCCACTAAAGGCTTGTAACAGAAAAATCAAGTTTTTTAGTGGCAACTAAAAAAGTCGCCACTAAAGGTTAAATATCCTAAAACATGTATGGTATGTTTATATTTAGTAAAAAATATTCCAAAAAACTTTGAGGCTATTTTGTATATAATATGTATCATTTGTGAATAAAAATATGTATTAGTACCTATCTATAATGTAGAAACTGTATAAAATGTGAATCACTAAAGTATGTGTCATTTGTATATAATATGTATCATTTGTGTATATAATGTGTATTATAGAATAGAAAATTGTATCATTGTTATATATAATATGTATCATTTTTGTATAGAAAGTGTATATATGATTCCAGTGTGTGTATATAAACTGGATCAGTCTTGTATAGAAAGTGTATTATAATTATAAAAAATGTATCATAGAAACCGTATCATTATGATATATAATATGTATCACTATTGTATATGTCAAAAAAAAAAATCATATCATTATTGTATAATATGTGTATACAGCCTTGTCAATATAGGACTGTCTTTCATTCTGCTTTTCCCAATTTTTGGGAAATCGATCATTTTCGACATTTTTTCATTGTCTTTAGTACGATCTGGCTTCACACCTCGCGGTGCTTACACCTCTCGCCTATCGGAACACCAACCCAATCTTGAAAGCTGAAGTGGGTTTGGGGAATGGAAGAACAAGAACATCTTCTTTACCACCAAAAATGGTAACATAAGACCCTTCTTCACTTCTGTAACTGGATAACTAGCACTGAAAACCGTCTTTACATTGGATGGTTTGGTGTTTTGATGATCCCTACCTTATTGACGGCAACTTCTGTATTTATTATTGCCTTCATTGCTGCTCCTCCAGTAGACATTGATGGTATTCGTGAACCTGTTTCTGGGTCTCTACTTTGCGGAAACAATATTATTTCCGGTGCCATTATTCCTACTTCTGCAGCTATAGGTTTACATTTTTACCCAATCTGGGAAGCGGCATCCGTTGATGAATGGTTATACAACGGTGGTCCTTATGAACTAATTGTTCTTAGCGTATAATTTATGTATAATAAATATATAATTAATTCCAACATATGTATATAAACTGTATCATTCTTTTATATAAAGTGTATATGTGTATAAACTGTATCATCCTTGTATATAATACTAAATATACACATATTATACATATTTTGGGATATTTCTTACTAAATACACACATATTATACATGGTTTGGGATATTAACCTTTAGTGATGATTTTTTAATTGCCACAAAAAGTCTGACTTTTTTTTTTTTTAAAAGCGCTTGGGCTGCTGGGCTGGCCAGCGCTTGACATTATTTTGGGCCGATCGGCCATTTTTGACATTATTTTGGGCTGAGCAGACTCCTAGGGGTATTAGGCCCAAATATTGGCCAAATGTGACATTACTTCTGGCCATTGGACACACAGTGTCCTTTTCCTTAGATTTAAATCTTTGCTAACAATAAGGGTATATAATTATATATGTCTCGAAAATATAAAAGAGGTTAAATATATAAAGATAATATTTGAAAGTAGACGAGTAAATATGATGTTTCTCCTATTAATATGCATACATCAAAATAATTATTGATACAATTAAATCATGACACGTACATTAATCCATTTTTTTTGTACATTAATCCAATTCGAATATTTGACACGCTTAATTATTAAACATACAAAAGCGAGTAGTTTAATAAGTCAACAACCGGATTTTTTTTAACAAAGAAGAAAAGATTTGACTATTACCATGAAAAAAGTGTACGTCGTTGTTTTGTGTGTTGTATAATCAATGAAAAAATTTCTTATTAACTCTATTGTTTAATTAGAGATTAAAAATGTAATTTTTTTTTGTTTTAATTTGGTGGACTATACCCATATTGAAACACATCTTGATCCAAGTAATTTTGGATAGGTTGCAATGTAATTTATATTCAGTGACTATTCATCTTATAACTTGTCTGAATTTAAACTAAATTATCCTTTTGATAAAATAGAATATTCCATCCAATTTCAGATATTAATATCTTGACAAACTATAAATATTTCAAAATAGTAGAAAGCCAACATGTCGTGATCACTCTTTTTCTCGATTTTATAATCATTATTGCTCCCTCCGGATAAAAAAAAGTGTCCACTTAACATTTTTTTTCTTGGATAAAAAAGAATGTCCATTTATCAAATCAAAAAAGAATTAAGCTTATTTTTTCATATTCGACCCTATTAAGTGTTATGTGATCCAATCCCAATACCTATTTAATTAGAGGCAGTTTAGTCAAATTATCTATTTTTGGCTAAGAGTTAGTATTTTTTTAAGAGGTGTGCAAAACTGCAAATGGCTAAGTGAAAACTCTTTTTTAGCTGGAGGGAGCGTTAATCAAGTGAGACTTTCAAAAACAAATAAAGAAAAAATTAGACAAATATTTGTATAATTAAGACTACAATATTTAGAGCCCGTTTGACCATAAAAATTATTCACTTTATTTCGGATTTTTTTCCCACTTTTTTCCGGAATCAACGTTTGATCATGAAAATTCCAAATACAACTTGAAGCTGCATTCCGGAATTCCAAAAACAAGAAAAACTTATTTTTTTAAAAAATTATACTTTTTTCACAACCAAAACAACTACATTTCAACAAAAAATATAATTTCAAAAACTATGGCCAAACACAACTCCAACTCCAACTCCAACCCCAAAATTCCATTTTTTTTGGTTTCTATGGCCAAAAGCCTATTTAATTAGTAGTGTGCGAAAATTTAAAAAGATAGAAGAAATAATAGATTTTAACCGTTTAAATTTGACTCAACCGGTCTTTTCCAATAGTAATAATAATAAAAAAGAAAAAGAAAGAAAAAAAACTAAGGAAGAAAAAGTTAGACTATTCCTTGGAAAAAGGGAGAAAAATCAAAGTCCCTACAACTTTTCTAAGCTGTAAAATATACATATACATACAGAGAAAGAGGAAATCTAACTTGAGAGAAAAAAAAAATGGCGAAATCGAGTGCTGATGACGAGGAATTGAGGAGAGCTTGTGAAGAAAGCACTAAACAGAAGATCTTTATGTCCATCAGAGTTGCTAAAAGCCGTGGGATCTGGGCTAAAACTGCCAAATTAGGTCGTACTCATACAGCTAAACCTAGAGTTATCGCCATTTCAAGTATGTTATTACTCCAGATTTAGTTACTAACTTTTAATTTTAAATGTACAGTTTTATTTAGTAACAATGAAACTTACTCGGTTGATTTATGTAAAGTAAAGCTCTCTGTGATCTGCTGTTTAGGTCGTAGTCACACTTAAATCTATGTTATTTCTCCAGATTTAGTTAACTTCTAAGTTTAAATTGACAGTTTATTTAGTATAATGTTGAAATGTGTTAGAATTGGACGTTATAGATTTTATGTAAAGTAAAGCTGGATGATTCTGTTGTTTATACTCGTATTTTTTTTTTTTTTGATAATTGTTGTTTATACTTGTATTATTGAGTGATATGTTTTAATTAGATGAAATTAAGTTTGTTGAGTTGCTTCAAGAGCGAGAGAAATGAGCTCAAAATTAGGTTGTAGTCACGCTGCTAAACCTAGAGTTATCGCTATTTCCAGTACGTAATCTATGCTAATTGTCCAGATTTAGTGAGCTTCATTTAGTAGTAATGAAATGTGTTAGAATCGAACGGAATGGATACGGAAACTTGCTCGGTTGATTCTGTTGTTTATACTTGTATTACTGCGTGATCTGTTTCAATTTGATGAAATTAAGTTTGTTGAGTTGCTTTAAGAGCGAGAAATGAGCTCAAATTAGGTCATAGTCACGCTGCTAAACCTAGAGTTATCGCTATTTCCAGTACGTAATCTATGCTAATTGTCCAGATTTAGTGAGCTTCATTTAGTAGTAATGAAATGTGTTAGAATCGAACGGAATGGATACGGAAACTTGCTCGGTTGATTCTGTTGTTTATACTTGTATTACTGCGTGATCTGTTTCAATTTGATGAAATTAAGTTTGTTGAGTTGCTTTAAGAGCGAGAAATGAGCTCAAATTAGGTCATAGTCACGCTGCTAAACCTAGAGTTATCGCTATTTCCAGTACGTAATCTATGTTATTTGTCCAGATTTAGTTAAACTTCATTTAGTAGTAATGAAATGTGTTAAAATTGAACGGAATTGATATGGAAACTTGCTCGGTTGATTCTGTTGTTTATACTTGTATTATTGAGTGATCTGTTTCAATTAGATGAAATTAAGTTTGTTGAGTTGCTTCAAGAGCGAGAAATGAGCTCAAAATTAGGTCGTACTCATACAGCTAAACCTAGAGTTATCGCTATTTCAAGTACGTTATCTATGCTAATTGTCCAGATTTAGTTAAACTTCATTTAGTAGTAATGAAATGTGTTAGAATTGAACGGAATGGATACAGAAACTTGCTCGGTTGATTTATGTAAAGTAAAGTTAGGCGATTTTGTTGTTTATACTATGTATTTACTGCGTGATCTGTTTCGATTTGATGAAATCAAGTTTATTTAGTTGCTTTAGCTATATCTGATAGAATTGGAACGGTATAGAGAAGAGTTGTTAAGTACTGCTCGAGGATGAGTTATTGCCATTTCCACTACGTAATCTGTGTTACACTCCAGATTTAGTTAACTTCTAAGTTTAAATAGACAGTTTATTTAGTAATTATGAAATCGAGTGCGGATGACGAGGAATTGAGAAAAGCTTGTGAGGCAGCTTTAGAAAGCACAAAACAGAAGATCGTTATGTCTATCAGAGTCGCTAAGAGCCATGGGATCTGGGCTAAAACTGCCAAATTAGGTTGTAGTCATACCGCTAAACCTAGAGTTATCGCCATTTCCAGTACGTAAATCTATGTTATCTGTCCAGATTTAGTTAACTTTAATGGATAGTTATTATTTAGTATAATGAAACGTGTTAGAATTCAACTGAATTACTTGGTTGATTTATGATTGATTTATGTAAAGTAAAGCTGAGTGATCCTGTTGTTTCTACGATGTAATACTGTGTGATCTGTTTCACACTGCTAAACCTAGAGTTATCGCCATTTCCAGTACGTTAACTATGTTATTTTGCCCAGATTTAGTTAAACTTCTAAGTTTAAATGAACAGTTTGTTCAGTAACAATGAAATGTGTTAGAGTTGAACAGAAACTTACTCGGTTGGTTTATGTAAAGTAAAGCTCTGCGTGATCTGTTTAGGTAGTAGTTACACAGCTAAACCTAGAGTTATCGCTATTTCCAGTACTTAATCTTTGTTATTTTTCCAGATTTAGTTAAACTTCTAAGTTAAATTGACAGATTGTTTATTAATAATGAAATGTGTTAGAATTGAAACGGAAATGGATATGGAAACTTACTCGGATGATTTGTGATTGATTTACTCGGTTCTTTCTTGTATTACTGCATGATCTGTTTCAATTTGATGAAATCGAGTTTGTTTAGTTGCTTCAAGTGCTGGAAATGAGCTCAATAAGACTTCAGCTAGCTCATGTGTATTTCCGGATATTTGATAAAATTGGAATGATAGAGAGGGATATTTCCACTAAACACAGAGTTATCACCATTTCCAGTACGTAATCTATGTTGAACTCTAATGACAGCGGAACTACCGCTCAGAGGACACCAGCGTCACTGTTAGTAAGGGAGTGACCAACAACAATACTACTAATCGGGACTCTAGTTTTATATAGACAGTTTATTTAGTACTAATGAAATTTGTTAGAATAGAAACAGAATGGATGTGGAAAGTTACTCGGTTGATTTATGATTGATTTATTCTGTCATTTGTGCTATGTATTACTGCATGATCTGTTTGAATTTGATGAAAATCAAGTTTGTTCATTTGCTTCAAGTGCTACAAATGAGCTCAATAAGACCTTAGAGCTAGCTCGGGTATCTTTAGGGATATCTAATAAAATTGGAACTATATAGATTAGATTTGAAACGTACAGCTCGAGGATGAGATACCCAGAGTTATCGCCATTTACAGTACGTAATCTGTGTTATTCTCTAGATTTAGGTAACTTCTAAGTTTAGAATAGACAGTTTATTTAGTAATTATGAAATCGAGTGCTGATGACGAGGAGTTGAGGAGAGCTTGTGAAGGGGCTTTAGAAAGCACTAAACAGAAGATCGTTATGTCTATCAGAGTGGCTAAGAGCCGTGGGATCTGGGCCAAAACTGACAAATTAGGTCGGAGTCACACTGCCAAACCTAGAGTTATAGCCATTTCCACTACGTTATCTCTCTTATTGTCCAGATTTAGTTAACTTCAATAGACAGTTATTACTTAGTTGTTAGGATGATGAATTGTGTTAGAATTGCACGAAATGGATATGGAAACTATACTCATTTGATGAAATCAAGTTTATTGAGTTGCTTCAAGAGCTAGGCTAAGTTGCTCGGACTCGGGTGTGGGTATCCGATACGGGTACGGATCCAAGTGTCGGATTCAACAAAATCTAAATTATAAGATTTGGGGGTGCGGATCCGAGTATGGATACGGGTGAGGGGATTCGGCTAAGAAAAGTCAAAATTTTAAAGAGTAGAGCTATAAATGTTAAGAGATATTCTATGAAAAACTTACATGTATAGTCTATGAAACTCGAAGCAGCAAAAATGAGACAAAAGTACTACTATAATATTGAAGGTATGTCATTTCCCTTATCTTAAATCTGTTTTATCTTTAATTTTGAGAAATCAAAATGTCAATCCAAAATTTGTCGATGGACTTCGGTCAAAGTATCCGAACTTGGTTGACCGTATCCCGGATGTATCCTGCTCCCTACCCGTGTCAAGACGGGATCGGCACCAAAAACGGAGAGTCCGCGTAACATAGGAGCTAAAAATGAGCTTAAGAAGACCTTAGCTAGCTTAGGTGTCTTCAGGATGTTTGATAAAATTGGAATGATAGAGAAGATTTGTAAGGTACTCCCTCAGTCCCAAATTAGTTGTTATGTTTTTCTTTATCGGGAGTCAATTTGACTATTCTTTGAAGTTAAATTGGATTAGAATAACTTAATATTTAGAATAACCCAGAGTTATCGCCATTTCCAGTCCATGATCTGTGTTATTGCCCAGATTTAGTTAACTTCTAGTTTTAAATGGACAGTTGAAATGTGTTAGAATTGAACGGAATGGACATGGAAACTTGCTCGGTTGATTTATGATTGATTTATGTAAAGTAAAGCTTGGCGATTATGTTGTTTTTACTTGTTTTACCGTGTGATCTGTTTCAATTTGATGAAATCAAGTTTGTTGAGTTGCTTCAATTGCTATAAATGAGCCCAAATTAGGTTGTAGTCAGTAGTCACACCGCTAAACCTAGAGTTATCACCATTTCCAGTATGTTATCTATGCTAATTGTCCAGATTTAGTGAACTTCATTTAATAGTAATGAAATGTGTTAGAATTGAACGGAATGGATATGGAAACTTAATCAGTTGATTTATGCAAAGTAAAGTTGAGTGATTCTGTTGTTTATACTTGTATTACTGTGTGATCTGTTTCAATTTGATGAAATCAAGTTTGTTGAGTTGCTTCAAGTGCTATAAATGAGCTCAAATTAGGTTGTAGTCACGCTGCTAAACCTAGAGTTATCACCATTTCCAGTATGTAATCTATGCTAATTGTCCAGATTTAGTGAACTTCATTTATTAGTAATGAAATGTGTTAGAATTGAACGGAATGGATATGGAAACTTAATCAGTTGATTTATGCAAAGTAAAGTTGAGTGATTCTGTTGTTTATACTTGTATTACTGTGTGATCTGTTTCAATTTGGTGAAATCAAGTTTGTTCAGTTGCTTTAGCTATATCTGATAGAATTGGAATGGTATAGAGAAGATTTGTTAAGTACTGCTCGAGGATGAGATATCCAGAGTTATCTCCATTTCCATTACGTAATCTGTGTTATTCTCCAGATTTAGTTAACTTCTAAGTTTAGAATAGACAGTTTATTTAGTAATTATGAAATCGAGTGTCGATGACGAGGAATTAAGGAGAGCTTGTGAGGCAGCTTTAGAAAGCACTAAACAGAAGATTGTTATGTCCATCAGAGTCGCCAAGAGCCGTGGGATCTGGGCTAAAACTGGAAAATTTGGTTGTAGTCACACAGCTAAACCCAGAGTTATCGCCATTTCCAGTACGTTATCTATGCTATCTCCAGATTTAGTTAACTTCTAAGCTTATATAGACAGTTTATTACATAATAATGAAATTTATTAGAATTGAGCTGAACGGATATGCAAAACTTGCTTGGTAAAAATTTACACTGGATTCTGTTGTTTCTACTATGTATTACTACGTGATCTGTTTCAATTTGATGGAGTCAAGTTTGTTCAGTTGCTTCAAGAGCCAAAAATGAGCTCTTTAAGAGCTTAGCTAGGTCAGGTCACGTTAGGGATACGTGATAAAATTGAACGGAATGGATAGTTGACTTGCTAGGTTGATTTATGTAAAGAAAAGCTGTGTGATTCTGGTGTTTCTACTTGTATTACTCAGTGTTGTCAAAGGCGCGCTTAAAGCGCGCTTAAGCCCTGAAGCGAGGCTCAAAACATGTTGAGCGCTCCGCCTCGCTTTATGTGCGCTTCAGTGTTGTCATCAAGGTTCTGAGACATAACTTTTCTTGCCAATGAGCCTCTCTTGAAGAGTTGACACTAGATGAATGATATTTCACTTTATCGTAATGCTTTTACAATTTTTTTGTTCATATATTTGTAATTCATGCTTATTATTATTAGTCTTGGACTAAACTTATATATATTTGTACTTTTGCACCATTGTGCTTTTTTTCATTAAAACCCACGCTTTATTTGCGCTTTGCGCTTAAAGCCCCAGCTGACGTTAGAGCTTTTTTGCGCTTTTCGCTTTTGATAACACTGGTATTACTGCGTGATCTGTTTCAAGTTGATGAAATCTAGTTTGTTGAGTTGCTTCAACAGCTAGAAATGAGCTCAATAAGACCTTAGCTAGCTTAGGTCTATTTCCGGATATTAGATAAAATTGGAATAATACAAAGAACAATATTTCCGCAAAACCCTGAGTTATCACCATTTCAAGTACGTAATCTCTCTTATATGTCCTGATTTAGTTAACTTCTAGTTTTATAATGAAATGTGTTAGAATTGCACGGAATGGATATGGAAACTTACTCGGTTGATTTATGTAAAGTAAAGCTCGGCGATTCCATTGTTTATACTTGTATTACTGTGTGATCTGTTTCAATTTGATGAAATTGAGTTTGTTGAGTTGCTTCAAGAGCTAGAAATGAGCTAAATAAGACCTTAACTGGATTTACTTAACTTCTAGTTTTGTAGACAGTTTATTTAATAATAATACTGAAATTTGATAAAATTGGAACGATACAGAGAAGGATATTTCCGCTAAACCCAGAGTTATTACCATTTCCAGTACGTAATCTATGTTATTTGTCCAGATTTAGTTAACTTCTAAGTTTAGAATAGATAGTTTATTTAGTAGTAATAAAATGTGTTAGAATTGAACTGAATGGATATGAAACTTACTCGGTTGATTTATAATTTATTTATGTAAAGTAAATCGCCATTTCCAATACGTAATCTATGTTATTGTCTAGATTTAGTTAACTTCTAAGTTTAAATCGACAGTTTATTTAGTAATATTGAAACTTGTTAGAGTAGAAACGGATGGATATGGAAACTTACTCGGTTGAATTATGACTGATTTATGTATGGTAAAGCTGGATGATTCTGTTGATTATACCAGTGTTGTCAAAGGCGCGCTTAAAGCACGCTTAAGCCCTGAAGCGAGGCTCAAAACATGTTGAGCGCTTCGCCTCACTTTATTTGCGCTTCAGTGTGATCAACAAGGCTCTAAGACATACTTTTCCTTGACAATGAGGTTCTCTTGAAGAGGTGACACTAGATAATTGATATTTCACTTTACTGTAATGTTTTTACAATTTCTTGGTCAATATATTTGTTGTTCATGCTTATTATTATTAGTCTTGGACTAAACATATATATATTTATATTTTTTCACCATTGCTCTTTTTTTCATTAAAGCCCATACCTTACTTGTGCTTTGCGCTTAAAGCCCCAGCTAACCTTAGAGCTTTTTGTGCTTTTCGCTTTTAATAACACTGGATTATACTTGTATTACTGCATGATCTGTTTCAAGTTGATGAAATCTAGTTTATGGAGTTACTTCAAGAGATAGAAATGAGCTCAATAAGACTTTAGCTAGCTCAGCTCTTTGAGGAGTATCTGGTAAAATTGGAACGGTTGAAAGAAGATTTGTATGCTACTGCTCAAGAATGAGATGTGCGAAGACCTTAGCTTAGCTTAGAAGAAGCTGGATGTTTTAGTTGTGGCTAACCGTTTTCGAGGAAGGAGAAGAGTAACCATGAAGTCGTGGATTAGGCAACTATTTGGCTTTTGGGTTGGAGGGTTTGGGCGGGTGGGTTTTCCATATAAGGAAAGGGGGAAAAACAGAAAGGAAAAGAGTAAATTCTGTTATATGGGCTGGCTGTGTACAGCAACAAGAGTCTGTAGCTGAAACATGGACTCCTCAAGGATGGAACACTCAGTTTAGGAGGAATTTTAATGACTGGGAAATTGACACACTGACTGAGTTCTTTAAAAAGTTGGAAGAGTTCAAAGGCACTCATGATGGAGTAGATAAACTATGGTGGAAAGAAGACGGTAAAGGCATATTTAAAGTGAATACAGCATACAAACTTTGGAACCAAGGTAATCAACAGGTGCAACATTGGCCTTGGAAGCATATATGGAAAGTGAAAATACCATACAAAGTAGCATGTTTCACTTGTTTGTTGGCAAGGGAAGCTGTTTTAACTCAGGAAAATCTTAAAAAGAGGAAGTTCTCTCTTTGTTCCAGATGCTATCTATGTGGTGAAGAGACTGAAACAGTAAGCCATCTATTTTTACAATGCAAGATAACAGACCAGCTTTGGAGGATTTTTGTTAACCTTAGAGGCTTGTCTTGGGTAATGCCAAACAAGATTACTGAAGTACTATATAGCTGGGAGGAAGCAGGAATAGGAGCTGCAGACAGAGATAGATTGATAGATTGAGGATTGTTCCAGTCTGCATCTGGTGGACAATTTGGAAAGAAAGGAATTCAATGTGTTTTGAGGACAGCAGCAATGAAGTACAAAAGATCAAACTGAATTGCATTAGACTTTTTTGTTTCTGGTGTAAGCAGATTTATCCAGAAGATACTGAGTCCATTATAGATATTCTAGGATCTTGTTAGAATGTTGGATCAGTGTTTTCCTTTTGCCTGATGTAAATATGGTTTTCAGCACAACCTATGTGCTGGTTTAGTCTATAGATACAACTGTTACCTTCTCAAAAAAATACAACAACAACTATAACATACCCAGTGAGTCCCACAATGTGGGGTCTGGGGAGGGTAGATTGTACGCAGACCTTACCCCTACCTTAGGTAGGGAGGCTGTTTCCGGAAGACCCTCGGCTCAAGAAAAAGCATAGGAAAGGTTAGATACGGGTAAACAATTCAAAGCAATTATGAAAATGAAAACAACGAAAGTGAATAAGCCATGATAAACCATTCTGTGCAAACAAATACTCGCATAAATCAAAGGGCAAGAAACTAAAGATCAATGCAACTACTCGCAAGAAAGGATAAATGCGACTATCTACTAGCCTTCTACCCTGATCTGAGTCCTCCATTCCCTCCTATCTAAGGTCATGTCCTCGGTAAGCTGAAGATGCGCCATGTCCTGTCTAATCACCTCTCCCCAATACTTCTTCGGCTTACCTCTACCTCTTCTGAAACCGTCCATAGCCAGCCTCTCGCACCTCCGCACTGGGGCATTTGTATCTCTCCGCATCACATGCCCAAACTATCTCAGCCTCGCTTCCCGCATCTTGTCCTCCACCGAGGCTACTCCTACCTTGTCTCGGATAACTTCATTCCTAATCCTATCGCTCCTAGTGTTCCCACACATCCATCGCAGCATTCTCATTTCCGCCACTTTCATCTTCTGAACGTGAGACTTTTTGACTGGCCAACACTCCGCCCCATACAACATAGTCGGCTTAACCACCACTTTGTAGAACTTACCTTTGAGTTTTGGTGGCACCTTCTTGTTGCACAACACTCCGGAGGCAAGCCTCCATTTCATCCACCCTGCTCCAATATGGTGTGTGACGTCATCATCAATCTTCCAATTTCCTTGTATAATAGACCCAAGATACTTGAAACTATCTATCTTCTGTATGACCTAGGTGCCAAGCTTCACTTCCACGTCAGCTTCATGCACTATATCGCTAAACTTGCACTCCAAGTACTCTGTCTTGGTCCTACTCAACTTGAACCCTTTAGACTCTAGAGTTTGTCTCCAAACCTCCAGCTTAGCATTAACTCCGCTGCGAGTCTCGTCAATCAGGACTATGTCATCCGCGAATAACATACACCATAGCACCTCACCTTGAATTTGTCTCGTCAATCCATCCATCACCAAGGAAAATAAAAATGGGCTAAGAGCTGATCTCTGGTGCAACCCCATCATAACTGGGAAGTGCTTCGAGTCTCCTCCCATAGTCCTTACCTTGGTCTTGGCCCCATCATACATGTTCTTGATCTCCCTACTGTACGCCACAGGTACACCTCTAGCCTCCAAGCATCTCCATAGAACCTCTCTCGGCACTTTGTCGTATGCCTTTTCTAGGTCGATGAACACCATGTGTAAGTCCCTCTTCCTCTCCCTATATTGCTCCACCAGTCTCCGTACAAGATGAATAGCTTCTGTGGTAGAGCGTCCCGGCATGAATCCGAACTGGTTCTCTGAAATAGACACGTCTCTCCGCACTCTCATCTCCACCACCCTTTCCCACACTTTCATAGTGTGGCTTAGCAGCTTGACCTCTCTGTAGTTGTTGCAACTTTGAATGTCGCCCTTGTTCTTGTACAATAGAATCATTGTACTGCATCGCCATTCTTCGGGCATCTTAGCCGTCTTAAAGATGACATTAAATAACCGAGTCAACCACTCCAGACCTGCCCTGCCTGCAGTCTTCCAAAATTCCTCAGGAATCTCGTCAGGCCCGGTCGCTCTTCCCCTACTCATCCTACGAACAACGCCCTTAACGTCCTCAAACTTTATACTCCTACAATATCCAAAATCACGACACCTCTCGGAGTACTCCAAATCTCCCAACGCAATGTCTTTGTCCCCTTCGTCGTTCAAGAGTTTGTGGAAGTATGATTGCCATCTCTGTCTAATGAGAGCGTCCTCTACCAGTACCCTGCCATCCTCGTCCTTGATGCACTTCACCTGATCCAAGTCACGCGCCCTCCTCTCCCTCGCCTTGGCTAGTCGGTACAACTTCTTATCCCCCGCCTTTGTCCTCTAGTTTTGCATACAGGTGTTCAAAAGCTGCTGTTTTTCCCGCTATAATCGATAACTTTGCCTCCTTCCACGCCATCTTATACAATTCCCTATTCGTACGCTTCTTCTCATCATCCTTGCTGTCTACCAACTTCGCATACGCTACCTTCTTTGCTTCTACCTTCTCTTGAACTTATCCATTCCACCACCAGTCCCCTCGGTGCCGGCAACGACTACCCTTCGAGACCCCCAGCACCTCTCTAGCTCCTTCCCTGATGCAACTGGCCGTCCTATCCCAAATGACGGTCGCCTCCCCACTACTCTCCCAAGCTCCCATAGCCCTCAACTTCTCCCCCATCTCCAGGGCACCCATCATGGTCAAACTCCCCCATTTGATCCTAGGCTTGTCATCCATAACCTTCTTTCTCTTCCTCATCTTGATCTCCAAGTCCATCACCAAGAGCTTATGCTGGGTCGTTAGGCTCTCACTCGGAATCACCTTGCAGTCTTTACAGAGACCTTTATCGCCCTTCCTAAGGAGTAAAAAGTCTATTTGCGTCTTAGCCACCGAACTACGAAAGGTTACCAAGTGCTCCTCCTTCTTCGGAAAACTCGAATTGGCTACCACCAACCCAGAGGCTTTTGCGAAATCGAACAGTGCAACTCCTCCTCCATTCCTGTCCCCGAAACCACAACCTCCATGCACATTGTCATATCCCCCCGAAATTGACCCGATGTGTCCATTGAAATCTCCTCCTATGAATAGCTTCTCAGTGGGCGGTATACCTCCCACCATCTCATCCAAATCCTCCCAAAAACGTCTCTTCTCTTCCTCTCCCAAGCCCGCTTGAGGCGCGTAAGCACTAATAATGTGCAAAATAAACCCTCCAACGACCAGCTTAATCGTCATCATCCTATCATTAACCCTCTTAACCCCTACCCCCTGGTCTCTTAAGTCACTATCTACTAAAATGCCTACCCAATTCCTATCCCTCGACCTACCTGAGAACCATAGCTTATACTTGTCCACATCTTTAGCCCTGGATCCTACCCATTTAGTCTCCTGGATACAAGCTATATTAATCCTCCTCTTCTTAAGAATCTTAACTAGTTCAATGGACTTCCCCGATAAAGTCCCAATATTCCAAGACCCTACTCGCAAACTAGAAACTCCCTTAACCCACCTACCCCCTCCAACCATCACCCCTGTCCGAGAACATGACCCTAGTCTACCATCGTCTACCAAAGCTAGTAAAGCAAATATAAACTACTCAAATAGGCAAGAATCAATACTAAAACACAATTTAGCAATAATCTAGATGAAAGTCTAAATACTACGACAAGAACAATATAAGTAATGCAAAAATGTAAATTAGCTACAAGGATAAAAACAGAGAATTAAGAGATGCAATCGGATGGAAAACTAAAGGTCTGAAAATGAAGCAAGCAGGCAAAAGCAATTTCGAACTGCAGCAAATAAAAATAAAAGCAAGAATCTCAAATGAAAAGCAAGCCGGCAAACAATGTAAATCAAGTAAATCAAGCAACAGAGACAATCAGCAACGTATTGTAAAGCAAAACAACCTACTGGCAATATTAAGTCTAAGAATTGATAGATAGTACCAAATTATAAAATAATAAAGATGGAAAGATAGAACCTGTGGGTAGTTCACCGGATCAGTGGGCTCACCGGAAAGCTGGCCGGAGACACTGCCGTGCTCTTCGCCGGCGCTACTGTTCACAGACACGAGCGCGCACACACCCACGCAGAGAGAGAGAGCGAGCGCTAGCGAGAGAGAGATAAAGAAAGAAGGGGAACAGCGGTGGAGTGTTCTCCAGCGCCGGACGTCGGACTCCGACCAGAAAAGGGGGTACAAGATAGAGAAGGATAGAAGAGGGGGGAGAGAGAGAAAGTGTGGAGGAAAGAGAAGAAGGGTGTGGGGGAAGAGAGAAGTGGGATCCCTTACCTGTGCTCTACCTTGCCGCCGGGATGGCGGTCGGAGAACAAGATTCGCAGTGGTGGTGTAAAGTTACCGTTGGAAGAGAGAGAAAAATCAATAGATTCCCTTCTCAAAAAAAATAAAAAGACTAAATGCTGTTATAGTAGTTTGTTCTGCTGAAAAGATTGAGCAGAGTCTGTGTACAAGTGTCATTTATGGAAGTAAACAAAGGTCACTCTGCTAGAGTAAGCATAACTAACGATGCCAATATGAGCTTATACAAGCTGTTGACTTTGTGCAAGTTGCATGAATGCGACTGTTAGTCTGTCATAGGAGCTGGCCATTTTCCATGGTTCTGTATTCTTATGCAACCTTCTAGGGTTGTCTTGCATATGATTCCCAACACGTTCATGGATATAAAAAGGAAATTTCAGCATCCTTTATGTTTTTGTTTCCCACTTTTGTTGTGTATTTTGTACGATGAAATTCTGCCTTTTAACCGAAAGAAGGCTTTGTATAATTGCTGTTGTAGGATTTATTTAGTTGTTTGCCAATTTTTAGTATTTTGTTTCACTTTTTCCCTGGTGATGTTATCCTGAGCTCTTTATAGTATGCTTCACTGAGGTGTATGATAGAGAGACTTTTGTCATGATTTTGTTGACTGTTTTAAGTAGTGTAAGACATGGTGGTGGTGATTTGAGTTAGTGCTCTGAAAAACCTTAATGATGTATTTGTCTGGAATTGTTATGGTTGAGGGAGGAATGAGCGAGAGGTAACAGGTTTCGATGGAATAGTCGAGGTGCGCAAGTTGGCCCGAAGGCCCCCTTATTTAAAAAAAAAAAAAAGAATGGTTGAGGGAGAAATGAGTAGTTAGTAAGGTTATTGTCATTAATGAAACCATGCCATGATTGGGACATAAAGTGGAACAATCAGTGGAGTGGAAGCCCAAAAAGAAAAGAGTAGGAAGAATTGGGTATCCAAATATCTTCAGGAGTTGGACGAAAGGAGGAACTGTATCTCTTTCACATTCTGTCTGGCCATTCCAAACAAGCTGAAGGAAATGGTCAGTATCCAACTAAGGGAATTAAGAGTGAAGTGTTATTGTTTATTTATTTACTCTTTTCGGATAAGAGATTGCTGCCATGTGACCAGGAGGTCACGGGTTCGAGCCGTGGAAACAGCCTCTTGCATAAATGCAGGGTAAGGCTGCGTACAATCGACCCTTGTGGTCCGGCCCTTCCCTGGACCCCGCGCATAGCAGGAGTTTAGTGCAGTGGGCTGCCCTTTTTACCCTTTTCGGATAAGAGGTTGTTGATGAAAGTCGAGCTTATTTTTGACACACACTTGCAAATGTCTCAAGTAACAGTCAAGTTTTTGAGTGAGAAGCTCTACCTTCACCCAAGATTTTTGTTAATATTGTCAGATAAGTCCTCTAATGATTGTGGCATTTTAACAGATAATGTTTACCTCACAAAATGGAATGGGGTTGTATGTACTTTCAGTCTTTCCTTGTCTTTTTAAATTGTCGATCAGAGTTGGTTATTCTGGTTGTTCCCTCTATCATGATGCGTGGTTTGTGCAGCAAAAGCAAAAGGTCAACGGACTAAAGCTTTTCTCCATGTGTTGAAATATTCCACTGGAGGAGTTCTTGAGGTAAATACTTCTGATATATTCTATTTTACTATTTTTTCCTTCTGTTCAAACACTAATCTTAGAACTTATAACCAGATAATGTAGTGTAGTTGTCCACCCACGTGAATATGCTCTGAATTCATTATGGGCTATCAAAAGTACAAAAATTGAAGCTATGACTTCATTCTGTTGAAAATAATCAAATATAGCCACAGAATTGAACATGACAGTTTCTTTACTCAACCTTTATTTTTTTTTCTTTTTACTCAACCTAAATAATGTGCATAATGAAGCTATAATGATATATAAAACTGGTTAGAAGTATTTATGTTTATTGAATTGTCCTAGATATAGCCAATCTTATAGAAGGCGAAACTGAAGCATAACCAATGTGCTTGGAGGCAGCCAGGGTTGAACATTACTCCTGATGTTTTGCTTTCAGGCAATCAGTTCTCTTATTTGTTTTTATCTTTGAAGTTACTACTAATTGGGGGATGGTAACTCCGTCTCGTTAAGAATAGTTGCCCTAATTTGAAGCGAATGATTTGCTGAATTTTCCCTTCCATCTCTTTTTGCTCCTTCCCCCCACCCCTTTCTTTACTGTAAACATATATAATTATTTTCAAGAAATTTTGAGTAGTAGCTACTTGGCAGCTTGAGCAATTTGCTTGCTGAACATTGTTTGAGCACCTTGCCTTGTGCTTTCGCATTTTAAAACATTGGAAAGAACCAAATTGGATTTCTCAAAATCAACATATTGGACTAGTGATTTTCATTTAAAGCAAATCGGGTTGAAATGTCATGTTTTCGCTAACAATGGTGTTATGCTTGCACATGTAGCCTGCAAAATTGTACAAGCTTAAGCATCTGTCGAAGGTGGAGGTTGTAACTAACGATCCAAGTGGGTGTACATTTATGCTGGTAATATCATTGAAGAACTATGTTGTCCGTAGTCCAATAATAAAGATATTTGGAACTAATTCTGGAGCATTTTTCATGTAGGGCTTTGATAATCTCAGAAGTCAAAGTGTCGCTCCACCTCAGTGGACAATGCGTAATGTTGATGATAGGTTTGTTTCAAAATTTTATGTCTATTCATCTGAATTCTTGACATGATTTCTTTTCCGTTGCTGATGGACTTTTTCCTTGATTGTTGTAGGAACCGCGTATTGCTTTGTATTCTAAGCATCTGTAAAGATGTTTTGGGTCGTCTCCCCAAGGTCGTCGGCATTGATGTGGTGGAGATGGCTCTTTGGGCAAAGGTGCATATAATAGTTCTGCAATTTTGAACATCTTAACAGCACATCTGTAGGCCCCTCTCCGGAAAGTTGACATGCTTCATTCTGTTTCTTATTCAAGATGAATATCTTCTGTGCCCATGAACTTGTTTGTCATTCCTGTTATCTTATAAAATTTGCTATTGCACTCTCTTGTTGTTGAGGTCAGTAACCTATGTTGGTAAAGCTGTCAGTAACCTATATTGGTAAAGCTGCCAGTAAGATATATTGGTAAAGCTACTAATCTTGCTCCTCATGTCGTGCATCAGATGTTGTGTGAATCTTAAAAGGGAGATTTCAAATATGCCTAACACAAAAGAAATGGTTGGTAAAGTTTTAAATGGTTGCTAAATCATGTCACCTTGACTGGCATCGTGCCACTTGTGCGGTGCCCCCTAAAGTTCTAAATTTTAAGTTTTTATCCATTAATGTTATCTCCTGATTTTTTGATTTAGGATAGACATGTAACAAAATTCCTAACTATGTGTAAGTGTACAGATCTTTCCTGTTCTCTTTTTAATTATGCACATCTACTTTCTATTAGCTGAAGATGGACACACTATCAGCAACACATAATGATAAAGCAAATAGTCATCAGAATTAAATTGTTCACCTACATTTCCTTGTCTTTATTTAGATTTTCTTCAAAAGGATATGGTCCTTTTTTTTTTTTGTGTGGAGAAAGCAATAATTTTATTAATGTGGCTAACAAATACAAGTTGTATACCAAATTCTTTTCAATTAATATGGGAACACTCACATAGACAAGTTATACATATAACAAAAAGTAGAGAATCTACAAAAAGCTGTGGTTCTCTACAAAAGACACCGATCATCTATTATAAAAGGGACCTCATGGTTGCACCAAAAACAAGAAGCTGTCCTCAAAAGCCTTCGAAGAGCATAGCTTTTCAGGAAGAAGAAAAAGGCCTCTGAAGAGCATATTTATACACACTGCTTATATCCACAGTGAACACATGCTTTCGTTGATTTGAAATACATTTGTTCACAACTAGTTGCTTTTATATGTTTCTTTAGAAGGTATATGAATATAGACCCCCAACCCAATAGGAACTAAAATGAAATTTTGTGCTTGATGAGTTTTATGCAATTCTAATCTATGTAAGTCTATTGTAGGAAAATACTCCAACATTTACCAAACAACATACTAATCTCCAAGATGGGCCTGTCAGTGCTGCAGTGGAAGAACGTGAGATGAAAGTAACTGTTGAAAGGGAACTTGTGTCTCAAGCAGAGGAGGAAGACATGGAGGCTCTTTTAGGCACGTATGTGACCTCTTTTTCTCTCTTTTTTGACATTTAATCCAGTGTTGTCAAAGGCGCGCTTAAGCCCTGAAGTGAGGCTCAAAACATGTTAAGCGCTTCGCCTCGTTTTATGTGCGCTTTAGTGTCATCATCAAGGCTCTAAGACATACTTTTCCTTGCCAATGAGCCTCTCTTGAAGACGTGACACTAGATAATTGATATTTCACTTTATCATAATGTTTTTACAATTTCTTTGTTCGTATATTTGTTATTCATGCTTATTATTAATAATCTTGGACTAAACATATATATATTTGTAGTTTTGCACCATTGGGCCTTTTTTCATTAAAGCCCACACTTTATTTGCGCTTTGCGCTTAAAGCCCCAGGCTGACCTTAGAGCTATTTTGCGCTTTTCGCTTCTGACACTGATTTAATTATCTCAGCTTTGGCTCAAAATGTTCGCTGCTTATGTCTGTATTAACAAGCCATCCCCTGGCACAATATTTTTGATGACAAAGCCATCCCTTTGGCACAATTGTGAGAGCAATTGCATAATAATGGCTAGTATGTCTCCTGCAGTAATAATTAGGTGCTTTAGGAGTGTTAACAACTGTAAGAAAGACCTATTTCACGTGGACTCCTGTATAAGCAGTGTTTTTGAGAGCGAAAAGCATAAAAAAGAACGTTTCTGAGGCTTAAGCGATAATCTAGAAGCTAAGGGGTGCCTCTTCAATTGAAGCGTGCAACTTGAAGAAAATACAAATTTCTTCGTTAAAAAAAAACACTTAAACCAAATCCAGATATTACATATAACTGGAAAACTTCAATTGACATTATTGATTTAGTATCCATTAGATAATGATGACTATGTTAATCCCTACTAGAATTCAACAACATTACTCCCTCTGTTCCAATTTATGTGTCTTACTTTCCCTTATTAAAAAAATAAATTATGTGTCTTATTTTCCTTTTTAGTATGTCTAACAAAGAATGCCACTTCCTATATTTAGTAATTCCTTAATTCAAACATTCCACATGGCATGTATAGGACCGCAAGATTCAAAGGGCATTTTGGTATATTATACACATCTTTGGCTTAAGACCACAAGATTTAAAAGTCTTATTTACTTAACCTCCGTGCCCAGTCAACCTAAGACACAAAATGAAACAGAGGTAGTGGGGCAGCCTGGTGCACAAAGCATCCCGCGTTAGCAGGGTCCGGGGAAGGGCCACACCCCAAGGGGTATGGTGTAGGCAACCTACCCTAATGCAGACATTAGTGGCTGCATCCTCGGCTCAAACCCGTGACCTATAGGTCACACGGAGACAACTTTACCGGCTTATAGTTTCTCGCTTAATTGTTGTGGCAATTGTACTGATAATTAGTTTCAATCAAGTTAATTACCGAACAATTAGCTTAAAGCAAGAGTTGGATAGTAGAAAAGAAGCAAAAAACACCAAGAAGCAAAAAGATCCTTGACAACAAAAGAGAACAGAAGTGAGAAGTAAAAAATATCATAGGAGGAGGTAGCAAAAGGAGACGCACACGTGAAAAATAAATAGTCACTGTGAAGAACAAAAATGAAAAGAAAAAGAACAAGAAAGAAGCAATTAAATAAAAAATGGAGAGATAGAAGTAACAAAAGAAGAATCGCTATAGACATTGTTTCACAATCAAAGCTATTCCCAACTACAAAATCTTTCATATTATCATACATTGCCCCCCAAAAAAAGGAGGAAGGGTCGGTAGTCTTGCTACAAAGCGGAGATGCAAAAGAAGTCAAAGAGAACATTAATATGTCCCCATAGAGGAATCCACTTATTCTTCTCTTTTCTCATCATTCAAGATCAAGTCTATAATTAGTAGCTTTACCCTTGGATCACTTTGTTCCTCACAGTCTAAAGTGTGTGCTTTTTAAAGTCGAGTCGCTCATCTATTTGCATAACTGTGTTGGAAACAAAACATTTTGTATTCGAAGATTATGATGACTGATGAGACATGTTTGATCAAGTAGATGGGCTGTGGCCTAGTGGTCAATGAAGTGAGTCGAGAACCATGAGGTCTTAGGTTCAAATCCTAGCAGAGGCCAAAAGCATTGGGTGGACAGAATTATCCGGTACCTATGTTGGTGGGAGGTAACTGGTACTGGTGGAATAGTTGAAGTGTGCGTAAATTGGGACGGACACCACTGTTATAAAGGATTTTGCAACCTCAGATGCCCCAGGAAGGATAGAGGGTCCATAATCATGGTACAAAAAGGCTGCGGGTTGTTAAGATGGTTGAAGGGCGAAATACTCTATGCCATAATTAAAAAGGTTGATTGTAAACTGCACAATTAAATTCTGTCATGTGAGCAAGTTGCTGATCCAAGTCCCTCCCAATGCCTTTGTGTTGTCCATGCAGTAGGGAATGACGATTCATCTATAATTAATATTAGGGGTTTCGCTTCATCTTTATGCTTGGGTAGGGTGTTTCCAACCTTTTAGATAGCTAATATAATGCCAAGTCTGATCCCTAAACTGGGACCGAAGACACTGTCAGTTCATTGAAAACCCGTGTTGGTTATTTGTGTCGGATAACACCACGCAGTAGGTAGCAGCAGTGATAGACCTCATTTTTTTTCCCTTTCTCTTGTTAGCTGTTCTCTAGTTCAAGCTTTCTCAGTTAATTTAGTTGTAGTTCTTCGTTTCGAAATCGCTGATTTATCCGGGTAACATTTTGGTTCCTTGTCCTGATTTTGTTTTTCCGACTTCCTACAGTTATGTAATGGGTATTGGTGAAGCTGAGGCCTTCTCAGAGCGGTTAAAGCGAGAGGTTCAAGCGTTGGAAGCTGCGAATGTGCATGCCATTTTGGAGAATGAGCCATTAATTGATGAGGTGACCAGTCAATAATTTGGTAAAAGAGTTCCTAGTATTTTGATACCTGTGTCAGAGGAGCTTTTCGTTTTATTTTCTTCCAGGAGCTGCTGCTGTTGTCGCTTTTGTAACTACCGATAGACTCATACTTGAATAGGCTATGCAGCTCTTGCATTGTCAAACTTTTTTTCTACCAAGTGTAGTTAACAGCAACCTTAGTGTTGTTCGCTGTCCCCTTTTATTCAGCTTTTCTTCCAAATCCTCCAATTTTCTGTATGTATGTTCTTAGATATACGCTCAACACTTAATTTGTTGCCTTCTCAGATTAGGGGAGAATCCCATGTTTTCCATGTAGGAGCAATATCTTTCTGCCTCTGAAGTATTTGTCCTGCAGGTATTGCAGGGGCTTGAAGCAGCCACCAGCTGTGTTGAAGATATGGATGAATGGTTGAGCATCTTCAACTTAAAGCTAAGACACATGAGAGAAGACATTGAATCAGTAGGACTCTTGGCATTTCACTTCTGTAGTTTATTATCTAGTATTAGCAGCAAAGAGATAAGTTTTTCTTTTCTTAGTCCACTGGTTTGTATATGTATTTCTACTATAATATGATCTGCCTATGTTTGCTCTTAACTTGTGAATCTCTTGAATGTGAAAATTAATTTTGTGTCACAGGCCTTAGTGCATCTATCTGATATATGATTTTGTAGTTTTTTGGCCCACGGAATGACCAATGGATAAACCTAGATAATATTATTTCCTTCCTGACTTGAACCAAGTTTGGTTATTTAGGAGTGTGATCTTTCTGTATATATGCTCCCAGGGAAAAAGGATGATAATTCTATGTTAGCATGGTTCTAGTTGCTGTAAGACTGAGTTTGCTACATTACATTTACATATTCAGATATTTAATTGCATTAGAATGTTGACAGTCTATTAATTGAATGTATGACCTCCTTTGCTAGTGCTGATTCTTTCTCTATGCAGATAGAGAGCCGCAACAACAAGCTAGAAATGCAATCAGTAAACAACAAAGCATTGATTGAGGAACTTGATAAGCTTCTTGAGAGATTGCGTATACCCTCTGAGGTCTCCCTCTCTCACACTCCGTGCTTGATACCCTTATATAAACTAGTGTTTTTATTTTGTCATTCTTGTTTTGTAGTATGCAGCATCTTTAACAGGTGGTTCATTTGATGAAACAAGAATGCTTCAAAACATTGAGGCTTGTGAATGGTTAACTAATGCTTTACGTGGTCTTGAGGCTCCTAATTTGGACCCTAGCTATGGAAACATGAGAGCTGTATGTCCACTTGCTCATTTCTCGCTTTCTGATTCTTCTAGTTATTTCTTTTTCAGTGTTGCGCTTCGTCATATAGGGTAGAAAAGGTTAATATAGATAGGAATACATATTAAAGCATAGGACAATTTACGGCCTGATAAGGTCTTCGAAAACTGTTGTTTCCCAGGTGGTTTGGGGAAATAAGAAATGGTTGAATTATTGCAAATACATGGTATTTGTAAATTGTATAATGTGACATGACTGGCCTTGATGAACCTTGATTAGTTCTTATTGATAAACTTCGTGTTGGTTATTTGGGGCTTATGATCTATTACCATAAATAGATGGGAAGTATGGAAATCGTATCGTTACATTTTAATGCTTGTTTGCCAATTGAAGTGAAACCAAGTTGTCCTGCCTTTCGGATAAACTATTTCACATAGGCCGTGGATGTTTTCTCTAATTTGCTTAAAAGTTTGTACTCTCTTTTACTTGTGAAAATGTTCTTGAATGTCTTGTAGGTAAAGGAGAAACGAGCAGAGCTTGACAAGTTGAAAACGACGTTTGTTCGAAGAGCATCTGAATTCTTGAGAAACTATTTTACCAGTTTGGTGGATTTTATGATAAGTGATAAGAGTTACTTTTCTCAGGTATTCTTCTGCTGTAACTTTTACTTTTCACTTAATTATCATCTTTCTTTTGTAAGTAGTTACTGTAGACAGCTGATAACATGAATTCAACAGCGTGGACAATTGAAGAGGCCTGACCATGCTGATCTTAGATACAAGTGCAGGACATATGCTCGTCTTTTGCAGCATTTGAAGGTCAGACTGATTCAATTTCTTCCTTAACTTGCTGCTGTTTATTTGATAGTTTCTGATGTCTTTTTCGCTATCCTTTATTTACAGAGTCTTGACAAGAATTGCTTGGGCTCTTTAAGAAAAGCTTATTGTACATCCCTTAATTTGCTCTTGCGCCGCGAGGTCAGAAAGTTATTGATATCACTTCAATTATCTTTCCATGTCTTTCGATAACTACTTTTACTTCGTTCTTTCTGCTGAGTAGGTTGCTTAGATCCACTTATATGTTCACTACAGCATTTGTGCACTTCAAAACTATTTGAAGATCCGTTTTCTTCATCCAGTGTTGTCAGCCTTGAAGCGAGGCTCAAAACATGTTGAGCACTTCGCCTCGCTTAATGTGCACTTTAGTGTCGTCGTCAAGATTCTAAGACTTCCTTGCCAATAAGTGTTTCCTGAAGAGGCGACACTAAGCAATTACAATGTTTCACTTTATTGTTATTTTTTTCCAATTTCTTTGCCCATATATTTGTTACTCATGTTTTTTTTTTCTTTTTTTTTTTTTCCGATGAAGTAAATAAATTGCATTAGAAAGGCATCAAGAAGATGCAGAGTTACAAAACATCTAACTGTTAGCTTCAGGACATGACTACATGAAGCTGAAACAGTCAAAATGTGCCACCAAGACCACTGCTAAGTCAGGTTTAGGGAGCTAACAAAATCCAAAAAGTTATCAACACTGTTTACAGGGGAATGAAAATGCCAACTAAACAAAGTAGAAATCCAGCCTTTAGAATACTTGTAGGAGTTGAAATTCCATCAAAACATCTGCTGTTCCTTTCCTTCCATATACACCAAAATATTGCTGCATTCTCCAGATCCTTTTGATGGTTTCGTCAACTCTCCAAAATATCCAACTTTCATAGGCGTCTTTGATGGAGTGGGGCATGACCCATTGAATGCCAAACAGATAGAAAAATAAGTGCCAAAGGGAAGCTGTTACAGGACAATGCAGAAAGAGGTGGTTGACGGATTCATTATCCTGTAGGCTAAAGAGGCAGCAGTTAACATGTATGATGCCTCTTTTTCTGACATTGTCTTGAGTCAGGCATTTTTCATGGAGTGCTGTCCAAGTGAAGCAACTAACTTTTAAGGGCTGTCTGGTCTTCCTAACATGTTTCCAAGGCCAAGCTTCAAGAATTCCATTATGAGAGCATCCCTGTGTGTAGCATTCTTTCAGTGTACATTCCCTTCTTAGGAACCCCCCATGTTATTCATGCTTTTAGTTATTAGTCTTGATCTAAACATATATATTTGTATTTTTTCTCCATTGTGCCTTTTCTCATTAAAGCCCACGCTTTATTTGCGCTTGCCGCTTAAACCCCCAACGGACCTTAGAGCGTTTTTGCGCTTTTCGCTTCTGATAACACTGTCTTCATCTCAAACCTGTAGTTTCCCTTGCATCAAAGAGTTGCCAAGTGAACCTACTTTTGAACAAGTTTAATCTACTCATAACCTACGCTCACAGCTAGACAGTTCCCGGGCTAAATTGTAAAAGAGACGCAGACTTCTTTCTTAAAAGTGAGAAACTGAAGTGTAGGCTGTTCACTGTAAGCAATAGCAAGCTGTATAAAAAGTAAAGTGGCAGCAGAAGGAAACCAGATGAGAAGGAAAAAAGAAAGATGGGAAGAGAGGAAATCCAAATTCCCACACTTCTCAAGGGATAAACACAAAGCAACTCAAAGATATTAATTGATAATTTGACTCGGAATATTTAGGACACATACAAACGGGGTGAGTAAGGAAAAATGAATTAGGACTCTGGGAGATTAATTTTGGAGAAAAAGAATTACTTCGCTTACAAATAACGTGGAGCCCTCGTTTAGAAGACTTCGACCAAGTGTACTTGATGAAGAAGATTTCAGCACTTGGGAATTCAAGACAGTTGGACTACAGTCCTCTTGAAAAGGTCCTGAAATTAACTGAAACTAGCTGATTTCTGAAATACTTAGACGTTATAAACACAGTTAAAAAAGATAAATCAATTAACAGCTGCTTTCTCATTCAAAAGAGACATAGCTCAAAAGCTACTAAGGACATTTCTTGGTGGACCAACCGATGTTCGTGCATGTTCTGGGGTCATAATCTTCACACCAGACAAGCTGGCCCAGACACCATCGCCATTTAAAAAAATTCTTCACCTTGGGCAGCCAGAACTGAGAGTCTGCATCCTGCTAGCAGTTTTCTTCTTCAGCTGCCAAGGAGCATAAATCAAGGGTGAAACAGGGTTAACTGTCCAAGAGTGACCTAACTTGTAAATATTTGAAAAACATCTTTGTATTATGCATTGATGGTTGTCTATTTTATTTTTTTCATTTGTGTCTCAACTCTGGAAGTCCCTGATACCTGTCTCCTAGAAATTTCAATTAACCTATAAGAAAAAACTGAATAATATTCCCCGCTCTATTTATTAAAAAATTTACTCCCACTCGGACCTAGTTTAAAAATATTACAACTGTCAATTTTTGAACATTTCAAATTTAAAGTAATGGTTCCTTAAGTGTGCCATACTTTGCAGGCTCGTGAGTTCGCGAATGAGCTCCGTGCCAGTACAAAGGCGTCAAGAAATCCAACTGTATGGCTTGAAGGTTCAATGGGTTCGAATCAAAGTGTGAATAGTGCAGACACTTCAACAGTTTCAGATGCTTATGCTAAAATGCTGACAATATTTATTCCTCTACTTGTGGATGAGGTGCTCTTCTACTTCTTTGTCTGGAATATATAATATAATTGGTTAATGTTGCTATTCAGAAAAACTAATTGGTAATGTTGCTTTCACTCCCAATATCAAGTTTTTTTGTTTCTTTTTCCTAAATGCAGAGTTCTTTCTTTGCTCACTTCATGTGCTTTGAAGTTCCTGCACTCGTTCCACCAGGAGGTCTTGCTAATGGCAATAAAAGTGCTCATGATGAGGATGATGTAGATTATGATGATTTGGGCATTATGGATATTGATGAGAATGACAACAAAGCTGGTACTTCTTTGTCCTTGTTCCTTCTCTTGACTAGCCTGATTTTTGGTCAATCAAGGACTATGTTTTTATTATCTTGCAGGTAAAAAAACTGGTGAGCTAGAGGCACTGAATGAATCACTTCATGATTTACTTGATGGAATACAAGTAATTATACATTTCATCCTTACAATAGCCTTGTTGGTTGATAGTAATAATAACACGCTGCATACAATAGACCCTTGTGGTCCGGCCCTTCCCCGGACCCCGTGAATAGAGGGAGCTTAGTGCACCGGGCTGCGCTTTTAATAACAATAATATGTTATCTTGGAATGAAAATATGGCCCTGCGGGGTTTCGGTTAACTTCTGTTAGTATCAGGTTGAGATGCTGAATTAAAACACAGATTTTAGTTGTAGGTATGTATTTTAATTTGGTGATTCTTCTTCTGTGATCTATGTGTTATCTACATATTCAGTGTTCACACCTTCATGCTTGATTGTTTCTCCGGTAGAATGTGTACTTATCAACAAAATCCCTGCTATAACCGTACTCACCCTGATAGAGTTCAAACTTTTAGTCAGTCAGAACAAGAAAATTGGTTTTGCATCATCCACCCGACAGAAACATTTCTTTTCTGTAATCAAAATGCCTTACAATCTATCTTCTGTTATGTACAAATTGGCGGACATTTACTATGCACCACTGTCTCTTGTTGTGTTCTGTAGAACCAGCCCTTGATAAACCGAGTTATTGCTTTCTGGACATATTTTATTTGTCCTTGTCATGAGGAGCTAGTGCTCGATGTTTTCCAGCAAGTTTTACCTATTCTTCATGGTGCTTATAGCTTAGTTTACTCTATTAGTATTTTTTTCCTCTTTTGTGTCATCAATTTTCTTTGTAGGTTCGGAGTTTGATTGTCTCAATATCCTGGTTCTTAATGGGCGTAGTTGTTAGTTGGATGGTTTCAGATTCTGTTCTAAACATCTGACAAAACTCTTTTTTTTTTTTTTAACGTTTTTTAGGAAGACTTCTATGCGGTGGTGGATTGGGCATACAAGATTGATCCTTTGCGCTGCATATCAATGCATGGAATAACTGAACGTTATATTTCAGGTCAGAAGGCTGATGCTGCAGGATTTGTGCGCATCTTGCTTGATGACTTGGAATCTAGAATTTCAATGCAGTTCAGTCGGGTAAGCTCTTGTTGTAATATATGCTTTTGGAACTCATAAGTATTGATGTTCACTCTCTTTTCTGTTTGCTTCCGTTGCAGTTTGTCGATGAAGCATGTCATCAAATTGAAAGAAATGAGCGAAATGTTCGACAGTTGGGAGTCTTGTCATATATACCAAGGTGGACAGAGTCTCATATGTCCTTACTTTTGTATACTTTGTGTTAGCTGTGGGAACAGGTTTGCTGTCAAATAGGTAGCTAAATGGTTCGACTTGGTGGCATCTGAATAGTGCTTGACATATTTGAGCATGTAAATTTGGTGTCAAAAGGACACTGTTTAACTAGTGGCATTGCAGTTAATGCTTTTGTCTCTTTTATCTTAGCCTCCTAGTTTATGTGGTCTGATTAGTAGCGCGTATAGACATGCTAGAATATAGGCTCTTATATCATATTTTCTTTACTGGGACTTTCATTAACACTGGCGATAGTGGTATGGGTTTGTTTCTTTGGGGACATTTTTTTTCTCCAGTTTGAAAGGAAAACGAGAGATCAATTTCACAATTTTCATACTTTAATTGTTACTACCAAGAAAATTACTACTACTTGAAGTAATCAATTCCTCCAACTTTTTAACATTACAGTTTGCTCAGCTATTTTTATTTCTATTATTTGCCGATGATTTTCTTTTCGAGTAAAGTTAGACAGTGCCAGTTTTATATTGGATGTTCCAGCTTGATGTTCATCGCCTCAAATTTCAGATAGTATATCTGACATTTGGGCTTTCTTCCTTCCACTTGTGCAGTTTTACACTCTTTCCATCTTTGAATTACCTCGATTATGATTAATTAGCTTCTATCTTACCTTTTGCTTTGAGCTTCCTCTCACAACTTTTTGATTGAAGTTCATCGATAACTGTTGGGCTGTGAGCTTCCTGTTGCAATTCTACTTCAAAATCAGATTTGCTACTTATTTTGCTTTCAAACTACTGGCAGTTGATCTTTTTGTCTTGAATAATCAATCATTTAATTTGGTATTGTAGATTTGCCACGCTTGCAACGCGTATGGAGCAGTACATCCAAGGACAATCAAGAGATTTGGTTGATCAGGCGTACACAAAGTTTGTGAGTGCTTTTATCTCCGACTTTTTACTTAATAAATGAGTGAACAGCTATTAATATGTGAGATCACCACAGCTGAAGATTCTATAATGGCTTAATATGTAGTTGATTGCTTTTGGTTTCCATTTTGTGGTCTTAGTATAGCAGTTGATAATTCTATTATTTACTTTTAAATATTCTATAATAGAAAATCACATGCTAAAGTGGGAATTAGGGGAAAAAGCAAAAAAGAAAATAGGATTGTCAGATAATAATTTTTCCCTTTTGTAATATTGTGGCGTGGCTATTTTGGAAATTGTTTGGCAGGTCACTACAATGTTCCTTACTTTGGATAAAATTGCTAAAGCAGACACAAAATATGAAGACATTATGCTTTTAGAAAACTATGCAGCATTTCAGAATAGGTATTGTTCTAATGTTGCATTCAGAACTCTATTACATATTCTATTCCGTCAAATCAGTTTAAGTGCTGATGGGAAGCAATTGTGCAGTCTTTATGACCTGGCTAATATGGTGCCGACATTAGCAAAATTCTATCATGACGCCAGTGAAAATTATGAACAAGCTTGCACACGCCATATCAACGTGATTATCTTCTATGTAAGCTTCCCTATTTCTTGCTTGATTTTTTTAATGTTCTCTTTGCTGCTTTTGTTGTTACTAGTACCTCTTTACGTCCAAGTCTTTCTGATGATATACCTTAAAACCTATACTTCCCCACAGCAATTTGAGCGACTTTTTCAGTTCGTTCGAAGAATCGAGGATTTGATGTACACAATCCCACCTGAAGAGGTTAGGTTGCTTTTTTTTCTTCTTCTATGTTTTCCCTCAGGTTACAGCATTTATTGTCTGCCCTCCACTTAAGGGTATCTTAATTTACCTTGTATGAGGACAATATTGCTTGAGGTAACCAAAAGAAATTTGTTCCATAGTTTGAACTTGCTTGAGGTTTCGATCAACTTTAAATGCAAATGCTGCTTATTTGACTGCATCACTAGATCATCAGCTGCTAACTATATGCCATTTAAAATATTTAGATTCCATTCCAACTTGGGCTGTCAAAGATGGATCTTAGGAAGGTGGTAAAGTCCAGTTTATCTGGGGTAAGTCTGTCAATTGCCTCCATTAGTCTTCTATTCTTTTAAAATAAAAATGTGTCGCTTAAATGTCGTACATTTCGGGGTCATAAATGTTCAAACTCTGCTTCTACAGGTGGATAAGTCCATCAGTGCAATGTATAAGAGATTGCAGAAGAACTTAACTTCAGAGGAGTTGCTGCCTTCATTATGGGATAAATGCAAGGTATATCTAGCAGACGGGCTGTTGAAATTAATCACTTGGAAATCTCAATAAGAAATACATTATATTGTGTCTTGTGTGATTCACGTTGCAAAACTGGCCGTATCAGTTAATGTCTTGGTTGCAAGTAGCAACTGAGATTTTGCCTTACCTGAAAAAAAATCATCCATCAATGTGTGAATTTGATGCTTGGGGCCTGGGGGTTGGATTTAGTATATTCCTATTAACTTAAAATTTGTGACAAGTTTAGGAGCCAATCCAGTTCCCCTCTGGCCATCGGATTGTCCGAGTTTTCTTGTGAAAGAACTTAGTCCTCACTATATGATGAGATGGACAGTGAGCTGGAGAAGGGATAGAATAGTGCCATTTTTTGCCTAGGCTTGTATTGGTCACTTCCTCAATTAATCTCTATGTTCCTTGATTCTTTTTTCTTATAGCAAATTTACCTACAATATTCACGTTCTTACAGAAGGAATTCTTGGACAAGTACGACAGTTTTGCTCAGCTTGTATCCAAGATTTACCCCAGCGAGAATGTCCCATCTGTATCAGTAATGCACGATCTCTTGGCATCCATGTAAAGAAGCTTTTTGCTCTAGTGAATTGTGAGTTCGATTCTAGTTTAGTTGTTAGGTAAATGGGATTGTAGAGTATGTCTTCTGTTGTCAATTTGTTTTCTGTAGAGCATTTGCGTGTATCATCCTTACCGGCTATGTTTTGTAATGTTTCTTTTAAGCTACCATGTTGGCTATCCAAGAATTTGTTCAAGTGTAATTGTGAAGAAAGAAATATTTCAAGCCACTACATATAAATTCATCCGTTAGATATTAAAGAAAAGTTTTGGTCAATGCTGGACCTGTCGATAGCACGCCAATTCTAAATTAGTTGGTGCTTCCCTATTATCTTTTCCTATTCCATTCTGTGTTCAGCAGAGCCGCTATAATTAATCTGGATGATAAAAATGCAACAATTACAAGAACATGGCACTTGCAGAGTGAATTGAATATAAATTGAAATACCAAAATAGTTGAAGAATTAGAACAATGAGGACAATACAGAACCCTTGAGGTTTGATAATAATTAAATAAGTAGCGAATCAAGGCTACCAGATGAGCAGTGTATTTAGTAGTATGGAATTTAGAGTGCAGAACCCTTTGGGTGCTTGCTGAACATGTAAAAATTTTGTGCACATATTACAACATTGTTTTTATCTTTAATGGTCAAAACGATGTAACTTGGTCTAGATGAAGCCATTGCAACTTCAAAGGTGCCACCACTTTCTAGCCTTGCATTGTTTGTTTTCAGAATTTACTCTGTAATTTACTTGGAACGAATTTATTAATTGAGATTGAAAATAGCTTTAACCACTTCAGCTATAAAGTCTGTGGCTAGGATGGTACGGTCAAAGCACGATGCTCTTAAATTTATTGCAGGAATTAGTTGTTGCACCAGTGACGTGTGTAAAATTTTGCACAAGCAATATTAAATTATTGTGTATATACATATTTTTAAGAAAACATTATGTGTATATATTATCGAACGAAACATCATGTATATGTACATATTATCGAAATTTTCGATAAAAAGGTGTTGGACAACATCCTTACTGAGTTGCTACAAAAGTGGCTCTTGCACTGCTTGTCACCAATCAATGGTGAAGCCACATTAATCCTTTTGCTAGAACATCACACTGTGAATATGTAAATATTGTTTATGTATGCATATTGATTGTTAAATTTCTAAACACGAGAAACTTCTGCTTTAGTAGCAACTTCAATTACACTTAGGAGTCATGCGTTCGACGCCAATTGTAACATTATATATAAAAATAAAAAAAAAACTGTTCGAATATGGAAAACACTATAGAGCAAACAAATTTGCGTTCAATTCTCAGAACCACTCATAATTAATGTTTTTTCATATGTCTAGCCATAAAAAGAAACAAGTCTAAAGATATGTTTTTCTAACGACTTAAATTTTTAGATAAAATGGTTAAACAATCCGTGTCAAAAAGTAATTTAGTGGGATTATAAATAGGAGCGTGTATGACAAACTGTATGTAGGTTACGTAGATTGATCTTTCACGTAGATTGGAAATGAAATGATTCAATTAATTTCTTTCTTACAGCAGCCGTCTTTTTTGCAGCTTGTTATGCTTTATTACCTATGTTTCACCATAATACGTAATTGTATGATTCTCCAACTCCTCACGTGGCAGCTTGTATCTGGAGGTTCAGACGTTCAGTGCAACCCCATTTCATCCTACAGTATAACAAAATACTTACGCACATAGTACCATATTTATACTAGTATAAATTATATTCCTTCATTCCATTTTAATTTGTTTAACACGATCCTCTTATTAGTCCGTTAAAAAAAAGAATGACACATTTTTCTACTTTTTTCATTCATTTTTACTTGTCACGTTTTGTTTTTCGAAAGTCTAATTACATAGACTTTGACCAACATTTTTGATGTATTTTTTCATCATATTAATATGAAAATAATTGCAACTTATAGTATTTTTCGTATAGTATTCGAACATCTAAATTTTAATTTTAGAATAATGAATTAACCTACTTCAATTTAAATTCGAAGATTAGTCAAATTGACTCTCGAGAAGCAAAACGTGACAAGTAAAAATGAATGGAGGGAGTATTTTGAAACTTTTATAATCACACAAATGCTAGACAATAGATATGTTTAATATCATAGGTTTAAAAAAAGTTATATCCACTGGTGATGAAAAATGACACCCATATTTGCTTAACTCGCCCATTTTAAATATTGGTTAACTCGTTTTCCACCCGTTATAAAATGTTCATCAAAGATTAGCTTATCCACTGGAGCTGCGTTTTGCACACTTGAGTTGATACATGTATCTCAAATGTGATCATTGAGTTCTATTTTTCCTTCTGGAGTCGAAATTGTGGTGAAGTGTGAGTTGCTTTATGTAATAACCAGGGTCCTATATGTTACTCGGACTCTTCAAAAATATCGACGAGTGCGTGTCGGATCCTCCAAAACTATTGTATTTTTGGAGGATCCGACACGGATGCGGCTGCATTTTTGGAGAGTCCGAACAACTTAGCCAGGGTCTCTTCTTGAGTATCTTTAGTGAGAAATATATTAGAACCATCTCATCTATGAGGAATAGTCTAGAAAAAAAATGGTTGAGAAAAGAGATAATGGTAAAAAATACCGAACTATCGTTTTTTCGCGAGTTTCACACCTCAACTATTAACTGTTCCATTTATCAATATCTATGTACTAAAACACACATCAACTATTAGTTGTTCCCTTTTCCTTGAAAAAGTTATTACAAAGTACATAACTGTTCATTGCACTAAAGAAATAAAAATCAAAAAGCTCATTATATTCCGGCTCTATGTTTCAGTATTCGTCCTGCGCGCACGTAATAGTAAGAAGTAGGGATTAATATGGGTCAACCCACTTTTAGTCCGTATGAAATATGGGTGGGTTGAAACCGAACCCGTTTCTTATTAAATCATTTTCAACCCGCCTGGATCCGACCATTTGCCACCACTAATAACCACACGTGTTATGGAATATTTAAAATTACAAATTTAAAAAATCTACGTTTCTTTTTTAAATGTTGTGTTAAGAGAAACTACGAAAAATGAGTGAAATGGGTGGAGTACTAATTTATTATGATTAAATGGTTAATAGAAGAGAGAGAGAGAGTACACACATAAATTAACCATGATTAACTGTTAAAGATTTTATGCCCAACGAAATGTATATTGACTGAGTGTAAATGTCGAAGTTTTTATTCATCATGTAATACATGTCGAATGCGACATTTTTGTACGTGTCAGATTATTTGAACTTGGGGACTCCAATAAATCTTAAGGAAACCTCGTCAGTTGAATGTTTTTTCTATTTTTAGTGAAATGGAATATTACACCTTTTTCCGCGCTTCTGCCTTGGACACCTGAGATTCCGTAAGAGCATAATTTATTTTCTGGTTAAATATATTACGAGATGTTTTTTCATACTTTCCGCATTCAGTTTTAACAATTTGGCTAAATTCTACAACCTATTGATGTGAAGACTCCCGCGTCGAAATACATAGGTGTAGTAATTCTTTCAATTTTTGAAGAGTTTTTTGTCCAAGATCATATAAGGAGACCATCCATTTTTTTTTCATCCGATATGGAAATCTTCAACACCACCTCATGCCCAGAGCCTGACATCTGGTGCGTGAACAATTTAATATGGGGGTCATCATCAATACACAATAATTGGGATAGGTCCTGCTCTGATAACACTTTTTTGCACAGATTACCCTTCTTTTGGGGTGGTCTTCAATTTTGCCCCTCGCTTAAAAAAGTGGCCGAAAATACCCTGAGGTTCTGGGTTCGAACCTCCGCTCAGTTAAAAAAAATAAAAAATTCCCAAGGCAAGATTTTGGGAAAAGTCTAGCCTTATGCAACATAGGTTTCCTTAAGGCATAACTAAAGTTAGTTGTATCCAGCATAGATTACCTTAAGGCATAACTAAAAGTCTGTCTTATAAGGCGACCTATGCACTTTAGTTATGCCTTAAGACAACCTATGCCGTCTCCGGTAGAGGTTGCCTTAGCATAATTAAAAGTCTGCCTTATAAGGCAACCTGTGCCGGATCTGGCAGAACTTTAGTTATGCTTTAAGGCAACCTGTGCCGGATAAGGCAGACTTTTCCAAAAGCCTTGCCTTGCTATTTTTTATTTTTTATTTTTATGCCTGACCCGGGGTGTGAACCCAGAACCTCAGGATATTCTAGGCGAAGGACAAAAATTAAAGACCAACAATTTGAGGGGAAAAAATTAAAGACCACCCCGAATAACGGGCATTCCTGCGAATTTCCCCTCTAATAACATGTAAAGAAATGGATGATGGGCCTAACTCAACTCCCAAACGCTAGCTTATGAGGATTACCCAAGTTCATATAGGGAGACTACCATCTCTTTCTCATTTTTTGCGCGGATTACCCTTCTTTTGGGGTGGTCTTTAATTTTTGCCCCTCAAATTGCTGGTCTTTAATTTTTGCCATTCGCTTAAAAAAGTGGCCGAAAGTACCCCGAGGTTCTGGGTTCGAACCCCCGCTTAATAAAAAAAAAAACCGCAAGGCAAGGCTTTGGGAAAAGTCTGCCTTATGCGCCATAGGTTGCCTGAAGACATAACTAAAAGTCTGCCTTATAAAGGCAACCTATGCCGGATCCGGCATAACTTTAGTTATGCCTTAAGAGAACCTATGCCGTCTCCAACAGCGGTTGTCTTGGCATAACTAAAAGTCTGCCTTATAAGGCAACCTCTGTCGGATTCGACAGAACTTTAGTTATGCCTTAAGCCAACCTATACCGCATAAGGCAGGCTTTTCCAAAAGCCTTGCCTTGCGAATTTTTTTATTTTATTTTTATGCCCGAGGGAAAAGCCTTGCCTTGCGAATTTTTTTATTTTATTTTTATGCCCGAGCTGGGGTTCGAACCCAAAACCTCAGGGTATTCTAGGTGAAGGGAAAAAATTAAAGACCAGCAATTTGAGGGGCAAAAACTAAAGACCACCCCGAATAAGGAGCATTCTTGTGAATAAAAATCATTTTTTTTGCGCGGAGTTGGGGTGGTCTTTAAATTTTGCCCCTCAAATTGTTGGTCTTTAATATTTGCCCTTCACTTAAAAAAAGTGGCCGATAATATCCCGAGGTTCTGGATTCGAACGACCGCTTAGTAAAAAAAAAAATATTTCGCAAGGCAAGACTTTGGGAAAAGTCTGTCTTATGCGACATAGGTTGCCTTAAGGCATAATTTTAAGTTTCCTTAAGGCATAACTGAAAGTCTGCCTTATAAGGTAACCTATGCCGGATCCGGCATAACTTTAGTTATGCCTTAAGACAACCTATGCCGTCTCTGGCAGAGGTTGCCTTGACATAACTAAAAGTCTGCCTTATAAGGCAACCTCTGCCGGATCCGACAGAACTTTAGTTATGCCTTAAGCCAACCTATGTCGCATAAGGCAGACTTTTCCAAAAGCTTTGCCTTGCGATTATTTTTATTAATGCCTGAACCGGGGTTCGAACCCATAACCTTAGGGTATTCTAGGCAAGGGGTAAAAATTAAAGACCAGCAATTTGAGGGGCAAAAGTTAAAGACAACCCCGAATAAGGGGCATTCCTGCGAATTAAAATCTTTTTTTTTTTTGCGCGTATTGTCCTTCTTTTGGGGTGGTCTTTAATTTGCCCCTCAAATTGCTGGTCTTAAATTTTTGTCCTTCACTTAAAAAAGTGACCGAAAATACCTCGAGGTTCTGGGTTCGAATCCCCGCTCAGTTAAAAACAAAATTCGCAAGGCAAGGCTTTGGGAAAAGTCTGACTTATGCGGCATAGGTTTTCTTAAGGCATAACTAAAGTTATGCCGGATCCGGCATAGGTTGCCTTAAGGCAGAACTAAAAGTCTGTCTTATGAGGCAACCTATGCCGAATCTGGCATAACTTTAGTTATGCCTCCGACAGAGGTTGCCTTGGCATAACAAAAAGTCTGCCTTATAAGGCAACCTCTGCCGGATCCGACAGAACTTTAGTTATGCCTTAAGCCAACCTATGCCGCATAAGGCAGACTTTTCCAAAAGCACTTGCCTTGCGATTTTTTTTTTTTTTTAAAACTTGAGCCGGGATTTGAACCCAAAACCTGAGGGTATTCAGACGTAGGGCAAAAATTAAAGACCAGCAATTTGAGGGGAAAAAAATTAAAGACCACCCCGAATAAGGGGAATCCTGCGAATTGCCCTCTCTTTTTTATCCGATGTCAAACTCTTCTAACATTCTCGTGCAAAAATTAATATGCTACCCATGCATAGAAGTTAAAACTTTTAGATAATAAAATAGAATCAATCTTGATCCTCAAGCAACACGTTTTGGCCGATGGTGATGACGTACGGTGAACTTGTTGGCTCAATGTGCTGTTCAAGTTCTGGATTTTGGAAAAGTCAGCTAACGGATGCCAATTTTTAAGCTATGTTGCCACGTTTCATTCTTAGCTAATTTGGTGCGGATAACTACTATGATCGGTATATATGTGTCAATATTCTATATGCTTGATAGCTAGGCTTGTTACAAAAACAACTTTAGTTCCATGAATTGCCAAAAATTCAGGTTCTGATAAATACTGGTTAGGATAAAAGATGGTTCAATTTTGGTAAAAGAACAAAATTTGACTCTTCTAAGTTCTATCTTTTCTTGAGAACTTCTAGCGATGTATGCCACTTTGAAAATTTCCAAAGAAAGAAAGCCTTGATTGGTTAATTAAATGACTTAAATACAATTTACATTGAATCAAGTTACTCTCGTGTCACAAATTCAGAGCTTAGAATTGCAGAAGAATAACGTGACGTGACAAGCTAGTGGTGGAAATAATACTCTCTTTAGTTTTACACATATACATTTGTTTAATTATAAGAGCAATTTATGAAGGGTGAAATGAAAGGGTTTTAATTTAAAAAGATTTTAACTTTAAGATCGAATGGCTTATTCATTCTTCTCATTCCCATAACTATCGTAGTCTAAATTTATACCGTGAACTTGTAACATGAAATTTATACTAACATGTCAGATAAAAAGTAACGACATATAATTGTTCATGTAAATTAACATGTTACGATATATTAAAATATACAATAATCTAAACATTCTTTGCATTATTATATTTTTTTGTCACTACTATAATATATAAATTAAATCATATCTATATATAGGAGCGAGCTTAAGAGAACCATGGTTTTCAAATGAATCTTCCTTGCCGAAAAATTATATTTTGATAATAGGGTAAAAAAGCTTTTTTTTTTTTTTTTTGTTATAAATGAATCACTAAATCCCCTCATATAAGTTCAAATTCTAAATGTGTGGGGTTAAAGCTAGCTCACTTAGTAAGCTCCCTGAATATCATAATTGAGGTGGAGCGTTTAGATCCTATCAGTAGCGTAACATTCTCTTTCTTTTTTCGTCATTCTCTCAAAAATTAAAAGATTAAATCTTAAATGCGACGCTCTAATATTTTTTGGATGTCATTGCATGAATTTCTGACTGAGCCAAAGTGTATATATATGTGAGAAGATCTAATTGCCCCTCCATTCCCATTCCCATATTATTATAAAAAATTAAAACCGTTCTCTCTTCATTCCTTTGTTCCATATTCCCTACAAAACCTCTCCTCCATTCTCTCCAATTCCTTCTTTTTCTTTCCATCATTTTCTCTTCTTTGCTTCTTTCTTCTCATATTTTCAACGTAAAAAAATTTCTTTTTTTTCTTTATGGTGGAACAAGAACTAGAATGTTACATACAACAACCAAATAAATCCATAATCCTCTCTAAATTATAACACTAGCCCTTTAATTTCCCTCTTAAATTAGACAAAAAAAAAAAATTCCCTTTCATCCAAACATGTCCTCTACTATGAATGATGATGATTTTAACATACGAAAAAGCAAATTCTCTGCTTATGATCGTCTTAGTTGTGAAGGCTCTCCTATGAAAATGTCACCATGGAACCAAAGTTGTAATTTAAATAACACCAATTTGTGCAAAATGGATGATGATGTTTCACAAAATAATCACAAAATTTGCTTAATTGGTTCACTTGTTCGTGAAGAAGGACATATATATTCTTTGGCTGCAAAAAATGATCTTCTTTATACAGGGTCCGATAGCAAAAATATACGTGTATGGAAGGACATGAAGGAATTTTCGGGTTTTAAATCAAATAGTGGTCTTGTTAAAGCCATTATAATTTCTGGAGATAAGATTTTCACCGGTCATCAAGATGGCAAAGTTCGAGTTTGGAAGGTACTGTTGAATTGCGTGATCACCTCATCTAAAAAACCTAATTTGTTTAATTAGAGCATGTTGTTATCTATTTAGTTATATTATATCTCAGCATGTTCGTTCATTTAGTGGCTTAATTTTTTTTAATGGACAAGCACGTGAAATTCATTTTGATAATGAATGACGGTGAGAATTGTTATCAGGACCTTTTGCCTTGTGTGCAGTGACAAAGCCACATATAATGAAGGGGCCAATTGAATCCCTTTCATTAAGAAATTATAATACGTGAATAGTGTAAAAACAAAATTTTCTTTGTATATACTCTCTCTCTCCTAATTTATTTGACATTATTTGACTGAGCAAAGAAAGAAGAGATTATTGAAAGATCTAGTATAAATAAGCTTTAACCATCAGTGTGGCTTTGAATCGCTAAAATTTTAAGTTACATTGTTTCTATGTATGAAAAGGTGATATTCTTTTTTAGATAGATTAGAAATAAAAGTGTGCCATGTAAATTGGAACAGAAAGAGGACATGGGGTCTCATGTTTGAATCCCAAGTATTCTTGTATATTTCGAATCCTCTTATTAAGATTCCTAGCTCTTTAGCTACTCGTATGACTATCTTATCTAAAATTTTAAATTATTCAAAAGATTACAGTTTTATTGACATAATTATATTATATATCTTAACAGGTACAACCTAATAATCCTAGTTACAAGCCTGCTGGAACTCTACCAACCTTCTTTGACATTTTCAAGGCTTCAATAAGGCCAAGCAACTATTTCATGTCAGCCAAACATAACAGAGCCTCCATTTGGATCAAACATTGGGATGCAATTTCTTGTTTAAGCATGGACCATAACCATGGCCTTTTATACTCTGCTTCATGGGACAGAACATTCAAAGTTTGGAGAGCTGACAGTTCAAAATGCCTTGAATCTGTCAAAGCCCATGAAGATGCTGTCAATTCAGTAGTAGCTAGTGTTGATGGTATTATCTATACAGGTAAGGGTGTCAAATAAGTGGATTGGACTAGATTTAGATGAGCCAAAATGGGTTGAGTAATAAACGGGCGGGTCATTGACTCGCCCAAAAGTTACTTAGGTTGATATGGACTAAAAAGTGAGCCATAATCCAACCTGCTAAATTCTTACTAAGTTTTAATTTCTTTGTTATTCTTTTATACTCCCACCATCTCATATGAGTTGTCATGTTTTCCTTTTTGAAAGTCAATTTGACACATTTTCAAAGCTAAATTACATAGATCAACTCAATAGTTTAAATTTAAAATTTTAAAAATTATATGATAAGTACTAGAAGTTACAACTTTTCTCATGTTAATTAGATAAGAATATATATCTTAAAATGCTAGTCAAAGTTTCGATAGTTTAACTCTCGAGAAGAGAAAAATAACAACTAATATGGGACGGCCAAGAGTATTTATGGCTATATATAACATATCAAATAAAAGAATGTCTTTTTAACAATATTTTGACAAAGTTTCTATGGGTCAATTTAAACTACATATCGGCTCAAGTTTTAGATAGACTGAAATGAATTGGGCTAAAATGAACTGACCTAAAAAATGGCGAATCATTTTTTCATGTGCTAATTTTACTACCCGTGTACAGGTTCAGCTGATGGTACTGTCAAAATCTGGCAAAGGGAATTTACACCAAAAACCATAAGGCATGTTTTGGTGCAGACACTTTTGAATCAAGAATGTGCTGTGACTGCTTTGGCAGTTAACAAGTCAGGTTCAGTTGTGTACTGTGGATCATCAGATGGGGTTGTAAATTTTTGGGGGAAAGAGAAGAAAAATTGGACTCATGGGGGTGTACTTAAAGGTCATAAATTGGCTGTGTTGTGTCTTGAGTCAGCAGGGAATCTTGTTTTTAGTGGATCAGCAGACAAAAACATATGTGTTTGGAGGAAAGAAGATTCTATTCACACATGTTTGTCTGTGTTGACAGGACATAGTGGGCCAGTGAAATGTTTGGCTGTTGAAGAGGATAAAGAATCAACAAGAAGTGACCAAAAATGGGTGCTTTATAGTGGAAGTCTTGATAAATCTGTGAAAGTTTGGAGCGTTTCAGAAATGGCACCTATTATGCAGAATGGCCATGGGAATGGGGATGTTCAATAGGATTTTCAGTCCTATTTGTTAAAGTGTTGATATGTTTCTGTTACACTCCTTGGGAACAGAGAAGAATTTTTAAAGATTGGGGATTATTTATGTAATGTTGTAAGATATTGTACAATTAAATGGTGTGTAAATTTGTTGGCCATTTATTTCTATATAAAGTTTTTGGTATATAGTAGATGAATAAAGCAATTGTTTTTCTTTTTTCATATGTTGAACACTAATTAATTAACTCCGTCCCTCTGGACCAACAAGGGGTAGTACAAGAATGTTCACCGATTGTCCATCTACTATGCCTTTTGGCCTGATTGGTTTTGGGCCCGAAACACCCTCCAAGGACGAAACCCTTAGGTTTTCGAGGGTGTTTTAAATAATATAACCATTCTCGAGTTCAGTTCAGAAAAAAAGAGTTGCAGTAGTTTGACAACTAGCGTAGTAGTAGCTTTAGTGATGAATCGTCTAATAAACCTAAATGAAGCGGAATAGATAAAGAAATTGCAAATATGCAAGAGTCATAAGCTACAACAATGTTGAGAAGACATCTCCAATATTTTATTCATGTAAAATGAAGGCACAAACTTGTATTTTATCCTGTAGAAAGGAGAGACTAATCAACCAACTTGAACAAGGAAATTTAGGCAGGTACTATCAAATTGAACTGCTTGATTCTAACGCAGGTGATAAGCAGACGTACAACAAAAAGAAATGCATCAACAACTGTAAAGGTTGGCAGTAAGGCGTGGAGTGATGAGAACATCCAATGGTGTCGCTTTAGGTATAGTTAAACCAGGGCTCTCCGTCAAGTCAATTGGTTGATCATCCAAAGGCTTAGAAAACTCAAAAGCTTGGAGAAGACGCGCCAACGTCAGATGAAGAACTTGTAGCGCCAGAGACGCGCCAGGACAAGAACGTCTACCAGAACCAAACGGAATGAGCTCGAAATCTTGACCTTTTACATCAACATTTGAATGACTACTCATCAAGAATCTATCAGGTTTAAAAGAATCAGGATCTTCCCAAACTCTTGGATCCCTTTGTATTTTCCACACATTTACTATTAATCGAGTGCCAGGGGTAATTTTGTAGCCACCAACTTCACAATTATTCATTGCTTCTCTAGGTCCTAATAGTGGACCAGCAGGGTATAAACGTAATGTTTCTTTAATAATGGCTTGAATATAGACTAAATTTGGAATGTCTGATTCATTAACTTGTCTGTTTTTGCCAACATGAAGATCAATTTCTTCTTGTGCTTTTGTTAATATTTTAGGATTGTTTAGGAGTAAGGAAATGGCCCATGTTAGTGTCCCTGCTGTTGTGTCACTGCCTCCAAGAATAAGTGCCTACACCAAACAGAATATATTAACTGCAATTAATGGAATCGGGGTTAACTTCTATATACTGATAATGCAAGTAAATTTTGTACTATCACGTTGTTTTATCAGTGGATGTAAAATAAATCAAAAAATATTGTAAATCATTACTAATGATTACGGATATCGTGGAAGCGTCTTTGTTTTAATCAAAATGTAGAAATTCACACATGTTCTAGACAAGATTGATTAATTCAACTTACTAAGCAATATATTCAATAATTCATTGCTAATTCTATGTAACAATGGATTAGTGATGCGTAATAACAAATATTGTTAGTTACTAGTGACAGACTAGCTATAAATTTCATCGCTACAACAACATACCCAGTGAAACTCCACAATGTGGGGTCTGGGGAGGTTAAAGTGTATACGCAGACCTTACCCCTACCTTGGAAGGTAGCGAGTAGCGACACTGTTTCCGAAAGACCCTCGACTCAAGAGAAAACATCACAAAAAAGGCCTTAGAATTATCATTGCTAATTTCAATTTTCTTTTTAATTAAAGTGAATCCCCATTGTCAAAGGCCTTAGTACATAATAGTAATAGTATTTTTGATTACTTAAACTTTTGGAAAAGACATATTCAGGCAATTCAATAATTTTAGAACATTCTGAGGTTCTGTATTTGAGTCTCACTACCATCAATCAATAATATTGTAGCTATATGCATTTGCCTTAAAAGTTTAAGTCTATATATGCGTGTCAACTTTGATCAGTTCGATCGATAATTCTAAAAAGAATTGCTATATGATACCAATTTTTCAATAAATTATTGTGCACCGAATAGGTCAGTTTCGCCACCAAATGATGTGGTGCAGTGGATGGGGTTGTTCCTCCCTTAACTACAGGTTTCGAGTTCGAGCCTTGGGTATGAAAAAATTCTTGGTAGAGAGCGCTTCCCCCTGAATGGGGCCCTACCGGGTGGGACTCCGGATATAGTTGGGTTCAATGCAGGTACCGGACACTAGGAGGAAAATTATTAAAAAAAAAAAAAAAACTTTTTCAAACATACCAGGCAAGTGGACTTGATACTTGTATCAGCATCATACTGAAAATTAGAGAGTCGCCCTTCTTCTTGAAGTGATAACATGACATCAATAAAATCCTGTGCCGCACCATCAGTAGTTTTCTTAGCCTCAGTACTTGTACATCTTCTTTTCTCACGATGCTCTTTTAGCCATCCTTCAAGTATAAAATCAAGCTCTTTAGCTGTTTTCTTCATGGCCTTTTCATGCCCATTTATATCAAACCAACCCAAAATTGGAAATGCATCCGATGGTGCAAAAATTCCAATCAAGAGGAAAAATTGATTTATTGCCTTTTGGCATCTCCTAGCTTCATCATCATCACAAGTTGCACCAGCACCAAAATAACGTTTCCCAGCGACCATTCTGACGATTACGTTTAGTGTCAAATCCTCGAACCACCTTTTCAGCTCGATAAGCATCGGTCTGTTAGTTAGAGGTCTCAAATTTAGCTCATGATATAACAAGTGCATTAACCCATCCAATCAGTTCAAACGTGAATGGATTGGAGTGGGAGTAAAAATCATTTGTGTTTCATCTTAAAGGGAAGGACAACTTTTAGTCCTAAATAGTACAAAAAAATAAAATAAAAAAATCTCGCTATAAATACTAAAGAATGAAATTGAATTTATTGGCGACGGATAAAATTTAATAGCTAAAATTGATTAGCACAAATTTTAATTGGTAGGAAAAATGGTCGTAACTAAGAAGTTAGTGATTGATTTTCGCATCCAGTATTGCTAAGCTTAGTGATGGATACATAGAGCCATCACTAAGATACAGACGTAATCCATAGGAAACTAAAAATATCCATGGATAATTCCGTTACTTATTTTGTCGTTAGAGATTAGCGACAGTTTCTATCGTTACATGAAAATATCATTTTTTTCACATTATTATCAAAATTTAAGTGACAGAATAATGCGTTACAATACAATAAAAATAAAAAAATAACAAAAGAACGGTTATTTTAATTTGATTTGGCAATTCATCAAAATATAAGAAAATAGACAACAAATAATGAAGGGGATTTAGTCGGATAAAATTCACAAATAGTCACTTTTAAGGAAAGAATAGAGTTTTAAACTCTACATGTGAAACTCCAGAATAATATCATGGTGTTTCACTTGTGGAATTTTAAACATTGTGATAATAGCTTTTTTTGAATTATAAAGCTGAAAAGTGAATAGCTTGCACTATTAATGTGTACGTTTTAGTTGGACATCAATTAGGTTTTGACTCATAAGTTTGCAAGATTATGTTTAAAACTTGAAGCGGGTTATGTGATATGATCTATTTATTGACTCAACTCGTTTTATATATTCATGTTGAACCTAATCGATCCTACTTGAGACCAACTTTACCTGCCAGTATTGTTATCGACCCACAATTTGTACAGCTCTTGAATCCAATACCCACTTCAGACACTTGAACATGTTTGAGAGTATCAAGTCTACGATTCGATAAAAGTTCAAACATAACAATTTTTCTCATTTCACGCCAAAAAAGGCTATATGGTGCAAACCCGAAAACCGCATAACCATAGCCCATATGCTTTGCAGCCACAGTTGTGGGCCGGCTGGCTAATGCTTTGTCATTCAAAGTAAAACATTCTTTTGCCATTTCCCAACTGCTAACCACAAAGGCTCGGCGAGTGCCGAGCCTTAGGTTAAATGCTGGCCCATAATTATCAGCCATGGCGCCGACCGTTCTATACAGAAGCTGCTTGGTGCCGCCTAGTAAGTGGAGATGGCCGATAATGGGCCATGCACCGGCTGGTTCAGGAGCTTGTTTAGAAGATTTTTTTTTATTTTTGAAAAGAAAAAAATATAAGAAAATGCATAGTACTCCAATGAGTGGTAAGTAGGAAGAGATGTCCATGTATTGATATTTTAATTCGACTTGGGAAATGAAAGAAATTAAAAGGATGTTAAGTTATAAGAAAATTTTAAGATCAATTTATAGGTTTGTTTCAACAACCTCTTATGAGTTATTAAGCATGAAGCGCAATTCTACAAATTAAGCTTAATGGCGTGGTGCATGTCAGTCCGCTTCATTGACTCACACCAGTATTAATTGTAGGTGTTTACTATCTTCTGTCACTGTGTTAGACTTGCTATAGAATTATGTGCTTACGTGTGCGGATCCAGAACTATACTTATTACCTGTTTCACGAGAATTCAGTAATTTTGTTTAAACAATGTACATGTACTAATCGTTTTTGCTAAATAACTATAAGAAAAAGTGACTGTGAACCAATCATTTTACGGTATTAATTTGAAATTGATGTATAGAAACCTATAAATTCAAGTCCTAAATCCGACTCTATTTACAAACATATATATGCAAACCAAGTATAGAAACTTTACTTTTGGTCTTACCTTTACTCCCTCCATAAGGCTCTATCCCAATTTATGTGGCACCGGACTTGCATAAAGTTTAAGAAAGAAAGGAAGACTTGTAAAATTTGTGATATAAATAAATCTTGGATATTTATGTGACTATAAATCATTTCATTAAGAATAAATAGAACATTTAAAATTAAATTATTCTAATTAATGACTTTTTAATACAAATTAAAAAAATATATATGCCACATAAATTGAGGCAGATGGAGTAGTACACATAAAACGGCGATGCCAGCAATAACCCATGCATGCCTTTGTACCTCATATAGAATGACACGCATGGTATAAGGACATTATATACCAGCAGTACTGTTGACTGATTTTTATTGAATGAAAAAGCAAAACACAAAGAACTCAACTTTATGTTTTGATAATTGCTAGTTTGCTATATGTTAGGATTTTGCATGCATTTTTCTTGAATAATGAGTTGTTTTATTATTTGAGAAGCCTAATAGTTGATTTAGAATATTCAGTTTTTTAATTTTAGTAAGAGTTTAGTACTTTAATTGTAAGAGGAGTCTACTATTTTATTTATGTGCCTATATAAAGACTTATGATTAATAAAATTGATATGAGATAGTTTTTCAGTCATACTTTCTACCTTGTTGCTTGAATCTCTCTCCAAAAATCATAATAGCTGTATCAACGCCTTCATTGATCATTATGGGTCTGTGAAAAAAGAATAGTTTCAACCACTTTTAACCCATACCTCTTTGAATCCATTTTAACCCGTGCTTATTTTTAACGCTCAGGGCTATTTTCAACCAATTTTAACCTGTGCTTATTTTTAACGCTCAGGGTTATTTTCAACTAATATCAATTTTCAATCCATACTATTTTTTAACTTTATTTTTTCAACCATGGCAAGTAATGGTCTTTCTTTGATTACTCCACAAATCTTCACTGGTGAAAATTATCAAATTTGGACAGTGAAGATGAAATCCTATCTTGAAGCATACGATCTTTTGGAAGTTGTAATGGAAAAAAAAACCCATAAAAGAGCTCCCTGAAAATCCTACCCCTGCTGAAGTCAAAACTCACTCAGAAGAGAAAATCAAAAAATGTAAAGCCAAAATTGTAATTCAAAATTCAGTTGCAGATTCTATATTCTCTAAAATCATGGCATGTAAGACAACAAAAAAGCTTGGGAAAAAACTCGAAAAGGAGTATCAAGGAAGTGAACGAGGAAGACAAAATTAGATCTTGAATTTGAAAAGGAATTTTGAATCACTTAGAATGCAAGACGGTGAGACCATCAGTAACTATTCTGATAGGATCTTTTTGATTGTCAACAGAATCAGATTACTTGGCGAAGATTTTAAAAATAATAGAATAGTTAGAAAAAAATTCTTGTGACTATTCCAGGGAGATTTGAGTCCAAAATCTCTGCTCTATAAGAGTCTAAGGATCTCTCTACTATCTCTCTTACAGAATTAATAAGTGTTCTTCAAGCACAAGAGCAAAGAAGAGCTTTCAGATAGGATAAAATTGTTGAAGGTATTTTTGGTGCAAAAGACCAAAAAGGAAAAGTCGACTATCTGTTACGGTTTGTATTTCGCGGGTGGGGTTAGCGCTCGGAAAGCTACTATGAACTTGTTGATGCTCTTTCAGACTTGTTTTGAAAAAGAGTCGCCACCTAATGTACATGCATTAATCTTGCGGATGAACCCTTAGGTTTTCGAAGAAGTGGATTTTGTGTTATTCTCTGTTTTAAAAAATATAACCAGTCTCAAGTTCATTTCAGGAAAAAGAGTTGTAGTAGTTTGACAACTAGCGTAGAAGTAGCTTTAGTGAAGAATTGTCTAATAATCTTAAATGAAGCGGAACAGAAAAAGAAATTGCCAAATGCAAGAGTCATAATAATAATAATGCTGAGAAATGACATCTCCGATATTTTATTCATGTAAAATGAAGGCACAAACTTGTATTTTATTCAGCAGAAAGAAGAGACTAATCAACCAACTTGTATTTTATTCAGCAGAAAGGAGAGACTAATCAACCAACTTGAACAAGGAAATTTAGGCAGGTACAATCAAATTGAACTGCTTGATTCTAACGCAGGTGATAAGCAAACATACAACAGAAAGAAATGCATCAACAACTGTAAAGGTTGGCACTAAGGCGTGGAGTGATGATAACATCCAATGGTGTCGCTTTAGGTATAGTTAAACCAGGGATCTCCGTCAAGTCAATTGGTTGATCATCCAAAGGCTTAGAAAACTCAAAAGCTTGGAGAAGACGCGCCAACGTCAAATGAAGAACTTGTAGTGCTAGAGATGTGCCAGGACAAGAACGTCTACCAGAACCAAATGGAATGAGCTCGAAATCTTGACCTTTCACATCAATATTTGAATGACTACTTCACAATTATCCATTGCTTCTCTAGGTCCTAATAGGGGACCAGCAGGGTACAAACGTAATGTTTCTTTTATAATGGCTTGAATATAAACTAAATTTTGTATGTCTGATTCATCAACTTGTCTGTTTTTACTGACATGAAGATCAATTTCTTCTTGTGCTTTTGTTAATATTTTAGGATTGTTTAGGATTAATGAAATGGCCCATGTTAGTGTCCCTGCTGTCGTGTCACTGCTTCCAAGAATAAGTGCCTACACCAAAAAGAATATATTAACCACAATTAATGGAATCGGGGTTAACTTCTATATATACTGATAATGCAAGTAAATTTTGTACTATCACATTGTTTTATCAGTGGATGCAAAATAAATATAAAAAAAATATTGTGAGTAATTTCTAATGATTACGGATATCGTACTGGAAGCGTTTTTGTTTTAGTCAAAATGTAGAAATTCACAAATGCTCTTGACAAGATTGATTAATTCTATCTTACTAAGCAATATATTTAATAATTCATTGGTAATTCTATTTAATAATGGATTAGTGATGCTCAATCAATCAATAAATAATATTATAGCTATATGCATTTGCCTTAAAAGTTTAAGTCTATATATGCGTGTCAACTTTGATCAGTTCGACCGATAATTCTAAAAAGATTGCTATATCATACCAATTTTTCAATAAGTTTATTGTCTACCGAATGGGTCAGTTTCGCCACCAAATGGCGTGGTGCAACTAGCGGATGGGGTTGCTCCTCTTTTAATCAAAGTTTTCGGGTTCGAGCTTTGGGTATGGAAAAATTCTTGGTAAGGAGCGCTTTCCCATAAATGAAGCCCTACCCGACGTGAATCCGGATATAGTCGGGCTTCAATGCTAATACCGGACACTGGGTGGAAACCAAAAAATAAAATAAAATAAAAATAATAATAAGACTTTTTCAAACATACCAGGCAAGTGGACTTGATACTTGTATCTGCATCATACTGGAAATTAGAGAGTCGCCCTTCTTCTTGAAGTGATAACATGACATCAATAAAATCCTGTGCCGCACCATCAGTAGTTTTCTTAGCCTCAGTACTTGTACATCTTCTTTTCTCACGATGCTCTTTTAGCCATCCTTCAAGTATAAAATCAAGTTCTTTAGCTGTTTTTTTCATGGCCTTTTCATGCCCATTTATATCAAACCAACCCAAAATTGGAAATCCATCTGATGGTGCAAAAATTCCAATCAAGAGGAAAAATTGGTTTATTCCCTTTTGGCATCTCCTAGATTCATCATCATTATCACAAGTTGCTCCAGCACCAAAATAACGTTTCCCAGCGGCCAGAAAGAAGGTCATTCATTCCTAAAAATGCCCGCAGCCTCCTGTTTATAAGTGTGGCGTGCAACACACCCATAAACAAGACTCTACTGGACACGGCTCGTAGACAAACCCTAGGACGGAACTGCTCTGATACCACTTTTGTCACAACCCAAACTGATAGGGCCATGACGGGCACCCGGAGCTAACCCACCGAGCACCTCTCATCATACTTTCACAATCATATCTAGGTGAGCCACATGATCTACTAATAATCTCAACGCATCAATAATGTCATTTCCATTGGCTAAGGCACTTTTCATATCAACATCAACGAATATGCCCATATACGTATACAAGCCGATGAGGCTGACAAAATGATATACAAAATATAAGCCGGCAAGGCTAAGAGACATCTACTATACATGACTGTCTACGAGCCTCTAGGAAGAGTATGAAACATCATCATATAGACGGGACAGGGCCATGCCATGCCCATATGTATGTACACAAAAGAATAATACCAACAACTGCAGCTCCGGATCAAATGGAGCTTCTCTATGCAGTCTCTGAACAAGTAATCTATGGATCAAGCCTATCTCCCTGTCCACCTGCGGGCATGATGCAGCGTCCACAAACAAAAGGACGTCAGTACGAATAATGTACTGAGTATGTAAAGCATAATCAACATCATAATAGAAGCATAAGAAATGACATAAGATAGAAGAGTCATGAGATGAGGGAGCCATTTGTACCTCTAGCGACCACCATCATGTATTCTTACCCTTTTTCTAATAGGAACCTTCCATTTCAAATGTTTACTTATATAGTAGTAGCATACCCGACCATAGAGGTTCGGTGTCTTACATACCCGGCCATGACAAGACTCAGTGTTATACATACCTGGCCCTACCAAGGCTCAATGTTATCCGTACCCAACTTCAGTGGTGCGCGCGCGATAGATATCATACCCGGCCATATAAGCTCGGTGTTCTTAATAGTCATACTTTAATATAAATATGTATACATGGGAGTACATACATGTCCTCAACATTACCATCGTCATCATCATTTTCATTATATCTTTCCTTAGAGGATCAACTATCATAGGATGGGACCAATGGTATCGTGAGAATATCAAGAACCATAAGCTTTGGTGATTCTAGAAATGAAGACATCTTGGAAGACATTATGAAATTCACATGAAGGAATACAATGTTGGGATCATGCCTTAAGAAAGAAGGGTTAGCCTTACATACCTCTTTGTCTTCTTAACTACTTAATGTTCATCGTCGAAGCTCGGAAAATCTACATTTAGAAGGATTCATCCCATGGTTAAGCCTTAAAGATACTCTTCAATTAAAACTAGAATAATTCATGAGTTAACGAAAATTGGGCAGCATTTCCCCTATTTCATCGACTTCCACCATATTACAAAACACTCCCAAACATCCATAGTAACATCCACAATATCATAATCAAGTAATCATATTCCATTAAGTCTTCAAAAGTCATTCTCATATTGAACTTATACTGACAACTTCATACCAACCCTTAGCACATTTTCATACAACGATTCCTCATCATTATTATTACCTTTTATAACAAGATTATATCCATATCATACTAAGAATCATGACTCAAGTTATCTTACCACTCAAAAACATCATGAAAACTACATTTAGAACTCATCCTCTACTTTCTCCTTTCACCCAAGTTATGCAACAACTAAGCATTCTTAATAACATGAAATAAGCATGAGAACTAACCTTTTATCTCATAAGAATGAGCTTTGGAGCAAGTTATCAACTTATGTGAAAACCCTAGCTTCAATACCCAAGTTATTCTTGAAGTCTACTAACCCTAGTGAGCCTTCCAACACATGAACACCTTGATTCTTGCTATTTGATCTTTGATTTCTCTTGGGTTTGAGTGTATTATGCTTGGAGAAGGGTTTTTGGAGCTCTCAAGACTTGGAGAGAAATGTGGGAAATAAAAAAGAAGCAAGGGTCGTCCATGTATATAAAAAAGAAAATTTGACCCGACCCGATTATACGGCCAATTGTACGGGCCGTATAAATTATACGGTCCGTACAATTGGATCGCATAATTCAACCATAAAGTCACCCTCCTCTGGAAGCATTCTACAAACCATTATACGGGTCGTATAAATTATACGGTCCGTACAAATGGCCGTACAAACTGGAAATTCCCGAAACTCATTTTCGTCGACTCATTCAACTTCTAATTCCTTGTGGAACTTTCTTGGCACTTATATAACACTTCATTAACCATACAATAGGCCCTCTAGAAGCCCCTCAAGATATTACCAAATAAATATTAGCTCAAATATAGCGAAAACCTTTCTGAACGTGACTTGCATTTCACTTCGTTTGACGAACTTAGTTTCACATATTCATATGACTTCCAAATCCCATAGTACGCACTTTAAGCTATTTAATAGTCTCCTTACTCTCGTACAGACTTCATGCTCATCTTAAGTGTATATATATATATATATATATATATATATATATATATATATATATATATATATATATATATATATATGTATGGTTATTATGTAAAACTGAGCTTATATGGCCGAGTCTGATATTCATTGCGCGTACACCACTGTAGTTGGGTACGGATAATACCGAGCCTCGCTATGGCTGGGTATGTGTGATACCGAACCTCTATGGTCGGGTATGGTACTATTATATATGTATGTTTATGTAATGGAAGGTTCCCATTAGGAAAAGGGTAAGTAAATATGACGAACGTTGCTAGAGGTATAAATGACTCTACTATCCTATGATTCTTCTATCTCATGTTATCCTTCATAATATTATTATTATGTTATTGCTTATGCCTTACATACTCAGTACATTGTTCGTACTGACGTCTTTTTATTTGTGGATGTTGTGTCATGCCCATAGATGGACAAGGAGATAGACTTGATCCTTAGGCTGCTTATCCAGAGACTGCTCAGAGGAGCTCTATTTGATTCGGAGCGGTAGCTATTGGTACTATTCTTTTGTGTATATACATATGGGCATGACGGGGCCCTGTTCCGTCTATATGATGTTACATGCTCTTCTTAGAAGCTCGTAAACAGTTGTGTATAGCTAGATGTCTCTTAGCCTTGTTGGCTCGTATTTTGTATATCATTTTGTTAGCCTCGTCGGCTTATGTATATGTAGATAGGCATGATTGTTGATGTTGATATAAAGGTACTCTTGCCCGATAGTATTCGTATTATTGATGCACGGATTGCGAGTTAGCCATGTGGCTCACCTAGTTATGATTGTGAAAGCATGATGAAAGGTGTCCGGGTGGGTTAGCTTCGGGTGCCGGTCATGGCCCTTCGGTTGGGTCGTGACAGGAACATGATCAAGATTAACTAAATCTTCAGAACTTGATGATTTTAGCTTCTCCGCTTTGTTAATATCTTCAATGGTTTGATTCTCCACGAAGACAACATCACGGCTTTTCACAACCTTCTTCTCAATTGGAGCATATAGCCTTTAACCAAACTCATTAAGGTCATAACCAATGAAGATGCACTGCCTTGTCTTGGCAACTAATTTTGGCCTCTTATCTTTAGCTAATTTTGACCTCTCATCTTTAGGCACATGTACAAATTCAACCAAACACTTTCAAATGGTCATAGGAAACATCCTTTCTATACCAAACTCTATTTGGAACATCACTTTGCAAAGCAACAGTAGGAGATAGGTTAATAACATATGCAACGATCAACAAAGCCTTACCCCAAAAAGACTTCGGCAACTTTACTTTAGAAAGAACATATCTAACTCTTTCCATTAAGGTCCTCTCCACCAAACCATTAAGCTAAGGAGTCTTAGGAGGAGTCTTCTGGTGTCTGATACCCTGTTGCTTGCAGTATTCGTCAAACGATCCACAATATTTACCATAGTTATCAATACGAATACACTTCAGCTTCTTTCCTGTTTCTCTTTCAACTAGGGCCTGAATCTGCTTAAAGACACCCAAAACTTGGTCTTCATTCTTCAAGATATAGATGTTATACCCTATTTTAATCGGAGTCAAAATAGTTTACAACATCCCGGTAATTCCGGGGTTAACTAAAGTTAGGGAGTTGCCACCTAATTATTTATGGTGAATTAGGACACCTAAAGTTCATTAAAGTTATTTTCTAAAGTTAACTCCGTTTTAAAGTCTGTGAAACCTAAGATTCTAGGAAAGGGTTCAATTAGTCTAAAGGGAAGGTATTAGGCATCCTTTAAGACCCATTAACAATGGTTAACTGACCGGACTTATATTAATTAATTAAAGCTAAAATAAAAATATAACATTTTACAACATTTAAGAAAGTATCTTGTAAGTATTGTTAAGTTATAGATAAAAATATGATAATGCTGTTCAAAATAAGACATGTAGGAAGAATAATGTTTTGCGTAAAAGATTTTAGTGATAAGTAAACTGGAGAAAATGCGGGATTGTGCAACGTTTTATAAATATTTGTGAAAAATAAATTATACCAACTAACGAAGTAAAGAATCATTATAAGATTGATATGAGTAAAAACTTAAGGTTTTATAGTGTTAAAAGGTGACGAAATCGTCAGAAGTCTGAGAGGATTTTGATGCCAAAATATACGATCCAAGCCTTTCATTATTTAAAATATTATGAAATCAACATGATTTGTTCGAAAGGTGTTATTATTATTTAGCCTTTAGCGTCTTTCCGGGAAATCGTTTCGTTTAGCCACAATTTTAACGATAATCAAACGGTTAATCCCGTTCTAAGTCTTAAACGATCACACTTAATCTTTTAAGCTACGATTCCCACGAACCCCACTAAGATTCATCTAAGTTAAGAAAACAGCAAAACAAGGTAAAATGTTAGTCAATCACTACAAATCAAATACATGAATAGAATAGAGTAGAAGAGGCAAATGGGTCTGGCCCACTTAGGCCAATGGCGATCCATTTTTTGCTGTATGGCCTCGGCCCAGAACCCTTTTACACGGCTGAGGAGGACGACTTGGAAAGGAAGTTTCGTTGGGCTTTGGCCCAACACCGAATGCGGAAGATGATGAGTCCCTTGGACTCGTATGCGATAGTCATGCATAAGAACGAAAGAAAAAGATTAGTAAAGGGGAGATATACAAGATACATTCTTCAAATAGATAAACATTTGCGCAACAGCCCAGTTTGTACAGACAATAACCCAAAAGGAAAAGCCCAATATTTTTAACAAAGGTGCCGGCATATATAAGTGTATACTTGGAATATATCTTGATATATACACTTTACATATACCTTTATTATAAACTACTGATATACACTAAATGGACAGCTAGTGTACAGAATTAACTAGGACCGAACTAATCATTTAAAAGGTCAAATATTCAGCATCCCAAGTCTGCGCATCAACATTGCACAAGGACCATGTTTCAAGACATTGAACTACTAAACAAACAATCCAGGGGAGGCAAAGAGAGACACACTTTGGTTTTTTTAAAAAACAACTATGTTATCCTTTATTTCCCTTCATTCAAAAGAACTCAGAAGCTGAGACAGAGACAAGAAACAATTTCAGAATTGCAAACCTCATTACACATAAAAGAAACCAGGGAAAACAGACCCTTTCATAGGGAAAACATGAAAGAGCAGACTACAAACTCAACTTCATATAACTTCCCAAGTTCAAATAGCAGTATAAACTAGTTAAATATAGACAGAGATCAAGATGGAAAGAGTGGGCAGAATCAAAGCTAGCTACTAACAAATCAACATCCAAGTATGAAACATTTTAAGGGATTTCATGACTGGTTTGTTAAGCATAGGAAAAACTGAGATGAGGAGGGTAATTACAGGATATCACACTGAGCATAAATCATTTGTAAATCTCATTTTAACCAACACATAGTACATGCAGATTCAAGGAAAACTGAAACAGGCTTGTTCATTCCTTATCTGGCAGAACTTAATGCAAAGCAGTTTCTAATGAACAAGATTGAATTAATGCATGACAAGCTTGACTGGACCAGTTAACGGATTTACATGTTCATACACACAAATCAAACTAATCCAAGAAACGCAGGTATACATGCTCACTGGTAACCTAGCAGTTAAAATTTAAACAAATCCAATCAAATAGTCCTAAGCATAAACAATGTGCTTGATACATGCTTACAAATTGAAACCAAACAAATGCATAAGCATATACTAAACCTAATTAGACTGAACAAAAATGACAATCACATAACTTCCTACTTGGAATTTAATATAAAACATTATATAACAAAATAGACAAACACACACTGGAACGAGGTCAAAACGACAATAACAAGCGTGTAAAATGCGATAGTGTCTAAACTAATCTAGACAGTACCAATAAGCCCAGATTTGAGTGAAATGATAACGACAAGACATCACAACATGATTTTCTATACTAACGGGACTCTAACGGAACAGTAAGTCAAAATGCATCAAATTTTACCTGTTCGTGGTGCAGTGAACGGGTGTGGAACTCTCGATCTACTCTCTTATGCCCGAACAAATTCGAATCGAATCGAAACAGACCAGAACGATTTATGTAGAGAAAATTTTCAAGAATAAAAGGTGATTGATCAAAAGTGCATGAAATTTGAGGGTAAGCTATGGACCCAAAAAAAAATCTCCCCCTGTTGAAGATGTAAGATGGTATTTTTATACCAGACAAAGACTAGGGTTTCAGACATTTTAATTTCAAATTCAAAAAAAGAATGTCAAAAAGAGGTGTCACGGGTGGAGATTTTGAAACTAACATTTGAAATTGAGTCAAAGCTTCTGCTAATCCGAACGTTGGAGTCCGTTTCACATGATTTGCTTCAGACTTTTTGCCCGAAGTGGACCGAACTTTTTCTGGTCTTTTTGTGGATCTGTTGCGTTTTAAGTGAGAAAAGGGAATGCCTCTCTCTGTCAACGACAGAGCAAACGCAGGCAAAACAGATATAGGGATGTTTTTTTGTGTGGAAATGGTGTGACACAACTGTGCACGGCTAAAGGAAGAGTGGGATTTTAGCTGGAAAGGGAGAGGAGAGAGGGAGGAGAAGAAGGTGAGCGTTGCACGATAATGGAATGGCAAAGTCTGTTCGTGGCTAAAGGGAGAGTAGGGTTTTGCTGGAAAGGGATAAGAGATGAAGAAGACGACATGGTGCGGCTCTGTTCTTTTGTTTTTCTTTCATTAGGTTTAGGATAGAGGCTGAAATGTATTGCGTTGGTTCGGGTCGGGTGAACGAGGTAATGGGCTGGTCGGGTGAGGGATAGTGGGTAATGGGCTGGTGCTGAATTAAACGTGTGGGCTGATTATTTGGGCCATTTATTTGGCTGAAATTGTGGAACCTTCCTCCTTTATTTTAATTATTTTTTTTTGGGCTTCTAATTCAATAACTAGTAAAATATATACTATGATAATTAGAGATTAATATGTAGAAAATAAAGGACTTAATAAAGTATAATTAATTTAACGAGCACAAAATCCGAAAATAAAATGATGACGAACCATAAAGTAATGCTAGTAATGTTGATAGTAAAATAGTGAAAAATGAAAGTAACGATATTAATAGTAGTAGCAATAAAAATAATAGTGAAAATAAAGTGTTTAGCTCGTCAATAAATTTAGAAGCCCAAGGAAATAAATTGGAATAATGGAGGGACGAAATTGGGTGTCAACAGATGCCCCTCTTCGATCGGAGATGATGTAAGAGTTTTCGGGCGAAGAAGTCGACGTAGTAGCCAATTTTTTTCCGACCAACAAATACGAACTTGGACGAACTTGAGAAAATATGGGTTAGGAGATTTGGTGGAAAATATTATGGAGCAGAAGGAATGTTGAAAAATTATGGCCGAACCCCAGTTTCGAATTACCTATATATCTTGGGTTCCATGTAGTTCGAAAGAGGCGGGTCGATACCGACGCTACACTTTTTGCCCCAGTATTGAATTATGGTGAGACTGGGATATAGAAAAGGCTTACAAGATTGTGAAAGGAGTTGATTGAGTAGAGATTTAGCTGTGGATACGAAAGAAAAATTTGGATAGCCTACGTATCACATGTTTGTGGACGTAGGCGGAGTTGAGTTCGGGAGTAGATCCATGACCTTTTCTCGTGAGTTTGATATTCCTCTTCGACATATTTGCCTCAGTTCACTGCATAAGATAAAGTTCCACGTTGCGCTGTGTCTCTGTAGATTGTACTTTCTGTCAAAACTGAAATTCATGTCAGAATCATTAATAAAGTCGGGGTAAAGTTGAAAATGTAAAACTTATAAAGAATGTAAAATGATAGTAAATATGAGTGTGAGAATGAGGATGAAGCCGTGTGGCTTATAATGAGGCAGTGTGGGCAAATGTTGTTTATGGTTGTCTTCAGGGACTTGAATGAATGCGCGATGTTTATGCCGAAGATGTAATAATATTTCCAGTTGTATTTGGAGACTTTAATGATAATAGTAAGGCCTTCGGCTGTCTTCCGGGACTCGATGATAAATGATGTCTTTGGAATTTAAGGTAAAGTCATTAGAGTAGGCAAAGTGGATGATAAAGTAATTGATAAAGTAGGGTGTAAAGTAAGTGTGCAGCCGTTTGGCTTATGAAAATGAGGCTGTATAGCCATATGATATTGTCACGCCCCAAAACCCACCCTAGACGTGACCGGCATCCGACGTCATGAACAACATCGGAAGAACCTAAACAACACAATAATGACACTTGAACTCGCCAGGTTCAACATTCGCCTCCAACAGTTTATAAAGTAAATGTAACAAATCAGGAACATATAAATTAAATCAACGGAAGTCCTTATAAGTAATTAGTCATAAACGTGGCAAACACCCATTAAGTCGTACGAGACTTTGACAATCTACCCACAATTATGACAACTATCTAGGGAGCTTCTAAGAGACACAACCATAATCTAACTTCGGGACGCAACCCGGAAATCTAGAATAATAAATTAAACAGGAAGTGTCCCACGAACAAGGATGTGGGCTCACCAAATCAACAGCAGCAGCAACAAGTTCTCCTAAGCGTCGAGAGTATCACGAACCTGCTCTTCTCCGTTACCTAACATACCATCAAAAACAACAATGGTATGCCTGAGTACTTTCGTACTCAGTGAGTGCCTCGGGGACAACAAGTATTATAAAAATAAAATATAATAATACATAAAGAAATCAGTTCTGAAAGGATAGTATAAAAAAAACAGTTATTCCACTTTGTGATTCTTAATATCATTTGTTAAACAGTTTACAAAGCCATTAATCGATATAAAAACAGGTATTCAGCCTATGTATCTCAATAAGAATTATCATAACCGATTACAAAGCCTTTTGTCAATTTATAACTTTCAATTATGCCTTTCAAATTGATCATGATTGTCAACAACAGTTCCATGAGAGAATAAGAATATCACACATGCCAATACAGGCCCAAGAATCAATCATATCGCGCATAGCGCACCACACCGGAACATATAATTCTCGGTGGCTATCCTTCCTCCCGAATAGCTAGGCATGCATCACACCGGACTATGTAGTACGCGGTGGCTATCCTTCCTCCCGAATAGCTAGGCATACATCACACCCCAGGTAGCGAACCCAGCAGTGGCTATCCTTCCCCCCGAATAGCTAGGCTTGAATCACACCCCGGGTGGCGAACCCGGTAGTGGCCACTCCTCCTCCCGAATGGCTAGGCAATTACCATACTAGGATCCATAGTGACTACCCTTCCTTCCGAGTAGCTAGGCATATATACACCGGAATGTGAAATCCTCGGTGACCACTCATCCTCCCGAATGGCTAGGCAAAATCACATCAACAGAGTTCATAGCATAAAAGCCTAATTACAATTCATCTCAAGGTAATCACATCACCATTTACCATTAAGGTTCATTATGCCATATCGTAAAGATAAATCATTTCAAAGAATGTTTTGAAAACGTATAACTTCTTTACGAAAGATTCCACATCCTAATTCATCAATGAGAATATCATTACCAACCCTTAACCATCATTATTAAGCATCTCCTATAGAGGAAAACATTCATAATATCACATACATATATAGGGTTTGTTACAATCTAGGTTTAATGTGGGTTTGTCCCCTCACACACATCAACCATTAATCAAACCTATAATAGATTTCAATAGCGTAAAACTAATTCATCATATCATTCAAAACATGCTTTTATAAAGAATCGATCTTTCAAGAGAGTTTTCCCTTTTTATCATTAGGGTTTTGTATGAAAAGTTCACCCTTTTTATTCAATAAAGAACTTTCAAGAAAAAGACATATATTCATAACAAGATTTTTAAAAGTGAGACATACAAATCATCCTTATAGCCAAAATATGATTTTTAAAAGAGACATACAAACCACAACCAAAAAGTTCGTAAAAACCGATAGAAAGAGTATGTTCAAAAGAGACATACATCCAAAATAAGGTTTTTAAAAAGGGAGACATACCTTAATTTGTTAAAAAAGGTTTAACAAATTACTTTTCTAATGAAGAACACCCAAACCCTAGCTTGAATCACTTTGGGAAGAATTATGTTGCAAACCCTAGGTTTTGATCATAAAATCATGTTAGAAAGGGATTAGGAACTTGAATTCAACCTAGAATCATGATAACACTTACCTTGTATGGTTCTTGAGGCTTGGGACTTGTTTTTATTGACTTTAGGGTAATTTTTCGTGAATGGGATGCTGGGGAAATAAACCCCAAACCTTAGATATAACTTAAAACACGTAAACTGACTTTTTGACCCGAAACTGACCCTGTTATGCGATGGTCGCGCGACGCACATGCAGCGCACGACCATACTCAGATCATTAGTCAGAGAAGGGGTTTTTGTGCGATCGGTAAAATAGGCATAACTCTTTGTACGAAGCTTTTTTTTTTTGGGCTGGGAGACCTACCGTTGGAAAGCTATTTCAAAGATCTACAACGTTCATTAAGGAAGTTTTTCCAAATTCACAACACATTTTCATGAAAATCGCCCAGAAGACAGACCTACCAAAACTTAGGCGAATTTAAGAGCCCTTAAGAACTTCACTAGTTGGTTTTACTTCAAAACGACCATCCTCCACCCGAATTCATCAAGAATGGATTCATATAGATAAAATATCATCTTAATACTAGATTTTTACTCATTCACACCTAGTTCCAGTTTACGAGGTGTTACAAATATCTCCGGTTGTCTTCGGAGACTTTATGAAGATTCTCGTAAAGTCCGGGGTAAAGTCGTTAAAGTAGGTAAAGTGAATGATGTCTCCGGTTGTCTTCGGAGAATTGTTGAAGATTCCCGTAATGTCCGGGGTAAAGTCGTTAAAGTAGGTAAAGTGAATGATGTCTCCGGTTGTCTTCAGAGACTTGATGAAGATTCCCGTAAAGTCCGGGGTAAAGTTGTTAAAGTAGGTAAAGTGAATGATGTCTTCGGAGACTTGATGAAAATTCCCGTAAAGTCCAGGGTAATTTCGTTAAAGTTGGTAAAGTGAATGATAAGAATGTAGCCATTTGGCTTATGCATATGAGGCTGTATAGCCAAATGATGCCCCGGTTGTTTTTGGAGACTTAATGACAATTCCTGTAAAGTTCGGGATAAAGTCGTTAAAGTTGGTAAAGTAAATGATAATTGGTAAAGTAAAGTGATAGTGTAGCTGTTCGGCTAATGCAGAAGAGGCTGAATAGCCGAATGATGCCTCCGGTTGTCTTCGGAGACTTAATGTTGATTCCTGTAAAGTTCAGGGTAAAGTGGTTAAAGTAGGAAAAGTAGATGATAAAGTGATTGATAAAGTATAGAGTAAAGTGATAGCGTAGCCGTTTGGCTGATAACGTTGATGATATCGCGACAGGACAAATTAATGACACGTAATCCTTATTTAATTCGCCTTCGATCTCGACAACTTACAAAACAGGTGTATCTGTTAATAAAGTCACAAAGTTATTGTGATAAAAATTAAATTAAAGATAAAGTTGGAAATAAAGCCGTTTGGCTTTTAAGGCGAGGCCATAATGGGCCAAATGATGCTCTTCGGCCATGATTGATAGACTTAACTGTTGGTCTCACGGCCTTTTAATTCCTGCACTCAAAGAAAAATTCTTAGTTTGGGAAGGGGAAGTTGATTCGTGTTGACTCGAAGCTTGACGTTGTTGGCGCTCCATTCGTCTAGTTTGTTTGGATCTTCTGATCTCCGTTCAAGCCTTGGTAGATGAATAGTAGTGAGAAACGATTGAAAGAAAGTGTTTCATTTGTAAGTATATGTAAGTAAGTATTGTTATACCCTATTTTAACCGGAGTCAAAATAGTTTATAACAACCCGGTAATTCCGGGGTTAATTAAAGTAAGGGAGTCGCCACCTAATTATTTATGGTGAATTAGGGCACCTAAGGTTATTAAAGTAATTATCTAAAGTTGATTTTATTTTAAAGTCTACGAAACCAAATGATTCTAGGTAAGGGTTCAACTAACTTAAAGGGAAGGTATTAGGCACCCTTTAAGATCCATTAATAATGGTTATTCCGACCGGACTCAAATTTAATTAGGCTAAGTGTAAGTATAATATTATAGAAAAGAAAATGGCTCTGTAAGTATTGCTAAAGTTATAGATAGATATATAAAAAATGCTATTTAAAATAGGACTTGTAGGAAATAACAATACACATAAAAGAGTTTAGTTATAATAAACTAAAAACAAACGGGATGTATAACGTTTATATGTATTTGGAGAAAATAAATTATGCCGACTAATAAATTAGAACAGTCGTTTGTAAGATTAATATTAATAAACCTTTTAAAGGGTTTTATGGAAAAAGTACTAGTTCAATATAAACTATGTTATAGAAAAAGTACTAGTTCAATATAAACTATGTAAAGGTTGTTTCAACAAATACGTGATTCAAAAGTTGGAAAGGAATTAAAGTGGAACAGTTATCCGCTGAACTAGTTTGCCTTTTATTTCTTAGAATAAGCTAACGTTAGTGTAAAATTTGTGACGTTTTAAATTTCTAAGATAATAAGCATAAATTATGATTCCTTTAGCCGAAATATGTAGCCCTACTATAAAAATATTATAGATGCCATAAATAACTATAACATAGAAGGAGAATGAAATCTATGGGGCTAATTATGATTTTCTCTCTTAAATTAAACTACCCATTATGCTAAAGTTAAACCCAGTAATTTACTAGAAATTCATCTAAGTTAAAAAAAGAAAAAGAAAAAAGATAAGATGTTAGTCATACAAAGCAAATAAAAATACACAACAAATGAAATAAGGAAGAGAGGAAAAGGTTAAATGGATCTGGCCCATTTATTAAGGCCCAACTACTGCGAACTGTTCACGTTATTGGGCTTAGGCCCAGTAAATTCTTTATATTGCTGCTGCGGGCTGTCCCTGTTTATTGGGCTTTGGCCCAGATTTTTTTATTTTCTATTTGTGTTGCGGACAGAGCTGAGGGAAGATGACCCGAGAATATTATGTTGGGCTTTTAGCCCAACATCGAATGCGGAAGAAGACGAGTCTCTCGGACTCGTACGTGAAGGTCATGCGTAAAAACGAAAGAAAAAGATTAATATATAACCAATAAATAAGACCAAACGTGCATAATGTAAATTCAAAAGAAGGACAGATTAACAACTCATATACATACTATGTATACCTAGTATATTCTATATGTACACGTTCATATGGAACATAGAAGCAATCGGAAAGGCATCCTAGAACTAGTATACCTCAGTATACCTTAAATATACAGGTCCCAATGTACCCGAGGGCACCACAAGGTTGTATACTTCAGGTATATCTGAGTATATCACCCTATAATTTGACATAGAATACTAAAAAAAACAAACCAGCAAACTTCAAAGTCAATTATCATACTATACTCCTATATGCAGGCCACCTTTCATAAGAGAAACAAGATTTTCAGGGGAAAAGACGAGTAAGAATATGCACTGTGAGACTCAAAGAGACCAGGCATTGCCTACAAGTTGTACTGCAGAAAAAAACTAAACAGACCAGTATACACTGTCACACACCAACCTATGACCACAAGACCCATTTTAGCAGCACATGAGCAGTTGAATGGAAGAAGAGAATAAATGAAATTCATCGTATCTTGGACAAAATAAAACTTAGCATAGATAAAAAAAATCAATGGGGGGACGACTGGAACAAAACTTTAATGCCATGTCCCTTCGGTTTAAGCCAATCATGGAGACTATCTTCACAAAACTCAACAGGTCGCTTGTATGGGCTTAAAATCGCTAAAATGAGCTTTTGAATACTTATACTCTTTTAAACCCCTTCTGATTTTTGACAATACCAGAACCAACAGCAAGTTAAAGGTGCCAACAGACAGTATTTGATTAACAGCCATGAACAATTTTAGGCAATTATAAGACTTCCCCCATACGTATTATGAAGATCCCAAGTAGGAAAAGAAGGCAGAAGATGGAGGAAAGGAATAGAAACACATACATGTCATTCAAACTTATAAAAATGTAATTGACTTTTGACCTCAATTATCATGAAGAATATTAAACCGATTCAATGCTCAAACACCTTAACCCATCATATACTAGTTAAAACAGTCAGTGAGCAACAACTAAACCAAACACAGCAATAGTATCCAGTACTGCCTAAACTAAGCTTAACACAGAAACAACTAAACTAATAATTAAACAGCAAACCAAGACCAAACAAGAAACTAAAAGAATATACATATGGAAAACAGCAAGAACTGTAAAAGAAAAATAAAAGACAGGAAATAGGTTTACCGACCTTTTGTGGGTGCAGTGAAATGGGGACGTCAAGGCCTCGAATCTACTCTCTCGTATTGACATATTCGAAACTCGAGTCAAAATTAAAGTATGTCTGTCGTAGTTGAAATGCTTTTGCCGAACAACGACGAAAGTTAATGAATCGTCAAGAATTTAATCTTTCGTCACAATTCTCATATTCCAACAAAAAGTGTTTTTCTGATTTTTAAAGTTCAAAAATAGATTTAAAAAAAAAACAAAACTCAAGACTGTTATGAGGGAAAATATTCGTGTCTCCAATAAAAAAAATCCCCCCTTCAAAGGAGTAATGAAACCAATATTTATACTAGACTTCTAGGGTTTTTCTGAGGTACCAGAAATTTGGGCGGGATTCGAATTTTAGGTTTTTGAAAAATGCATCAAAACCAGCCGTTGAAATTTGAGCAAATCACGTGATTTGATTCGGTGTTACCGAAAATGGACCGATTTTTCTGTTCTTTTGCGAAGTTGTTGTGTTTTGAAATGAGAATCGGAACTCCTCCTCTGTCAACGACAGAAAATTTCGAGTAAAGCAACGTAAGGGCATTTTTTGTGTGAAAGTAGTGTGGACAACACTGCTTTTGCTAAAGGTGATCAAGGGTTTGCTAAATGGGGATGAAGGAGATGAGAGAGGAGGGGAGAGAAGGGGGCGTGATGCACGAAAATGGGTGTCACGGTCTGCCATGGCTAAAGGTGATTAAGCAGTTGTCAAAAATGGAAGGGAGAGGAGAAGAGCGTAGGGAGAGAGAGAAAGAGGGAGGGGGCTGCACTAGGTTGAAGATTAGGCTTCAACCAGTTTTAAGATGTAAATGGGCCGGGTCAGACGAGAATGGGTAATGGGGATTGGGCTGGTCTATTGGGTATTGTAGTTAGTGGGCTGATCTGGTCGGTTTGGGTAATGGATCGTTTGGGCCGGACGGGTGAGAATGGGTAATGGGCTGCAGAACTTAAATAATGTGAATTGGTTGAAATTGTGGTCATTCCTCCTTCATTTTAATTATTCTTGGGCTTTTAACTTAATAACCAGTACAATATATATTATGTGAAGCCAAATAGTAATTAGTATGTATAAAGTAAAATTAATTTAACGAGTACAAATCGTAAAATGAAATGATGACGAACCATTTAAAATTTATGATAAAGTAATATAGTAACGTTGATAGTAAACAAAATAGTGAAAATGAAAGTAAAGATATTAATAGCAGTAAAATAAAAATAAAAAATAGTATTGAAGATAAAGTGTTTAACTCGTCAATAAATTATAAGCTCCAGGAAATAAATTGAAATAAAGGAGGGACAAAATTGAGTGTCAACAGATGCCCCTCTTCGACCGGAGACGATGTAAGAGTTTTCGGGCGAAGAAGTTGACGTAGTAGCCAATTTTGTTTCGACCAACAAATATGAACTCGGAAGAAATTGAGAAAATATGGGTTAGGAGAATTGGTGAAAAATATTATGGGATGGAAAGAATTATGGCCGACCCAGTCTCGAGTTGCCTACATGTCTCAGGTTCTATGAGAATCAAGTTGTATGTGGTTCGAAAGAAACAGGTCGATACTGACGCTACGCTTTTTGCCCCAGTGTTGGATTGTGGTGAGATCGGGTATAGAAAGGGATACAAGATTGTAAAAAGAGTTGATTAAGTAAAGTTTTAGCGATGGATATGAAAGAAAAATTAACCTACGTATCACGTGTTTGTGGACCCAGGCGGATTTGAGTTCGAGAGTAGATCCGTGACCCTTGCTTGTGAGTTTGATATTCCTCTTAAGCAAATTTGCCCCAGTTCACTACGTAAGATAAAGTTCCACGTTGTGCTGTGTCTCTGTATGTGGGTCGTACTTTCTGTCAAAAACTGAAATTCATGTCAGAATCAGTAATAAAGTCTGGGGTAAAGTTGAAAATGTAAATCTTATAAAGAATGATAGTAAATATGAGAGTGAGAGTGAGGATGAAGCCGTGTGGCTTATAATGAGGTCGTGTGTCCAAATGTTGTCTCTGGTTGTCTTCAGGGACTTGAATGAATGTGTGATGTGTATGGCGAGGATGTAATAATATCTCCAGCTGTATTTGAAGATTTTAATGATAGTAATAAGGCCTCCGGCTGTCTTCCGGGACTTGATAATAAATGATGTCTCTGGAATTTAAGGTAAAGTCGTTAAAGTAGGTAAAGTCGATGATAAAGTAAAATAATAAAATAGAGAGTAAAGTAAAAGTGTAGCCGCTTGGTTTATGCAGATGAGGCTGTATAGCCATATGATGTCTCCGGTTGTTTTCGGGACTTGATGGTAAATGATATGCTGATGAGGCCGTACGGCCAAACGAAGTCTCCAGTTGTTTCGGGGATTCGATGATATCTGTGAAATTAAGGTATAGTTATTAAAGTGAATGATAAGGTAATTAATGAAGTAGAAAGTGAAGTAAGAGTGCAGCCGTCTGGCTTATGAAAATGAGGTTGTATAGCCATATGATATCTCCGGTTGTCTTCGGAGACTTGATAAAGATTCCCGTAAAGTCCGGGGTAAAGTCGTAAAGTGGATGATGTCTCCGGTTGTCTTCGGAGACTTAATGATAATTCCTGTAAAGTTCAGGGTAAAGTCGTTAAAGTTGGTAAAGTGAATGATAAAGTAGAGAGTAAAGTCATAGTGTAGCCGTCTGGCTTATGCATATGAGGCTGTATAGCCGAATGATGCCCCCGGTTGTCTTCGGAGACTTAATGATAATCCCTGTAAAGTTCAGGATAAAGTCGTTAAAGTTGGTAAAGTGAATGATATATTAATTGGTAAAGTAAAGTGATGGTGTAGCCGTTTGGCTAATGCGGAAGAGGCTGAATAGCCAAATGATGCCTCCGATTGTCTTCGGAGACTTAACGTTGATTCCTGTAAAGTTTAGGGTAAAGTGGTTAAAATAGGTAAAGTGAATGATAAAATAATTGATAAAGTATGGAGTAAAGTGATAGCATAGCCGTTTGGCTGATGTTGATGGTATCGTGACAGGCTAAACTAATGACACGTAATCCTGATTTAATTCATCTTCAATCTCAACAACCTACAAAATAGGTATATTTGTTAATAAAGTCATAAAGTTATTGTGATAAAATAAAATTAAAGATAAAGTTGGGAATAAAGCCGTTTGGCTTTTAAGGCGAGGCCATAATGAGCCAAATGATGTTTTCGACCATGATTGATGGATTTGACTGTTGGTATCGTGGTCTTTTAATTCCTGCACTCAAAGAAAAATTCTTAGTTTGGGAGGGGGAAGTTGATTCGTGTTGACTCGAAGCTTGACGTTGTTGGCGCTCCATTCGTCTTGTTTGTTTGGATCTTGTGATCTCCGTTCAAGCCTCGGTAGATGAATAATAGTGAAAACGATTCAAAGTGTTTCATTTGAAAGGTATATATGTAAGTATGTATAAGGAAAGATATATACGTAAGTGTATGTATATAAGGAAAGATATATATGTAAATATATGTATATAAGTCGTAAAATATTTCTGCCAACTTTAGATTGTGACACTTCTGAAACAATTGGAAAGTCATTTGTCTATAATACCTCATGTCTGGTAGCCTTAATCTTGTCAATGTCTAACTCTGCTCTTGTCTAATCTTTCAAGATATGCCCCAGTTTTAGACTCAGAAGGGTGTACTAAACTTATGTTGTGGTGTGACCGAACCTTATATAGGTTGCCTACGTATCCCTCCAAGGGAATCAGGTCAGAACGTAGTCCGTAAGGTACATGAAAATGGTTTGAGAATTTAATAAAGGGACCGAACCCGATGTGGATTGCCTACGTATCCCACCAAGGGAATCAGGTCAGCGTAGTTCTGTTATGTAAATGGTGAAAGGTTTGTTGAATTTCTGTCGAAATATGACTGAGCCGTATGTCGAAAGTCTGTGAATCTCGCCGAGGGAATCAGGCCATGTGTAATTCTCCTTGCATAAGGATTTTTGAATTTTCTGTTATAATGCAACCGAACCCTATGTGGGCTGCCTACGTATCCCACCACGAGAATCAGGTCAGCGTAGTTCGTTGATTAAGGATTACTGGAGTTCTTTACTGGGCTCAAACTACGCTGACCTGATTTCTGGAGTTCCTTAATCAAGGCTTCGATTTTGTTTTTAAGCCCATATCAATCCTCAGTGTCGTGCCCAGCAACTCCAGAATGGTATGCACAACGTTTGGAGCCATCAAACCATCTTGGAATAGGATCGGGAATTTTCCCTTCAATCGGTTGTATCACGCCTGCAACTTTCAGTCTTTCGAACAATTGAGCCAAGGGTTCAGCAAACCGAGTGTAATTACGGGTGTTTTTGATGTCAGGGTTATGACGGGCTTTAGGTGTGGTATGTGGTCGATTTTGGTAAGTAGGAGCTCGAACGGATTGATATGGACGTGGGTTTTGAGGTGGAGGTGCTCGGGGTTGGTAGTAGTTTGCTTGAGCGTTGTAGACAGGGTAAGGAGATAGTGGAGCTTGGTAGGGTTCAGTGTAGTGGTAAGGGTAGAAAGGTTGTTGTGGGTGGTTAAAGTATGTAATGGCTTGGCTCGGCTTATGCCCTTGGACATTCATTACTGTAGTGACGTCTTCCTTCTTCTTTTTGGTCCCACTGATAGAACCAGATTGAATAGCTTTGTTTACTGCTTGCAAAGCAGTAAGATCCTGAATTTTTCCTGATTTGATGCCTTCTTCTAAGGCTTCTCCCATTCGGACAACTTCTGTGAATTTCTGTCCCATCATACCTATCATTTTCTCATAAAATATGCCAGCCTGGCATTCAATAAAAGTAGCAGTCATTTCTCTGTCATTGATCGGGGGTTGAACCCTAGCTGCTTCTAACCTCCAACGCAGTGCATACTGACGGAACGATTCAGTTGACTTCTTAGTTAACTTAGTCATGTAGACTCTATCTGGTGTGATATCGGTGTTGAAACTGAATCAATCCATAAAGTATTGGGCCATGTCACTCCAACCACGCCATTTACGGACGTCCTGTTGTGTATACCAAGTAAGGGCCTCACCAGATAACTTGAAGGTTTCTCATTGCTTCTTTGAGACTGTGGATTTCTTTTAACAACATATCATCCGACCTTGCTTTTGCTTCTTTTTCCATTTCCTCGTATTGATACGCCTCGGGCTGGAACCTGACCGTTACTGGGTTGGTATAGGCTTGTGTTCCCGCTGCATATACCGGAGGAACATATTGTGCATTAGGAGTGACAAAATGTGCCCCTTGTATATGCTGGGTTGGATAAGTTTGGACGGTGGGAACGTTTTGGACTGGAGGTGGTGTGTTATAAGTGGTGTTTGTAGGTAGTTGGTTTGGTGGGTTTAGAGGAGTATTTGTAGGTGCTGGATTAGTGTTGGTGGGTAAATGAACGTAAGGAGTATGAACTTGTGATTGATTTGGTGGGTTGACAGGTGGTGGATTTGGAGTAGTGTAGGTGGTGTAGGTGAGTAGTTGACTTTGTGGAGGAGTATAGACGGATGACGAATTTGGTGGATTTGCGAGGGTGATTGGAGGAAAGTTGTTGGTAGGTGCATTATTTTGTGGAGGAAAATGTTCAGGAACTGGAGATTCGAGTGATAGAAAACGAGATGGATTTGGTGCGACAGTTCTGGGTTCAGGAGGTGGACTTTGAAGTGTAACGGATAGGTTGGTCAGGTCCCTAACCCGATTTAGTTCTCCACGCAGATCCTCAATCTCTTGAGTCAGGCGGGCGACATGTTCATCATGTTGAATAGTAGTCCTATGCTCGGAAGTCTCGGGGGGATCGTTAGAGATCACGATGTTTTCCAAACCCGTTGAAATAGGTGCAGCTGGATCAGACATAATGATTTCCTTTCCTTGAACAATCCAACTACGTCGAGATAACGACGACGTCTTTGATCTTGTGAGGTAAGGGTGGTCAGCCAGCTTGAGTGTCAACACGAATCAACTTTTTGGGAATAAACATAAAAAGAAACATAAAGTGCAAACGATGTTAGTCTAGGTAAAGTCATGATCACGTCGATTCAAGCAAGTCATGTAGCAAATAATTCATCAAATAAAGTCAAACAAGTTTTCAAACAAATGTAAACGAGTATATCAAAAAAGAACGCGTCCTAATATGCATGTGACCTCTTTGTGCCAGAGGTAGGCCTAACGTTTGTTTGAAGGGTAAAATGTGCCATAATACGTCATCCCATTGCTTTTGGTTAATTAAACAAATACTACTTCCCAAAAATAAAGTACAAAAGTAATGTAATATTTATTACATGTCAAATGAATACGACATAAAGTATTTCCTAATCTAAATAAAGTAAATACAATTTCCTATGTCTAACTTCTAGCTCCAGTTTGTGATGTCCTTGATCTTCGTCATTTGTTGTACTCCAATGCAAATCCATACCTGTCATAGAAACGTTAGTCATTCCCTCCCTCCTAAAGTTTAATTAATTAGAGCGAATAGTCAATATTTAGGCACAATTATCCTTCAAACATGCACATAAAGTATGATTTAGTGTCACTTGGGGTCGTGAACCCACTCGGACGTTTGGGTAAAGTCATCTAATGGGCTTAATACACCAACGATATTAAACCTCCTAGGTCATGAAATGTATGCTCCTAATACAGGCTGTTGGTTTAGCTCTACCCTAGGGTGACTAAGAGTTGGTTTCTTATGACACAAGGTTCTCCCAAGTGGACAACTTGGGAGTGGAACGTCTGTGGCTGTCGACTGCACCGCCGATCGACTAAATCAACAAGATCGATCCAACTAGGGGGTGATTTTAATAGTGCACGACCGCGAACCGCGAAACCGCTTTAAGTATGTGAATTTGTGTGAATTTTCAAGGAGTGGAGGAAAATGATACGGGATGACAGTTTATATCAAAACAGTAACACTTAAACAATTTATATCAAATAAACAATTAATAGCATGCACAAACAGTTAACAACAAATAAAGTAATTAAAACAAGCACACAAAGCCTAATTAAAACTAAGTCTGTTATGGTTAGAACCTAAGTGTCCCCAGCAGACTCGCCAAGCTGTTAAACCCTATTTTAACCGGAGTCAAAATAGTTTACAACATCCCGGTAATTCCAGGGTTAATTAAAGTTAGGGAGTCGCCACCTAATTATTTATGGTGAATTAGGACACCTAAAGTTCATTAAAGTTATTTTCTAAAGTTAACTCCGTTTTAATGTCTGCGAAGCCTAAATTTCTAAGTAAGGGTTCAATTAGTCTAAAGGGAAGGTATTAGGCATCCTTAAGACCCATTAACAATGGTTAACCGACCGGACTTATATTAATTAATTAAAGCTAAAATACAAATATAACATTTTACAACATTTAAGAAAGTATCTTGTAAGTATTGTTAAGTTATAGATAAAAATATGATAATGCTGTTCAAAATAAGACATGTAGGAAGAATAATGTTTTGCGTAAAAGATTTTAGTGATAAGTAAACTGGAGAAAATGCGGGGTTGTGCAGCGTTTTATAAATATTTGTGAAAAATAAAATATACCAACTAAAAAAGTAAAGAATCATTATAAGATTAATATGAGTAAAAGCTTAAAGTTTTATAGTGTTAAAAGGTGACGAAATCGTCAGAAGTCTGAGAGGATTTTGATGCCAAAATATACGATCCAAGCCTTTCATTATTTAAAATATTATGAAATCAACATGATTTGTTCGAAAGGTGTTATTATTATTTAGCCTTTAGCGTCTTTCCGGGAAATCGTTTCGTTTAGCCACAATTTTAACGATAATCAAACAGTTAATCCCGTTCTAAGTCTTAAACGATCACACTTAATCTTTTAAGCTACGATTCCCACGAACCCCACTAAAATTCATCTAAGTTAAGAAAACAGCAAAACAAGGTAAAATGTTAGTCAATCACTACAAATCAAATACATGAATAGAATAGAGTAGAAGAGGCAAAGGGGTCTGGCCCACTTAGGCCAATGGCGATCCATTTTCTGCTGTATGGCCTCGGCCCAGAACCCTTTTACACGGCTGAGGAGGACGACTTGGAAAGGAAGTTTCGTTGGGCTTTGGCCCAACACCGAATGCGGAAGATGATGAGTCCCTTGGACTCGTATGCGATAGTCATGCATAAGAACGAAAGAAAAAGATTAGTAAAGTGGAGATATACAAGATACATTCTTCAAAAAGATAAATATTTGCACAACAGCCCAGTTTGTACAGACAATAACCCAAAAGGAAAAGCCCAATATTTTTAACAAAGGTGTCGGCATATATAAGTGTATACTTGGAATATATCTTGATATATACACTTTACATATACCTTTATTATACACTACTGATATACACTAAATGGACAGCTAGTGTACAGAATTAACTAGGACCGAACTAATCATTTAAAAGGTCAAATATTCAGCATCCCAAGTCTGCGCATCAACATTGCACAAGGACCATGTTTCAAGACATTGAACTACTAAACAAACAATCCAGGGGAGGCAAAGAGAGACACACTTTGTTTTTTTTTTAAAACAACTATGTTATCCTTTATTTCCCTTCATTCAAAAGAACTCAGAAGCTAAGACAGAGACAAGAAACAATTTCAGAATTGCAAACCTCATAATACATAAAAGAAACCAGGGAAAACAGACCCTTTCATAGGGCAAACATGAAAGAGCAGACTATAATCTCAACTTCATATAACTTCCCAAGTTCAAATAGCACTATAAACTAGTTAAATATAGACAGAGATCAAGATGGAAAGAGTGGGCAGAATCAAAGCTAGCTACTAACAAATCAACATCCAAGTATGAAACATTTTAAGGGATTTCATGACTGGTTTGTTAAGCATAGGAAAAATTGAGATGAGGAGGGGAATTACAGGATATCACTCTGAGCATAAATCATTTGTAAATCTCATTTTAACCAACACTTAGTACATGCAGATTCAAGGAAAACTGAAACAGGCTTGTTCATTCCTTATCTGGCAGAACTTAATGCAAAGCAGTTTCTAATGAACAAGATTGAATTAATGCATGACAAGCTTGACTGGACCAGTTAACGGATTTGCATGCTCATACACACAAATCAAACTAATCCAAGAAACGCAGGTATACATGCTCACTGGTAACCTAGCAGTTAAAATTTAAACAAATCCAATCAAATAGTCCTAAGCATAAACAATGTGCTTGATACATGCTTACAAACTGAAGCCATACAAATGCATAAGCATATACTATACCTAATTAGACTGAACAAAAATGACAATCACATAACTTCCTACTTGGAATTTAATATAAAACATTATATAACAAAATAGACAAACACGCACTAGAACGAGGTCAAAACGACAATAACAAGCGTGTAAATTGCGATAGTATCTAAACTAATCTAGACAGTACCAATAAGCCCATATTTGAGTGAAATGATAACGACAAGACATCACAACATGATTTTCTATACTAACGGGACTCTAACGGAACAGTAAGTCGAAATGCACCAAATTTTACCTGTTCGTGGTGTAGTGAACGGGTGTGGAAGTCTCGATCTACTCTCTTATGCCCGAACAAATTCGAATCGAATCGAAACAGACCAGAAACATTTGCTTTATCAAAAACATGATACTTTAAACTCAACATTTGTTTTATCAAAAACATCTTGTTGTTTTCAGTTTTCTGAGCATACAAACTTTCAAGCTGCTTCCATAAGGTCCGAGCATGTGTCTCCCCAGAAATATGATTCAACACATTATCGTCAACCCACTTTCTAATAAAGCCACAAACCTGCCTATGTTACAAATTTCACTCTTCATCTGATTTATTATCAGGCTTTTTAGTGGCAAAGACTGGTTGATGAAAATTCTTGACGTAGAGCAAATCTTCCATCTTGCCCTTCCAAATGGCATAATTTACGCCACACAAAGTAATCATTCTTCTAGTGTTGGCTTCCATTGTTTATCATAAATACAAATACTCTTTATTATTTGACAGCTTGGCATTATAGCAGACCCAAGTAATTCTTCTCTGATGTGGAAGTTTAGACTGTGCTGCAACCACAGAGCATACTCAGACAGAACCTTCGCTCTGATACCACTAGTTGGGAATAAAATAGACTCGCAAAAATAATATTCACCGTATTAGTGATAAACACGGAACACTAAGTTATGGTTAATCAACAAGAATAAAATGAAGCAATAATGACACCAAGATTTTACGTGGAAACCCTTTTGAATAAGGAAAAAAACCACGGGCCAAAAGGAGAAACTGATATCACTATAGCAAGGAATTTTATACTGTATAATCACAAATATAAATACTCTAAAGACCACTACAAAAAGAGATAACCCTTTTTTGATTTTCCCACCTCACTACAATATCGCTCACACTCTATTTTTCTTCACAAATTATTTTCTTACACAATCTATGGCATCACTCTGCTCTCTATACTCAGATATAATTCTCTGAGAATGATGTGTTTGTAAACTGATCAAGGGCTCCCTATTTATAAGGATGGAGTGTGCTAATTTTCTCTTGGCATTGATTGGCCGGTGCCAATTCAAAGATTGTGTCTGCTAAAGGAAATTGTTGCAAATTACTTTCACACAATATGTTAAAGGAAATAAACATTTCCCTCAAATCATGGGTATGGGGCTGAACCCCACAAATCAATGAGCTTTTGAAATTATTTAGTACTTTATTTTATTTGACAGAATATGTAGATGCATAAGAAAAGAGGAGAGCATAAGCTGTACAAATATGAATTTGGAAGGCATCTTGAAAAAAAAATGTGATTTTTCCGTAAATTAGATATTTCCTTACACTTAAAGGCTCATTATGCCAATTTCTTCTTTAACTTGTCCGTTCTCTTTCGTAACTACTTTCTTTTTACAAACACTTTGTCCTTTTTTTTTCTACAGGATTCTATAATTTTTGGCATAAAGAAAATTAAGTCATAAAAATAATTAATAATTTTTTACCTAAAGAAAGTGCTTCACTTGCTTGCCCCTTGAGCCGGCCTTGTTTGTTTTTTTTTTTTTTAAAAAAAAAAAAAATTAGCTAGCTTGCATAGTGTTCTATTTCATATAGTCAAGCACCAGCAATTTGAAGAAAACTTACAATAGTACAAAAAAGAAGTATATTACATGTAGAGTTCTTATATATAAAAAAAGTTATTTTAGCTGGGGATATTTTTGTATAAATTTTGCGAGGGGAGATCTCAATTGTTCATAGTTGAGGGAGGCGCTTGATTTTAAAGCAAAGTTAAGGGGTGTAAATGAACCCCGTTAATAATGACTATAACATTAAATATTTTTGAGACACTGATTAACTGTTAATTTAATTGTTCAAAAGGGGGTCATTAGCACGAATGCCCTTACCTTGGGGTGGTGCTTAATTCCCCCCCCCCCCCCCCCCCTCAAATTGCTGGTATTTAATTGTTTTCCCTTCAGCACTTTAAGTAACCAAAAAATGATCGAAAACATTCTTGACATTGTAAAAACAAAACAAAAAAAGTTTAGCCTACCCTTATCTATGATCTAATTTTTACCTCGTCCAGCATAAGTCATGTAATAATTAAGCTATCCAAGCATAAGTTGTGTAGTATCTAATTCGGCCGACATAAGTTTATCATTTCACATCATAATAAGGCATAACTTAGTTCTTACAGAAAAGTTCTATAAACTTATGTCTTCCGAAATTAGGTTTGATGTGCACGGAAATTGTGGCATATTTGATACCTTTTTACGAGAAGTTTTAATTGCTTTTAGGCAAGTATGTGTTGTTTTGATGTGTTTTTGTTGTGTTTCAGGTAAATCATAGAGTTAAGGTTCAGAAACTAAAAGTTGCTGAAATTGCACAGAAGTTGACTTTCACGGTCCGTGTCTGTGGTCGTATTGAAGAAGGATAAGGCAATAGAATGTCAAAGTTGGAAGATGCTAAAATACGAGCAACTTATATGAACTGTATAATATTATACAGGTCGTATAGTTGGGCGTGTTGAGGGATTTAAGCCAAGACAGAGAGCTGTGTTTGAAGAACGAGTTTCACGGCCTAGTTATATGGGCCATGTAGGTTTATACGGACCGTGTAATACCAGTTCATTTTTTCTCTGAAGAAGTGAAGACTGAAGGTCGTACAATTTTATACAGCTCGTGTAATGTCATACGGATCGTATAAGTTGCCGTCTGGGACTTAAGTGTAAATTTTGTAATTTTACATTTTTGAATTCTATAAATTGTCCAATGTAGGGTTTTAATTATTATCAGTTGTTATACTTTGACTCTTCACTTAGGGCATTGAATGCTCCTTTGTTTTTGGAGCTTTCAATGCCAATTCAAGTATTATTAATTTCTTTTTTCATCAAAAGTAAGAAATTATGAATTCTTCAAACTTTTATTTCTTGTTCTTTGTCATGAGTAGCTAAACACTCTTACTAAAGTTGTGAACCCAAAGATGGGTGTTTTGTGATTGATATATGCATAATGGATTGTTAGGGTGTATTTATTCTTCGTTCTTCATTCATAATTAATGGTTGCAAACATTGATTAAAGCCATAAACTTTATCTAACTTGGGAAAGTACTTAGGGTTTGGTAAGAATAAATAACAAGAACTCAAGGCGTTAACCCTTTTTTAATAAATTCACTTAGGAATAAGAGGAATTTACTTGACATAATTAACCGTTCTTCATATCAACTTTCTTATATTTGGGAAAATCGTAGAAATAAATAATCTTTTTTTATTAGGAAATAGTAGAGATTCACATTTAGGTTAAGTGCATTTGTATAACGATCCATTAGAAGTATATCAAGATCAATACCCATGATCATACACTTTATCTGACGGGGACACAACCTTGGTTTCTTTTACCATATATTACAATCCAAAGGAATTAGTTAGCAATTAGTCATAAACAACCAACTTTTTACAAAATCATCAGAGGAAGACATTAGACCTAAATAAAGCATTCTGCGATTTTAGTAACCTTTTCACACCATACCTCCTATGGGATTCGATCCTAATCTTATTGGGTTACTATATTTGACATCGTCCGCCTTACGCTAATAAAAGGTGCAATTTGAGCTTATCAAATTTTGGCGTCGTCCCCGGGGATTACAGTTTTGAAATTACTAAATATTGTTTGCTTTGATTGAAGTCTTTTTCTTATTTCATCACACCTTGTTTGCTATTCCTTGTGAATTAGGTGAATATGGCTTTGCGAAATCAATGTGCAGCGGCTGGTAACCAGGGTGGTCAACATAATGACACCCCGAATGATACGAATGAGGAGAATGTATTTGTTGATCTTATTACTGAGGAGGACTATGCATCTTCTATTGTTCATCCTCGGGTTGGAGCTGCTAGTTGCAAAATTGACTCATCTCTCTACCAGTTGTTGAAGTTTGAGGGCTACTTTCGGAACTCTACCGAGAATGATCCTCAACGACATTTGCAGAACTTTGCGGATTTATGTGCTCATCACATCCAAAACAATGTGTCACAAGATGCTATTCGGCTGAGGCTTTTCAAATATACCTTACCTAGAGAAGCAAAAATGTGGTTCAAGAAGTTGCCCCGGAATTCTATTACTTTATGGACGGAGATGGTAGTAATCTTTCTTAAGAAATGGTATCCTCCTCACAAGAAGGCTGAGATCCATGACAAAATCTATGAATTCAAGCAACGATCGGGGAAACAATTATATGAAGCTTAGGAGAGATTTAAAGAATGTCTGCAGAAATTCCTGACTCATGGTTTTTCGGAGAACATATTAATGGAGAAGTTCTACTGAGGGCTGGATCCTATAACACAGTCAATTGTGAACAATGCAGCTGGTGGTTGTTTTATGGATAATTCTTACACTCAAATTATCAACATACTTAACAAATTGACTACACACAATCAGGCCTGGCACTCGAACAATGGTGATATTATACCCTACGGGAATGCTATGATCCAGAATATGGTGAAGGAGAATCAGGATACTCAACAGACATTGGCTCAGCTTGCAATGAATATCTCTTTGCTGACCAAGAAGTTTGATGAGAACCAGATCAAGAAGGTAAATGTTTGCGAAGATGCTTCAGGTCTACCAAATTGGATGTATCAAGTCCATGAGGGTCCATATCAAGAGGGACCTCCTATGCAGGTTGAAGATGCTAACTCTAAACAACTCTCAAGGGGGTTATCAAAGGCAAAATTATCAAGGAGGTTACCAGAATCAAAATCAATGGAGACCTCGGTAGGGACAAGGTACTTACAATAATAGCTAGGGGAATTACAATAACAATTATGGTGGTGCAAACCAAGGGAACTACAACAACAATAGCAATTTCAGAAATAAGAGTTCCAATCCATATATTCCACCAAAGGGGCAATCAAATGACTAAGGTAGTTCACGGATAGAGGTTATGCTTGAGAAGGTGTTAGCAAATCAAAACAAGGCTGAGAAGACCTTATCTGGGCTGACAGAAATAGTGGGATCTCATACAGCGGCTCTTCAAAATCTCGAGTTGCAGATGCGTGATATTTCTAGAGAGTAGCGTCTTCCTAAAAAGGAAGGACTTCCTAGTGACACTATTCCGAATTCAAAGAATGGGGGAGGCAGCGTTGATCATGTGTTTGCTATCAGTACTTAGAGTGGTAGAATACTCCAAAGTGCTGAAAAGAAGGTTATTGATCTCGAGCCAATTCATGAAGAGGAAGAGGTGCAGTCTGATGCACCAATTATTGTAGATGAGGTTCCTCACGAAGAAAAAGTTGTTGATATTCCAAAAAGTTCGAAGGTGGATGATGATAAGAGCAAGAAAACTATAAAAGGGGTTCTCTGCCTTTTGACTCATCTTTTCAAATCCAAACTTCCCTTTCCTTAAAGGTTGGTGAAGAAGAAGGAAGAGGCTAAGTTCGAGAAATTTTATAATCAGCTGAAGCAAGTATCTCTGAACTTTCCATTCTTGGATGCTATCAAGGAGATGCTTGATTTTTCAAAGTACTTGAAAGACCTGCTGACCAAGAAGAAGACGGTGCAACATGAAACCATAAGTCTAACTCACATTGTGAGTTCCATTATTTCAACAACTACTTTCCAGAAAATGGGAGATCCTGAGGCGTTCACCATTCCTTATTCTATTGGGCATCACGATTTTGCTCGTGCTCCGTGTGATAATGAGGCAAGTATAAATTTGATGCCACTTGATATCTAAAAGCAATCAGGTTTGGGGTTGCCAAGGCCGACTTCTATGAGATTACAGATAGCTGATAAATCTATTAAGAGACCAGTTGGCGTGGTTTATGATGTCCTTGTGCGTGTTGGTAAATTTATGTTGCCCGCTGATTTTGTGATTCTTGACTGTGTTGTTTATCGAGACATTCCTATAATTATAGGGAGACCTTTCCTTGCTACGGGAAGAGCTCTGATGGATTCGAAAAAGAATGAAATAAAATTTCGAGTCAATGATGAGGAAGTTACTTTCTAGGCAAGTAAGGGGATGAAGTTACCAAGTGCTTATGAGAGCATTTCGGTGATTGATTCTTTTGATGTTGTTGATGAAGTTGTGGAATTCAAGATGGAAGAGGAAAGTTTAGAGGAAGAAAAAAGTTTGGGAGAAGGTCTTGCTGCGATTCATGTAAATTTTGATGCTGAAGACATGGAGAGTCATGTGGAGACGGTTAATTCGCTTGTTGGGTTGGGCTCATATTCTTACCACCCAAAGAAGCTTACCCTTGATCTGGAAAATAAAACAACAACTCCACTAAGCCTTCTATCGTTAAGCCACCGAAGCTTGAACTTAAGTAGTTCCCATCACATTTGAAGTATGAGTTCCTTGGTCTAAATAATATGTTACCAGTGATTGTTTCATCTTGCTGGCTGAGGAGGAGATCGAGAGGCTTGTGGATATATTGCGTGAGTATAGGCGTGATATTAGTTGGACCATAGCAGACATTCAGCGGATTCCTTCTGGGATCTGTAAGCATAAAATCCAGTTAGAGGAGGACAACAAGCCGAGTGTGGAATATCAAAAGAGACTGAATGAAAACATGCAAGAAGTTGTAAAGAATGAAATCATCAAGTGGTTGGACGGTGGAGCGATTTACTCAATTGCTGATAGTAAATGGGTGAGCCCAGTTCAATATGTTCCCAAAAGGGGCGGCATCACAGTGGTCCCCAGTGCAAAGAATGAGTTGATTCCGACGAGGACTGTGATAGGTTGGAGAGTTTGCATGGACTATCGTAAGCTTAACACTGCTACTTGCAAGGATCACTTCCCTATACCTTTTATTGATTAGATGCTTGATCGGCTAGTAGGGTGGTCTTACTATTGCTTCCTAGACGAGTATTCGGGTATTATCAGATTAACATCGCCCTTGAGGATCGGGAGAAGACGACATTTACTTGTCCTTATGGGACATTTGCTTTCAGCGAGATGCCCTTCGGTCTTTTCAATGCACCGTCTACGTTTTAGTGGTGTATGATGTTGATATTTTCTGATATAGTGGAAGACTTTCTTGAGGTCTCGGTGGTTGGTGATTCTTTCAATGACTATCTTGACCATCCGGGTCGAGTGCTTAAACGCTATGAGGAGACTAATCTAGTACTGAATTAGGAGAAGTGTCGCTTTATGGTGAAGGAAGGGATCGTCCTCGGGCATAAAATCTCTGAAAAGGGGATTGAGGTCGATTAGGCGAAGATTGATGTGATTTCAAAGTTTTATACACCTATCTCAGTTAAGGTTGTTCGGATTTTCTTGGGACATGCTGGTTTCTATAGGCGTTTCATCAAGGATTTCTCAAATATTGTCAACCCGATGTGTAAGCTTCTTATAAAGAGGCAAGAAGAGGCTAAGTTCGAATTTGATGAGAAGTGCCGAAAGGCATTCGATGAATTGAAGGAGCGTTTGACCACAACTCCTATTATTGTTTCTCTGGACTGGTCTCTGTGTCACGACCCTAATTACCGATCGTGTGGGTACCTACCTTATTATCACTAGTAGGTGAACCCTTACCCATTAATCATAGCCAATTTTAACGTCTTTAATCCTTTATACTAAGCAATCAATGATCATGTGAATGAATAAATAAATAAATAAATAAATAGAACAATTCATAATTAATATATAATATAAGTGCGCAAGTCTAACTATTACACCCCTAAAATCTGAAAGTCATCGTACAAGGACTCTAACTAACAATGTTTAAAGAATGAAGTATATCTCAAATATAATAACACTTAATGTTTGGAATAAAAGCAGACATCTGAAAAGAGAGATCTTCAGGTGGCATGGCATGGATAAAAGCTCACCCTTGGATCTAATCGAGCAAACTAGCTTCAAGCTAGAGATGTAATTTGGATGAAATCTCTGAAACACAATCTGCACTAAAAAAGGGTGTAGCAAGGCCGACTAAGATTAGTTCACGTATATAAGCATAAAATCAACAAGATAAACAGATAGACACTTAATACTCAATCCAAGTAACTCAATATCCCATAACAGAGTCATAACCTAAGATGAAGCTTCTAACCCATAAGTCTGTCAAGTTTCAGTTATCTCACCTGATAATCACAAGCCCGAGTTCCTTCCCTAGGTAGAGTCACTAATCCACAATTTAACTTAGTCAATGATCAAATCAATACCACAACAGCCGTTTTCAGCAAACACACCAAAATCAGAACTAAACGAGCCATATAATAATGCAGAATGAAATGTAATGATGTACAATGCAAAATATGATGATGTGTAATGCAATGTAATGCAATGCATTGGCCAAATATACATTGTACACACATGCTAACGGATGTCATTGCTCAGTATTCATGACCTGCAGGGGACCCATGATGTCCATGTACGACTCATTCCGGATTCACTCCTCGGACCCGAGCATAAACCTCTACTCCGGAACGAACCTCGGACGCGGGCCATATTAATGTATCCCTCATTTCCGGAACGAACCTCGGACGCGGGCCATATTAATGTATCCCTCGTTTCCGGAATGAATCTCGGACCACGAGCCATAATCTAGGTCACATATGTGCCTTTCCATATATCTGTACATAACTGTATTTCCTGCCCTCTTATAATCCATACTCAAATCATCAAGTTCCATGCATCAAATAGTATCATAAGTTCAACAGGAAGATTATATTAACTTCTTCACTAATTTCACATAACAATGTATGTCTCAACGTATTCCAGTTGATCAGTATGTATGGACTATGAACAATTAACAATATCAATGTCAAACCCAAGGCATCATGCCACAAGTCTTCCAAACCATTTCCATCACGCATGAGTGTATGAATGCATAATGAGTGTAGACATGGTAAATCAATGCAAACCAATAAAGCAACAGTTAAGGTACAAGTCACAAACCACAAGTCATATCAAGACTTGGAACAACTCAGCTATGAAATGAATCATACAATCGTCTCAACCAACATAATAGTCTATGTCCCTCTTTACTTCCACATGTAGCAAGTACGCCTCCCAACTAAGTCGTGTATTACTAAGAAGCTGCACTCTTCTATATATTATCATCAATAGTAAATCATACATCAAGTGTTCATCTTCGTACTATCATAAATATGTAAACCACAATTTAGGTCTAAACATTGTATCCTTCCTTTCTCCGATAATATATGTCACAACAAGGGAGAATTGAGTAAACACGACAATTCAGGTAATAAGTCTAATCACAATAATGGGGCCACGAGCCACCATCAACAATCAATCAACCTAATAGAAATCCATCCCAAATCGCCACAGTATGAATACAACTACATCTCATATTTTAGTACATAAAGTAATAGCGACGAGCCCATAAAATCAGAAGTCATACCAACCTAGCTAATATCGGACCCAAACACCATGTCCGAAGACCTAATCATGCTTTCTCCCATAAATTCTACACAATACATACGTTTTGCTCATCAAAGTCTAACCAAAGTAAGCCATAACTTACCTCGAATGCAGAACAGGAGCCACGAACTACTCCACACGAGCCTTGTATTCCCGAAGCACCTCATAACGGTCAAAGTCTAACAATATGATGCTAAGTAAGCAATAAACCATGTATTTAAACAAGAACAACAATTTGGGGAAGAAGACCCACTTACTTCTACCCTTTTCAATTGGATAAAACCATCATTCAATGATGAATTAATCATAACCTATATCTCTACAATCATTAACCTTCAATTCGACGGTTTCTAATCAATTTTACCCTTTCCAACAGATTTTAGAACAAAGATTCCATTTTTATTAGAACCCTAAGTCTCAACATGCAATTTCAACCATAAGAAATCAAATTCCTTTCTTAGAAAGTGATAATATATGCTCCTAGATGATTAATCAACAATAAAATAAACAACCCACCAATTATTTAAAGGTTTACTAATTCTAGGATTTTCACCCACCATTGATGGAACTCTTAGAATAATCATGGAGCTTGAAGAAGAAGGGAAAAGGAATAAATAAAGATGGGGACATATCCTCCAAGATGCTTTCATTAATGAATGGGATGAATTTTGCCATTTTCTCTCTTGAAAACTGACTTTGGGGTCTTGGGGTTAAGGGTTCGAGGTTGGGGAATTAAAAAAGAGGTTTCTGGCCCCGCTGGCTGCTGTGGCAGTCTCTAGACCACTGCAACGGTTCCGCTATAGCGGCCTCTTGGTCGTTATAGCGGCCCTGCTGGACAGGTCCGCACTAAAATGGTCATAACTCCCTCATCCGGAGGCCAAACGCGTCGATTCTTTTTCCTATAGCTTCGTAATTGCGATACGGATCTAATGGTTCAGACCTCACTCAAAACAAAAGGTCAGATGCTAAATATGGAGCCATTTATATCCACAAACCTCCGACGAAAACACCGAATACGAGTGCGACCAAACCCCAAACCCATCTGAAACTCTTTAGAACCTCACCAAAACATGTGGAAAAGTTCAAAATCATCATAATAACATGTTGGAACTTCCAAAACATTGACACGGGGTCATCCTAACCTGGCGTTGACCGTGGTCACTCTAACTCATCAACTTAACTAGTTTCTCCATCAATGACTCAATTACACTCGAACCTTGAGGAAACCAACCCAATGACTTCATTAAGTCATAGATCATGCTAACGGGACTTGGGAAAAGGGTCAAAAAGGTTAAATGGTTCAAAACACTATAATGACTAAATGGGTCGTTACACTCTGCCGTTCGAGTAAATGTGTGATGGGGGCGGTTTTGCTATCGGTGCTGTGCTTGGCCAGAGACATAATAAAATCATACACCCTATATATTATGCTAGTAGAACATTAAATGTGGCTCAGATGAATTACACAGTGACTGAGCAAGAGTTGCTGCTACAGTCTTTGCTTTTAAAAAATTCTGAGCTTATCTGTTGGGGTCCAAAATTGTGGTATACATAGAGCATGCTGCATTGAGGTACCTAATGGCAATGAAGGAAGCTAAGCCACGATTGATTAGATGGGTGTTGTAGTTGCAAGAATTCGATTTCGAGGTGAAAGACCGCAAAGGAACTGAGAATCAAGTTGTTGACCATCTCTCTTGACTTGAAGAAGCGGGAAGACCTTCAGATGAGCTAGATATTGATGACGCGTTTCCAGATGAGCGGGTGTTGGCAGTGTCAATGGAGGTGGCACTATGGTATACATACATTGCCAACTACTTGGTAACAGGAATAATTCCAGAGAAGATCAAGTCATACCAAAAGAAGAAGTTCTTGTGGGATTCTCGTCAATACTATTGGGACGGGCCATACTGTTGACACTCTATTTTGTCCCACCTTCCCTCCGAAATATCTATTTACGCTTCTAGTATTTTTTGTCAACTTCAAAAAATAATTATTTATATTTCACTATAATTATTAGCTTTTATTAATACCGGCGTTTCATTATCTTGTCGTAGTCACTACTATTATTGTCTTTTATTTTATTACCGTTACTACTACCACTATTATCATATTTATTATTATTATTATTATTATTATTATTATTATTATTACCAGTATTATTATAATTCGCATTTTTTATCATTTCAGCATTTTTACCAGCTTACACACACGCATCGCATTTATTTTCGCATAGTTAAATACTAGCGTTCATTTACTGTCGACTTTCAAAATATTATTGCACGGATATTACAACGTCATATAATTTTATTTTATCCGAGCACTAATAAATACATATTCTTTCATCAGCTAAATTTGTAGCCCAAACCCGAGTCCAGTCAACCCAGATGTTTTCGGACTAGTCCATTGGCACCCAAATAATGAGCAACCCAAAGTATTAATTCAGTCCATATTTAAGTCCTAAAACCATTTGGGCTAAAAGCCCAATTCGTTAATAACCAGCCCATCCTCTAAATTTAACGGACCCGACCCACTCGCCCAAACAAATGAAAGAGTAGGGTTTCTACTCATCCCTTCAGCGCCGCACATCCCTCTCCCACCTCTCTCTTCTCCCTCTCTCCCCTCACGAAAATGGCGAAGAACGCAGACGATTTCGCCTCCCCCAGGCCATGCGTGGCCAAATTCGGAAATGAAATTAATGATTGTACCCCTCCTCGTCAGTGTTAAACCAGGGTGAGTTCGTCTTCTTCCTCCTTTTCTCTTCTGTCGATTTGAAACATTTTTAATACACTTCGTCCATTTGTGAAGCAAAAACCTTTCATTATCAGTTCCTTTTTATTTTCGGGTACCGATTTTAATGAATATTGTCTTCTTCTTCTGGGTTTTCTGATCGAGAGCAGTATTTTAACGTTTTGATTTGAAAATATCCCGCCCAATTTTTTCGTTTTGGAACCCGAGGCAAACCCTAGAAATCCCCCCTATAAATAATCGTTTCTGTTAATCCATTAAGACAGCTCTTCAGCCGCCTGAAAATTCCTTAAGAATTAGAAGCCCTTTTTTTAGTCGATAAAAATTAAAAAAAAAAAAAAGAGTTTTTAGTGTCCAGCAGATGTAACAGTTTCTGATATCGAGTCAAAAATAAAAAATACTAAGTCATTTCTTTTGCTTTCGTTTGTCTGGTATTGCTGCGAATCCGAGCACACGCAAGTTCGGATTTGGTGGTGTTTCGAGATAGATCGGAGACTCGAAGCCTCACTTCGCTGCACCCGAAGAAGGTAATTCTACCCTCCCCTTTTTATCTCTGTTTTATTTATGTTTTCGTAATCGATGTGTAAGCTTTGAAACATGTTGATTAGTTCGAGTAGTTTAGTTTAATGGACAAGTTGTTGGCATGTCGATATTAATCCGGGCTTAATCAGTCCTGCGTGAGGATTTAGTTGTTAAGTTAATTCTGTTCATGCAATTATATATGTTAGGTATGGTAGTTTGGTCTTAACTGGTTCAGATGTTGAGTTGTGCTCTTCCTATTTAACTCAAGTTGTTTTAATCAAATGGTCTTGCATACGATGGCCTAATGTGTGAGCCTGTTCATGTATCAGCTGCGGATGGGATGAACAATTTCTCTTCTTCTATACCTTGATTTTAGTTTGTTAGTTATACTGAAATTGAATTGGTTGATTAGTTCAGCTTGTTAGCTCAACTGCCTTAAAGTGTTCTTAGGTCAGTATTTACGTTGAGTAAGCATTCTATGTTGATTAATTTGGTTGTCAGGATAAGGTTGGTCATTCTGTAATGAAGAATAGGTGTTAATTGTTTTCGAACAATGTAGGCAGCACTGGTATTGGTCTAGTAGCTTCTTGTTTGGTAGGTATTGTTGACACCCAATTTTGTCCCGCCTCTCCCCCGAAATACCTATTTATACCTCTGGTATTTTGAGAAATTAAAAAATATGCAGTTTAATTTTACTATAATTATTAGTCTTTTATTAACGCCCCGTTTTATTATTCCACTGCAGTTATTATTATTATTATTATTATTATTATTATTATTATTATTATTATTATTATTATTATTATTATTATTATTATTCTTAAATTATCATTTATTACTAATTATCATTAATTATTATTATTCTTGTTATTTCCATTATTATTATTATTATTGTTATTATTATTATTAATTACTAATCATTATTATCAGCGTTATTTTTGTTGTTAATTATTAATCATCATTATCATCGTTATTTTTATTATTAATTATTATCATTGTTTTATCAATAATTGTTATTTATCATTATTAATTATTATCATTGTTTTATCAATAACTGTTATTTATTATTATTATTATCATCATTATTATTTCTTATTATTATTATCATTATTATTTTATTATTACCACTATTACTGTTATTATTATTAATTTATTATCATTTTTTGTTATTATCAATAATTGTCATTTTTTTTAATTATTAATCACTACCATATTTATTATTATTATTATTATTAATTATTATCATTATCCTTATTGTTATTTGTTATTAATTATCATATTTGTTATTATATCTATTATTATTTTTTATCACCATTATCATCAGCATTATCATTATTACCATTGTCATTATTGTTATCATTATTAGCAGTATTACTACCGCTATTTATTTGCTGCTATTATTTAGTATTATTGAAACTTGCATTTCTCAACGTTCTGCCAACTGGCGCATACACATCGCATTTATTTCGCACATTTTAATGATAGCGTTTGTTATTAAATATTATTGCACGGTCATTGCAACATCATATAATTTTATTATCCGGATCTTTTATAATTACATATTTCCGTATTAGGTGATATTCTGGCACCCTTAGTACATCGTTAATCAAAATGGGCCTCTTATGCAAATTTAGAAGCCAAACTATTTCTTGCACTCGGTCCGTATTTTGACTTACCGGACCCCAAATCAAAGTCCAATTAACTCCTAATATTTTTTGGACTAGACCATATTTTTTATCTCAATTTTAGACCAGTCCACGTTTAAATTCACTAGTCCATCTTTTTAATACCCAGTCTAAATTTTGACCCGGTCCACAAATGGACCGGGTCCGATCCATTTTTTTCGTCCAAATAAGGGAAACCCTTTTTAGGGTTTCCCCTTCATCTCCTCATTTCCACCGCCGCACCCCCTCTTTCCCATTCCCTCTTCTTCTCCTCCTTTCCCTCTCCTCCGCCGCTCCCACTTCCCCTTTTTCCTCCTTCTTCTCCGCTTCCCCCACCATGCCCTGTCCCCCACTTAGCCCTGTTCCCCGCTCTTCTCTCTCCCGCTCCTCCCTTTTTCTTCAACAAAAAAAAAAAAAAAAGAGCAAAACCCTATAAAGAGGGACACAGGAATCGTCGAAAGGGGGAAGAAGAAAAAAATAAAAATTCCTTTACACACAAGAAACGGATCTTGAACCCAAAATCCCTAAAAAAAGGGAAGTTTCTTTTAGCCGCAATAATTTCTGTCAAGTTCGATCCTTTGTGGATCTCCTTTCTTTGTTTTGTTTTCATTCTGTTTGAGTAAGTTCGTAGCCTTAGAAACGAGGATTCGACCTCATTATAGACGAATACTACACTAAAAGAGGATCTCAATACCTCGCGAATTCGAGGTAGATCGGAGACTCGAAGCTTCACTTCGCTGCGCCCAAAGAAGAGACTCGTCCCTCTCCGCATTTGGCGTTGGGCTAAAAGCCCAACAAGACTCTTATCTCTGTCCGCAGCCCAGTTTAAAGAAATAAATCCTGGGCCAAGCCCAATTCCCAACAGCAGCAGCAGCAGCCCAGTGATAAAAGATTTGCTGGGCCGAAGCCCAACAGCAAACAACAGTCTCAAAATGGGCCGAGCCTATTTAAATTATATATTCCTCTATTTATTTTGTGCATTTAATTTGTATTGTATGATTAACTCTTTTTTTGTGTTATTTTCTTAATTTAGATGAACTTTAGAGGAATTAGTGGATTAACCTTAGCTATGGGTAGTTAACTTAAGAGAGAACTAACAATCAATTTCACAAATTATTCCCTTCTCTTCATGCTTTTTATTTGAAATAATTAATTTGCAAAAAAAAAAAAATGACATGACCATACATATTCTAAATTAAAGGATTCACATATTGTTATCTTGAGAATTTTGAAACATCACTAACATGCAAATAGGAATTAAAGAATACTTTGAACTTCTAAAACGAAAAGTCAATCAATACATCATCGTTTATTTTGTTTCAAATATTTGTTAAGGCATTATGCAAACCCGTGTCTTCTTTTGCTTATACATTTCATGCGAGTTTTTATTTTAATTAGCATCATTATTTAAAATCTTTGTAATATTTATAAGTTTATTTTATATGGCATTTGCAGTTTCTTTTTTATGCGAATTATTATATTTTCTACAAATTTCATTTTAAACAGCACTTTTTTTTATTTAAACCTTAACAATATTTTCTAAATTTTATGGCATTTGAAGTCTCCTTTTATACAAATTATTATCTTCTTTTCCATAAGTTTTATTAGTATTTTATTTTAAATCTTAGCAACATTTATAAACTTCTATTTCAAATAGTATTCTAAAATCCTCTCTTATGCGAATTATTAGTCCCATTTTTTAACAGTATTATTATTTGAAGTCTTCTTTCTTTTATAAAAAAAAATGACATTTTTAAAATCCTCTTTTGCATAAATTGTTATATTTTTACAAGTCTTATTTGCACAAGCTTTCTTTTAAAATTTAAATACTATATCCAACATTGATTAATTAACCTAAGTTTGGTCGGATAACCGTAAGTTAACGGATTCTAAAGGATGCCTAACCCCTTCCCTTTAGGATAATATAGAACCCTTACCTAGAATCACACTGGTTAAGTAGACCATTAACAGAGGTTTAATTTTAACTTTACCTTAGTTAATAATCAGGTGTCCTAATTCACCATAAAATCAATTAGGTGGCGACTCCTTAAAACGAGCAATATAGGAATCTCCAATATGTTATACTCCGCTCTAACCCAGGTTAAAATGGGGTGTGACAGCTTGGCGACTCCGCTGGGGACTTTTAGGTTCTTAACCATAACAACTTAGGTTGATAATTAAATTTGTTGGATGTTTGGTTGTTTTCTTTATTGTTTTTGCCTTTATTGTTGCTTTATTTTTTTTATGTTCTTTTAAGTGATTATTTTATTATGTAAATTTTCTATGTAATATGTATGTTATTGCTTTCCTTAAATTGGCATTCCGCTCATATTTCTTCCACTCCTGGAAAACTCACACATATTCACACACTTAAAGCGGCTTCGCAGTTTGCGCCCGTGCACTACTAAATTACCCCTTTAGTTGGATTGGTCTAGTGGATTTAGTCGATCAGCGGTGCAGTCGACGGCCACGGACTTTCCACTCCCAAGTTGTCCGCTTGGGGGAGCCTTGCGTCATAGGAAAACAACTCCTAGTCAGCCTAAGATAGAGCTAAGCCAAATCCCTTTAAGGGCATGCACGAACCTAGGAGGCTTAATACCCAGGGTGTATTAAGTCCATTAGTCAACCTCTTCCAAATGTCCAGGTGGGTCTATGACCCCGAGCGACGGTTATCACGTTATGTGCATTGATTTGAAGGATGAATGTGCGTTATGTAGACCATGTGCTCTTTAGGTAGAACTAACCATTTGTGAACGCAAGTAACCATGAGTCAACACAATGCCTACCCGAGATTCAGCATGGTTTTGAGCGTCCCTTCCCAACTAACAGCATGGTGGGTTGATTTGGGGGATTACGGACAGCGGGTTGTATGTGGAGCATTGGGACACTTACCATCTTTGATGGATATCCAGCCCTGCAGAGACATCATCGAGGCTGCAACTGTGTTTTGGGATGAAAAAAGGGTCGTGTTTAGATTTGGCAACATTGAGATGACTCCGTTGTTAGAGGAAATAGGAGGCTATATAGAAAATGTGGCATTATTACGTAAACCAAGAAAATGGCAAAATTGTGGCATGATTATTCCGAGGCAACCTTTACCAAAAGAATTTGCTGACAGCTTCGGGTTCAGAGAGGGTAAAGGTGTGGAATGTTTGCAGAAGTCTATGATACCACTCGAGTATTTGTATCACAGATTCGGTTATCAAAGGAGTTTCGTCGATCATCGGGATGAATTCTTCTCATATGACTCTTGGAAGCAGAAACGGTGCTTCGCTTTCGCAGTATGTTTTTTAGGGACTATAGTATTTCCTAAAGGAACCACAAAAGACATTCACACCCATCTTGTTATTGTAACTAAGGCTCTTTTTGGTGGCATCGACGGGAAACACTACACTCTGGTCCCTATGGTCGTGGCAGATATCTACCGAGCATTAGGGCGTTGTAAGCGCGGGTATAAGCATTTTGAAGGATGCAACTTGCTTCTGCAAATTTGGCTGATGGAACATCTTCAGAAAGTCAACGGGGGTCTAGCGTTCCAGAAGCCGATGGGTGAGAATCACATTCTGGGTCATGTTCCAGGCGCTATCTTGACAGCAAAATCATTTGAGAAACCAAAGTGTGTGAAAGAGTAGGTAGAATTTCTTAGCCATTTGAACGATGACTCGATGCAATGGATGTTCAGTTGGTTTCCGTCTGAGGTTTTGGTGTTTCGAACGAAGATCGTACCATTTTTGGTCTTGATAGGACTTCGAGGTTTGCAGCCTTACGCCCCGCTGAGAGTTTTGAGACAATCAGGGAGGAAGCAAAACATACCTTTAGTGGCAGATATGAGTCATTATTGTGTTGACTACAAAGAAGGGAAAATTCCTTTTGCAAAAGAGGTTATTCGCATGTGGAAATTGAAAGAGACCACAAAAACAGATTCAGTTGAGCCAAATAGATACCAAGCTGGGTGCGAGGACAACTATGTGGAATGGCTGGCCGCTGATTTGGAGGAATCAATCAAACCCGGTGTTAGTTTGAAAGATCGGATTAAGGATGGGGAAGCCGAAGCATGCATATTACTCCGACAATTGCGTAAGAAAAGTCTTGTTTCTGAAGCCGAGCATGATGCGCAACTTAAGGAAAAGGAAAGGGAAGCAGAGAATTGGAAGTAGCAAGCACTTAGTTACGAGCAAAGTATGCAAGAGTTGGATACACTTCTGGCTGAACAGGGCGATACTTGTATCAAAGAAGGCATCAAAACAGGGGGTGTTCTAGCTATGTCATACCTTGCCCAGAATCGCCGAAAGATCGATCAGTCAATTCGGGCAACCAAGAGGTTCAAGAGCGACGAAGGGCCATCTTCATTTTAGTTAACTTGTTCAATAGCGATTGTAATAATTTCTTTTGCATTGGGATTGTATTCGTTTTGGGCCTTCAATTAATAGCACACTGGAATGACACATAACTACATATGTTATCCTTCAAATCCACGCTAGGCCTACCTTTGGCACAAAAGGTCCCTTGCATAATAGGACGCATTGATTTCCTTCCGATATGTTTTGTTTGCTATTCAATATATGTTTGTTTGCAATATGTTTTGTTTGCTATTCAATGTATGTTTGCTACGCAATATGTGCTTATTTGCTATGCAACATGTGCTTATTTCAACATTATCTGCTAAATCTCCATATTATTTTAAACAGCAATCATTTGGACCGTACTAACACAGCTTTCTTCATTCTTAAAAAGGTTTATTTTTACTATCCCCCAGAGGTTGATTCGCGTTGACTGTGAACTGGCAGACCACCCATACTTCACGAGATCAAAAGCACGAACATCCGGCAATATGAATGATTCAGGGGCATCCGAACAGACTGGCTTGGGACTCGTCACTCTTCCAAGAGAGGAACCTGAGGCTTCAGGAGGGGGAAATGATGAACTCATTGCCCAATTGTTGCAGCAAATGGCCAATATGCAGACCGAAATTGAGCGACTGCGGAATCTCACCAATCTGTCCATCACTTTGAACGCCCCTCACCCTGAGCAAAGAACAAACACAACAATTCCACCATCCTTTTCGCCTGTCGATTCACCCGCTCCACAACCTTCTCCCTCAAACCCTCCGCTTTACACAGTCCATCCAAATACCTCCAACCCCCAACAAACAAACCAACAATCCGCCTCACAACAGTCAAATCCACAACAAACCATTCCACACCAGATCCACCCGCAACCAACCATCCCGCAACAAACTATCCAACGACAAACCATCCCGCAACAAGCCAACATACAACAAACTACTTCACAACCAAATGACCAGCAACAAGCCAACCTCCAGCAAATTAACTTCCAACAAACCAATTCACAACCTTTCGCTACTCCTTACATTTCTCAACCTGCAGTTACCCAAATTAACCCACATACCCAAAACTACCAAGCAGTTCACCATACACCATTGGCGCATATTGCCAGCCATAACACACAGTATGCGGCAGAAGCTCATCCTTTCACTACCCAGGCACAGGCCTTGCAACATCCAGAAGTTGACCCCTATGAAGAGTTGGAAAGGGAAGCTAGGGCAAGAGCGGACGAAGATGTTGCAAAAGAGCTTCGCAGTCTGAGGGAAGCAGTCAGGAACATCCAAACCAACAGGGGATGTGAAGGACTTGAATATGAAGATCTGTGCATTCACCCGGACATTGAGTTACCTGCTGGATATAAGGTGCCGAAGTTTGACATGTTCGACGGGAAGGGAAACCCTCGGGCTCATTTGAGATCATATTGCGATAAGCTTGTCGGAGTGGGTAAAAATCAAGCTATCAGAATGAAACTGTTTATAAGGAGCTTAACTGGAGAGGCACTCGATTGGTACACATACCAAGACCCGCAGAGGTGGCACAGTTGGGGAGATATGGCCCAGGAATTCATGGACAGATTCAGGTTCAACACTGAGACTATCCCGGACCGGTTTTATTTGATGAAGCTGGAGAGAAAATCAACAGAAACTTTCCGGGAATACGCTATGCGCTGGAGAGCAGAGGCGGCAAAAGTCCAGCCTCCAATGGCAGAGAGTGAAATGACGATGCTTTTCGTACAATCTCTAAAGGACCCCACATATTATGAGAGAATGTTAAGTGTCATTGGGCAGAAGTTTGCTGAAGTCATCAGGATGGGGGACTTCATAGAAGAAGGGATAAAAACAGGAAGAGTTACAAATCTTGCGGCCTTGCAGGCCACGAGTAAGGCCATTCAGGCGGACCCTGCTAAGAAGAAGAGAGACGGAGTATCCCCGGTCATGGCCATCCAAGATCAAAGACCCACCCCAAAATCAACCCGCCAATATTCTTCACCCCAGCCCTCGCACTACAGCCAGTACACCCAAATACCTCAGCCTTATTACCAACCCCCACCTACCCCCCTTCCGGTCTATCATACTCAACCAACAGATTACTCACCCCGGTCACCTTCCTACCAAAACCCACCACAACACCGTCCAACCTACGCAACGCAACCCCAGTACCATTCACCAAACCGCCCACAAAACACCCCTAGACCACGCCCAAATGTCGAAAGAAGACCAACCAAAACTTACACACCATTAGCCGAACCTTTAGCCCAACTGTACGAGAGGCTGAAAATGGCAGGGATACTCCAACCGATTCAAGGAAGAACTCCTGATCCCATCCCGGGATGGTATGACGGGACTAAACATTGTGCATATCATTCAGGAATTGCAGGGCATGATACCGGAAGCTGCTTTGCTCTCAAGGATAGAGTTGAGACGTTGATCAAGGAAGGGGTCATACAGCTTAAGGAAGCTCCCCCGAACATAAACAACAACCCGCTGCCGAATCATGGCGATGCAAATGTGCACATGATCACCCTTGATGAAGATTGCAATCTGGAGGGGACTATCGTGCCAATTAAAGAAAGGGAGGAGGTTGAATCATCGGCTTGTGTTGCTCCAATAATCACGGTTCAAAAGAGGGCCCCATTCGAAGTACTCACCCCAAGGCCCAGGATCACAACTTTTGTTGCCCCAACACCTTCTCGCAACACCAAAGCAGTCCCCTGGGATTATCAATCTGGTGAAAGAGACAAAGGGAAAGGAAGAGTAGTCGTGGAAACCATTGCCACCGGAATGACTAGGTCTGGACGATGCTATGCCCCCGAAGAGGTAGCACGAGGGGCGCCAAGCAAGGAAAATGGTCCGAAGAAGGCCGTTACAGAAGCTGAAGTCGAAGAATTCTGGAGAAAAATGCCAACGAAGGAATATTCTGTTGTATAACAATTGAAGAAAATGCCAGCTCAGATTTCCTTATTCGCATTATTGATGAGTTCTGAAGCTCATAGGAGCGCTCTAGTGAAAATACTGAACGAAGCCTACGTTCCGGCCGAGACTTCCAGTGAGAAATTATCGGCTATGGTAGGGGAGATCCTTGAGGCCCACCGGGTCTCTTTTCATAACGACGAGTTGCCACCTGAAGGTTTGGGGCATAACAAAGCATTGAACATCACCATCAAATGTAGGGATAAGTTCATCTCCAAAGTATTGGTCGACGGAGGCTCTGCTGTGAATATATGTCCTGTTGCCACTCTACGAGCATTAGGGATAGACGTCGGGAAACTCCGTGACAGTCAAGTCAGTGTCAAAGGATTTGACGGAGCCCAAAGAGATGTTGTTGGAGAGATCGATTTGTTTCTGGAGATTGGGCCTGTGGAGTTCATTGTGAAGTTCCAAGTGATGGACATATCTACTTGTTACAACCTGCTGATCGGGAGACCATGGATCCACATGGCTGGCGCGGTTCCTTCCACTTTGCATCAGAGCCTGAAGTTTGTGTGGAATCACCAAGAAATAGTGATCCATGGAGAAGGCAACAATTCTTTATACCCGGAATGTTCAATTCCTCCTATTCAAAGTGTGGAAAGGCTAGACGGATCGGTTTTTCATATTAAGGAGAATGTGTGCACTGCTCAAGCAAAAAGAATGGAATTGCCACAAGTACTTATGATGGTGGCGTGGGAGATGCTGAAGAATGGCTTCCGACCCGGTCAAGGCCTTGGTCCGAACTTGAATGGAATTGTGGAACCAATTCAACTGCCCGGGCATAAGCATACTTTCGGTCTCGGATATGAGCCCACCCCCGAAGAGATTGCTTCGGCTAGTCTCAAAAGAAGAAGTGACATTCCCTTGCCAAAGCCTGTTCCTTGCCTGAATCAGTCATTTCTTAAGGCTTCCGCTGCCCAAGCACCAGAGGAAACGCTTGAAGACAAACTCCTGGAAAGTTTTAAACACTTATTCATCACCGAAGAAGAAACTGAATGCAGTATGGTTTCGGATGGGTATTCTGAAGACCCGACTATCCGGGATGCAGAGCCAGGATGTCGTTTAAACAATTGGATTTGTAACCCGCCCCCGTTTCTCCGGGAGTCTTGGTAGACTAATTGTATTCAGCATTTGATGAAACAGACACGATTTGAAATTGAGGCCTGAATCGTGTCTATGCTTTTGTTATTTTTGCCTCTAAACTTTGAAGTTCAAATGCAATTTTCAAGCCATGCTTTTATTTATATTTTTTCCGTCTTTGCTTAATTAATTTTCTTTTATTTTTCAGCAATCAAATTAACAAATCTGCCAATACTGTGAATGTGACACATAATGAAACAAGCAAGCCCGTAGGAAATGCCGAGCAAGATTCTGAAGAATATGAAGGGGATATGCAACCCGAGGGATTAACTAAGGATTTTGAGTATTTTGAAAATAAGCCGAAACCAAATTTGGATGAAACGGAAATTATAAATTTGAGTAATTCAAAAATCATTATGGAAGTGAGAATCAGTGTCCATTTGACCCCGTCGCAGAGAGAAGAATTGATCAAACTCCTGAAGGAATATATAGATGTGTTCGCTTAGTCTTACGATGATATGCCCGGATTGAGCACTGACATTGTTTCGCATAAGTTGTCTCTTGATCCATCCTGTCCTCCGATAAAGCAAAAGAAAAGAAACATTAAATCAGACTTGAGCTTAAAAATCAAGGAAGAGATCTCCAAGCAGTTTGAAGCCAAGGTCATTCGAACTACGATGTACCCCACTTGGCTAGCCAATATCGTTCCCGTGCCAAAGAAGGATGGCAAGGTTAGGGTATGCGTAGATTATCGGGATCTCAACAGAGCCAGTCCGAAAGATGACTTTCCCCTTCCAAATATCCATATGCTCATTGATAACTGTGCAAAGCATGAGTTGCAGTCTTTCGTTGACTGCTACGCGGGATATCACCAAATCCTGATGGACGAGGAAGATGCAGAGAAAACAGCATTCATCACACCTTGGGGGGTGTATTATTATCGGGTGATGCCTTTCGGGCTCAAAAACGCAGGGGCCACGTACATGAGAGCCATGACCACCATCTTCCATGATATGATCCATAAAGAGATTGAAGTCTATGTGGATGATATCATCATCAAGTCGCGAAAGAGCTCAGACCATCTGACGGATTTGAGAAAGTTCTTCGACAGGTTGAGGCGATACAATCTGAAGTTGAACCCCGCAAAATGTGCATTCGGTGTTCCTGCAGGGAAGTTGTTGGGTTTTATTGTGAGCAGAAGGGGCATAGAGTTAGACCCCTCGAAGATAAAGGCCATTCAGGAGTTGCCTGCCCCAAAGAGTCAGAAAGATATGATGAGTTTCCTCGGGCGTCTCAACTACATCAATCGATTTATAGCGCAATCAACGGTGATATGCGAACCAATAATTAAGTTATTGAGGAAGGACGCTCCTACCAAATGGACTGAAGATTGCCAAAGAGCCTTTGACAAAATCAAAGAATATTTGTCTAGCCTGCCTGTTTTGGTGCCTCCAGAAGCTGGAAGACCTTTGCTATTGTATTTGTCCGTATCGGAGAACGCGTTTGGATGTGTATTAGGTCAACATGACGAAACAGGAAGGAAAGAGCGAGCAATATATTACTTGAGCAAAAAGTTCACACCTTACGAGGCACGGTATACGTTATTGGAACGCACCTGTTGTGCTTTGACTTGGGTTGCACAGAAGTTGAGACATTATTTGTCTGCATATACTACTTACCTCATCTCAAGGATGGACCCACTCAAGTACATCTTCCAGAAGCCTATGCCTACGGGGAAGCTAGCTAAGTGGCAAATGTTGTTGAGCGAGTTTGATATTGTGTATGTTACTCAAAAGGCTGTCAAAGGGCAGGCGATAGCTGATCATCTTGCAGAAAATCCTGTGGGCGAGGAATACATACCCCTTAAAACCTATTTCCCGGATGAAGAAGTGTTGTTCATCGGGGAAGATATCGCAGAAGAGTACCCAGGGTGGAGACTGTTTTTCGATGGGGCGGCAAATGCTAAAGGGGTCGGCATTGGAGCAGTTTTGATTTCAGAGTCAGGCCAGCACTATCCCATTTCAGCCAAAATCAAGTTCCCGTGTACCAATAATATGGCAGAATATGAGGCTTGTATTCTTGGCCTCAGAATGGCCGCTGATATGCATATACAGGAACTTTTGGTTATAGGCGATTCAGACTTACTGGTTCATCAAGTGCGAGGCGAATGGACCACTAAGAACAGGAAAATACTGCCATACTTGCATTGCGTGAAAGATTTATGTAAGAGATTCATCAGGGTGGAATTTAAACACCTTCCAAGGACACAGAACGAGTTCGCTGATGCTTTGGCCACTCTGTCCTCTATGATTCAGCACCCGGACAAGAATCGCATAGATCCTATCAAGATAAATGTGCACGATCAACAGGCATATTGCTTCTATGTGGACGAAGAGCCTGATGGAGAACCTTGGTACTATGACATTAACAAATATCTTAAGACAGGAGACTATCCGGAAGGCATTACCAGTGTTCAGAAGAAAACGCTTCCGAGATTAGCAAACCATTTCTTCCTAAGTGGAGAAATCCTGTATAGGAGGACTCCGGATTTAGGATTATTAAGATGTGTTGATGCTAAAGAAGCGGCTCGGTTGATTGAAGAAGTGCATGGCGGTACATGTGGGCCTCATATGAATGGCTTTAATCTGGCCAAGAAAATCCTTCGCGCAGGCTATTTCTGGATGACTATGGAATCAGATTGTATCCGTTTTGTGCAGAAATGTCATCGATGTCAGATTCATGGTGATTTGATTCGGGTTCCGCCAAATGAATTAAATGTGACAAGTTCTCCGTGGCCTTTCGCAGCTTGGGGTATGGATGTCATTGGTCCTATCGAGCCAGCCGCGTCGAATGGACACAGGTTCATTTTGGTAGCAATTGATTATTTCACAAAGTGGGTGGAAGCATCTTCGCACAAGTCGGTAACAAAGAAAGTGGTAGCAGATTTCGTTCGGAGCAACGTTATTTGCCGATTCGGAGTCCCAGAGTCAATTATAACAGATAATGGAGCTAATCTCAATAGTGATCTGATGCGGGAGATTTGCGAGACATTCAAGATCACTCATCGCAATTCCACTCCTTATCGTCCTCAGATGAATGGAGCAGTTGAAGCAGCCAACAAAAACATCAAAAGAATATTGAGAAAGATGATCGATAATTACAAGCATTGGCACGAAAAACTACCGTTAGCTCTCCTCGGTTATCGCACTACTATGAGAACTTCAACGGGGGCAACACCTTATCTTTTGGTCTATGGGACAGAGGCGGTGTTACCTGCTGAGGTAGAAATACCATCTTTGAGAATCATCCAAGAAGCTGAGTTAAGTGACGCTAAGTGGATGCAGAATCGATACGAACAATTGATGCTCATTGACGGAAAGAGATTGAATGCCGTTTGTCATGGACAGCTTTATCAAAACAGAATGGCCAAAGCTTTCAACAAGAAGGTAAGACCGAGGCAATTCAAAACAGGGCAATTGGTACTGAAACGCATATTCCCATGTCAAGATGAAGCCAAAGGAAAATTTGCACCTAACTGGCAGGGACCTTATATGGTTCATCGGGTATTGACTGGAGGAGCATTAATCCTAGCAGAAATGGATGGCGAAATTTGGCCGAAAGCTATCAACGCAGATGCCGTCAAGAGATATTATATTTAGAAACCTTCTTTTATTTGCATGAAATATTCTTCAACACTTTTCCATGTAATAGCACTACTCTCCCGTAGCGGGACGCATGACAAACCTATATCGGGTTAGGTCTTTAAGATAGAATTTCTCTCAAATTTTATTTTTTCTTGTAATTATGAACTACGCCTGACCTGATTCCCATGGGGGATACGTAGGCGGCCCGCATAGGCCTCGGTCACATCACTTCAAAATTCCAATTTTATTTCCGCTTGTAAGTTATGAACTACGCCTGACCTGATTCCCATGGGGGATACGTAGGCGGCCCGCATAGGCCTCGGTCACATCACTTCAAAATTCTAATTTTATTTCCGCTTGTAATTTGAACTACGCTCGACCTGATTCCCCTAGTGGGATACGTAGGCAGCCTATGTAGGCTCGGTCTCGCCATTTTGAAAAGATCAACATCCCTTGCACCAGAAACTGGGACAATTTTTTTTAAAAAGGGATCACCGTAAGACAACATCGACAGACTCGGGAGAATATTGTTCGACAGAGTCGTCGGGCAGAAGAAAACTTCGGAAAAGGGGCATTCGCTTTGTTTCACAATGTGTCACAGTTCCGAGTTCAGCAAAATTATTTATCACCATACATATAGTTTACTATGTTTATTTTTTCGAAATAATGTGATTCTAATCAGACTGTTTACTAGTCGGCCAAGACTTAAAATGAGCGGAGGTTACAAGTTCATACGAAGCTGGAGGCACGAAGCGCAAGAGCCAGATCCCCAAGTCAACGCGAATCAACCCCCTCCCCAAACTTACAAATTTTCTTTGGATGCAGGTTGCCAAGTTGCAGGAGCGAAATAGGCACGACCTTGAAATGATGGCGCGTCAAACGGTTTGAGCATTCTTCTATCAATTATGTCTTCAAATATAAATAACTTTCGGCGATCACCATGAGCTAATCTTGCAAATTATTTTCTTCAAATATATATCAACGCACAAATATTTTGTATTGCTTTCGAATACATTGCTTTTATTTTTTGCCACTGCGTGTGCTTACAGCCGCATTGCACTGCACCTGCATTAATCACCGTTTTTCATATGATGCATGGGCTGCGCACCGCCCTTCGCATCGTTTTCATATATTTACTGGGCCATGCACCGCCCTTTTAAATTTCTGCATAAGGCCATGCACCGCCTTTCATATGATGCATGAGCTGCGCACCGCTCTTCGCATCGCTTTCATATTTACTGGGCCATGCACCGCCCTTTTAAATTTCTGCCTAAGGCCATGCACCGCCTTTCATATGATGCATGAGCTGCGCACCGCTCTTCGCATCGCTTTTATATTGCCTGGGCCATGTACCGCCCTTTTAAATTTCAGCATAAGGCCATGCACCGCCTTTCATATGATGCATGGGCTGCGCACCGCCCTTCGCACGTTTTCATATATTTACTGGGCCATGCACCGCCCTTTTAAATTTCTGCATAAGGCCATGCACCGCCTTTCATATGATGCATGAGCTGCGCACCGCTCTTCGCATCGCTTTCATATTTACTGGGCCATGCACCGCCCTTTTAAATTTCTGCCTAAGGCCATGCACCGCCTTTCATATGATGCATGAGCTGCGCACCGCTCTTCGCATCGCTTTTATATTGCCTGGGCCATGCACCGCCCTTTTAAATTTCAGCATAAGGCCATGCACCGCCTTTCATATGATGCATGGGCTGCGCACCGCCCTTTGCATCGCTTTCATATTTACTGGGCCATGCACCGCCCTTTTAAATTTCTGCATAAGGCCATGCACCGCCTTTCATATGATGCATGAGCTGCGCACCGCTCTTCGCATCGCTTTCATATTTACTGGGCCATGCACCGCCCTTTTTAAATTTCTGCATAAGGCCATGCACCGCCTTTCATATGATGCATGGGCTGCGCACCGCCCTTTGCATCGCTTTCATATTTACTGGGCCATGCACCGCCCTTTTAAGTTTTTGCATAAGGCCATGCACCGCCTTTCATATGATGCATGGGCTGCGCACCGCCCTTTGCATCGCTTTCATATTTACTGGGCCATGCACCGCCCTTTTAAATTTTTGCATAAGGCCATGCACCGCTTTTCGTATGATGCATGAGCTGCGCACCGCTCTTCGCATCGCTTTCATATATTGCCTGGGCCATGCACCGCCCTTTTAAATTTCTACATAAGGCCATGCACCGCCTTTCATATATTACATGGGCCATGCACCGCCCTTTGTAAATTTCTGCATAAGGCTGAGCACCGCCTTTCATACATTACATGGGCCATGCACCGCCCTTTTAAATTTCAGCATGGGCTACGCACTGCCCTTTGCATCGCTTTCATCTATTACATGGGCCATGCACCGCCCTTTGTAAATTTTTGCATGGGCTGCGCACCGCCCTTAGCACCGCCTTTCATACATTATATGGGCCATGCACCGCCCTTTCAAATTAAAGCATAAGGACATTGCACCGCATTTGCGTCGCTATATTTCAATATTTATTCTTACTGACTATTTTCATCTAGTTTTTAGTTTCGCAGGAGCTTTAGCGCAACGTGGAACTATTTCTTCGGCAGCGAACTGGGGCAATACGTCGGGAAGGACAAGCAGACTTCTCGACAAGGGTCAAAGATCTACCTCGAACACTCGGCTCCAAATCCAAATCTCCCGTTCACATTCCAGCACAATCAATTTTCAGGTTTCTATCACAATACCCAGTGTCATCATAATTCGACACTGGGACATTTTTTTTTTTTTTTTTTTTTTTTTTTTTGCGAAGATTCGCATCAAATCGTGAGTTACCAGTCATAGGTGTCGTAGTCTTCCCAGAACTACACACGGCCTGATTCTCGTGCAACCCGAGATATGTCGGCGATTCAGAGACCAGAGTTCGGCCGTAATTTTCTTTACCCTTAGTCCTCCACAATCCTTTAGCCGGGACAAAATAGGCTACTAAGTCAACGTCTTTGCCCGAAAATTCTTTCATCATTACCAGGCAAAGAGGGACAAGTTGTTGACACCCAATTTTGTCCCGCCTCTCCCCCGAAATACCTATTTATACCTCTGGTATTTTGAGAAATTAAAAAATATGCAGTTTAATTTTACTATAATTATTAGTCTTTTATTAACGCCCCGTTTTATTATTCCACTGCAGTTATTATTATTATTATTATTATTATTATTATTATTATTATTCTTAAATTATCATTTATTACTAATTATCATTAATTATTATTATTCTTGTTATTTCCATTATTATTATTATTATTGTTATTATTATTATTAATTACTAATCATTATTATCAGCGTTATTTTTGTTGTTAATTATTAATCATCATTATCATCGTTATTTTTATTATTAATTATTATCATTGTTTTATCAATAACTGTTATTTATTATTATTATTATCATCATTATTATTTCTTATTATTATTATCATTATTATTTTATTATTACCACTATTACTGTTATTATTATTAATTTATTATCATTTTTTGTTATTATCAATAATTGTCATTTTTTTTAATTATTAATCACTACCATATTTATTATTATTATTATTATTAATTATTATCATTATCCTTATTGTTATTTGTTATTAATTATCATATTTGTTATTATATCTATTATTATTTTTTATCACCATTATCATCAGCATTATCATTATTACCATTGTCATTATTGTTATCATTATTAGCAGTATTACTACCGCTATTTATTTGCTGCTATTATTTAGTATTATTGAAACTTGCATTTCTCAACGTTCTGCCAACTGGCGCATACACATCGCATTTATTTCGCACATTTTAATGATAGCGTTTGTTATTAAATATTATTGCACGGTCATTGCAACATCATATAATTTTATTATCCGGATCTTTTATAATTACATATTTCCGTATTAGGTGATATTCTGGCACCCTTAGTACATCGTTAATCAAAATGGGCCTCTTATGCAAATTTAGAAGCCAAACTATTTCTTGCACTCGGTCCGTATTTTGACTTACCGGACCCCAAATCAAAGTCCAATTAACTCCTAATATTTTTTGGACTAGACCATATTTTTTATCTCAATTTTAGACCAGTCCACGTTTAAATTCACTAGTCCATCTTTTTAATACCCAGTCTAAAATTTGACCCGGTTCCGATCCATTTTTTTCGTCCAAATAAGGGAAACCCTTTTTAGGGTTTCCCCTTCATCTCCTCATTTCCACCGCCGCACCCCCTCTTTCCCATTCCCTCTTCTTCTCCTCCTTTCCCTCTCCTCCGCCGCTCCCACTTCCCCTTTTTCCTCCTTCTTCTCCGCTTCCCCCACCATGCCCTGTCCCCCACTTAGCCCTGTTCCCCGCTCTTCTCTCTCCCGCTCCTCCCTTTTTCTTCAACAAAAAAAAAAAAAAAGAGCAAAACCCTATAAAGAGGGACACAGGAATCGTCGAAAGGGGGAAGAAGAAAAAAATAAAAATTCCTTTACACACAAGAAACGGATCTTGAACCCAAAATCCCTAAAAAAAGGGAAGTTTCTTTTAGCCGCAATAATTTCTGTCAAGTTCGATCCTTTGTGGATCTCCTTTCTTTGTTTTGTTTTCATTCTGTTTGAGTAAGTTCGTAGCCTTAGAAACGAGGATTCGACCTCATTATAGACGAATACTACACTAAAAGAGGATCTCAATACCTCGCGAATTCGAGGTAGATCGGAGACTCGAAGCTTCACTTCGCTGCGCCCAAAGAAGAGACTCGTCCCTCTCCGCATTTGGCGTTGGGCTAAAAGCCCAACAAGACTCTTATCTCTGTCCGCAGCCCAGTTTAAAGAAATAAATCCTGGGCCAAGCCCAATTCCCAACAGCAGCAGCAGCAGCCCAGTGATAAAAGATTTGCTGGGCCGAAGCCCAACAGCAAACAACAGTCTCAAAATGGGCCGAGCCTATTTAAATTATATATTCCTCTATTTATTTTGTGCATTTAATTTGTATTGTATGATTAACTCTTTTTTTGTGTTATTTTCTTAATTTAGATGAACTTTAGAGGAATTAGTGGATTAACCTTAGCTATGGGTAGTTAACTTAAGAGAGAACTAACAATCAATTTCACAAATTATTCCCTTCTCTTCATGCTTTTTATTTGAAATAATTAATTTGCAAAAAAAAAAAAAATGACATGACCATACATATTCTAAATTAAAGGATTCACATATTGTTATCTTGAGAATTTTGAAACATCACTAACATGCAAATAGGAATTAAAGAATACTTTGAACTTCTAAAACGAAAAGTCAATCAATACATCATCGTTTATTTTGTTTCAAATATTTGTTAAGGCATTATGCAAACCCGTGTCTTCTTTTGCTTATACATTTCATGCGAGTTTTTATTTTAATTAGCATCATTATTTAAAATCTTTGTAATATTTATAAGTTTATTTTATATGGCATTTGCAGTTTCTTTTTTATGCGAATTATTATATTTTCTACAAATTTCATTTTAAACAGCACTTTTTTTTATTTAAACCTTAACAATATTTTCTAAATTTTATGGCATTTGAAGTCTCCTTTTATACAAATTATTATCTTCTTTTCCATAAGTTTTATTAGTATTTTATTTTAAATCTTAGCAACATTTATAAACTTCTATTTCAAATAGTATTCTAAAATCCTCTCTTATGCGAATTATTAGTCCCATTTTTTAACAGTATTATTATTTGAAGTCTTCTTTCTTTTATAAAAAAAAATGACATTTTTAAAATCCTCTTTTGCATAAATTGTTATATTTTTACAAGTCTTATTTGCACAAGCTTTCTTTTAAAATTTAAATACTATATCCAACATTGATTAATTAACCTAAGTTTGGTCGGATAACCGTAAGTTAACGGATTCTAAAGGATGCCTAACCCCTTCCCTTTAGGATAATATAGAACCCTTACCTAGAATCACACTGGTTAAGTAGACCATTAACAGAGGTTTAATTTTAACTTTACCTTAGTTAATAATCAGGTGTCCTAATTCACCATAAAATCAATTAGGTGGCGACTCCTTAAAACGAGCAATATAGGAATCTCCAATATGTTATACTCCGCTCTAACCCAGGTTAAAATGGGGTGTGACAGGTATAATGTTGCAGTTTGGAACAAATAAGTTAGGTGCGCTAATAGGCCTGTTTCCTGCATGATTCCCTATGCCATTAAGGTTGGTCACGTCTTACGCGCTATCATAGCTTAAAGCAGTCCTAGACAGATATGATTTTACCTTTGATTCAATTTGCGTGATCAAGTATACTCCTTTAAGTCTATGTCATTACAAATTTGTGCCAAATGTGTTGTGGTCATAAATATATGTTTACCCTATTAAGAGGCAGTTGAATGCCCATTTTTCAATAACTTCTGGGTGTATTTTCAAACCGGGCTGCTAAATGAGGGAGTAGTTTAAGTTCTGGTCTTTCATTTGTTTAGTGTATGGTCTTGTTGTCATTCTTGTTAAACCTGTGTCTATGATGAAGGCCCCTCATACCAGGTAGATGGCATCATAGGGAAAGACTTAAGTATGTGAAATTTAGTTTGAGTCATGTTGTTGACCCTGTTAAGTCGCTTCATGGCTACTGGGCTGAAAATCCTCTTCTTAGAGATGAATTACGAGCTGCTGCCCTGGGTGATATTTTGATATAGTTATTAGTGTTTTGCATTGTTAATAGAAAGAATATGGACTGAAAAAAGTGCCTGAATACCATGAATATCCCTCCTGAATTCAGTAGATGTTTTGTATGTCACAAACCTGCCGTGTTTAGACTTAGTATGCGTTGGCAGCCCACTTTTTTTTTAAAACTGTGCATGTGCTATATGTGTCAAAATGTCTGATTTAAATTCTTCCAATGTTTGAATATTGTAGATATGCTTAGTCTAGATCATATGCCTTTTCGTATGAGTAAACATACATTAGCAAGTCTTGGGTATAGTTTGTTATCAGTTGGTGTTGTTAAATTTTGTGCCTTGTCGCAAGTATATTTCAGTTGGTTATGTATATTATGTATATTACTGGCATACCTTTATTTAATACGTTGAAGGGAGGTTAGTTGGGTCATTATGGATCAAGCTTGAACCCTCCCCGGTGTTAGCCATGCCTGGGATTCATGAAATCCCTTGGAACTTTTGCAACATCGGGAAGGCGGGGGCGAAAGCTTTCCAATATTAACCTTCTATATATCCTTATGAACGTGTATACATGAGGTATACGTTAAATATACATAGTATACGCATAATCCACTAGTCTGTTTTGAACTTGCATTATATATTTTAACTTTGTTTGTTGATCACGTACTAATCTTTTTCCTTTCGTTTTATACATGACCACCGCATACGAGTCCGAAGGACTCGCTCTTCTCCCGCATTAGGTGTTGGGCTAAAAGCCCAACGAAATCTCCCGAGTCATTTTCGGTCCAGCCCCTGTCCGCAGCAAAAAAAAAAACAAATTCTGGGCCAAGCCCAATAGACAGAACAGCCGCAGCAGCCTAAGTAAAGAAATTACTGGGCCGAAGCCCAAATAGCAAACAGATTGCAGCAGTCCTAAAAATGGGCTGAACCCATTTAATATTATCTGCCCCTTTATTTTATTCTTATGCATCTAACTTGTATTATGTAACTAACCCTTTACTTTGTTTGTTTTTCTTAGCTTAGATGAATTATAGGGAATTAGTGTGGTTGGTTTTAGAATGATGGGTAGTTAATCTAAGGGAAACTAATAATTAATTCCATAAAGTTCATTTCTTCCTTTTTATGTTAAAATCATTTATAATATCCATAATATTTATTTTCATTAGAATAATTGATTTTCAAAAATAACATGGCTACCTATTTTGAGTTAAGGGAATCATGTTTTATTTTACTATCTTAAAAGTGTTCAACGCGTCACTAATATGTAAATATTAATCCTAGTATAATTTTATAAACATTTAGATTAATCCGATTTCACATATTTTAGTCGAATATAGTTAAATAAAAGTTAATAAAAGAGAAAGAAACTCACGCCCTTTTTATCATATTAAAATAAGTTTAGGCTTTTCTACATCGCAATATTCATTAAATATAATTTTTATCTAAAGTTCATGTTTGTTAGATCTTCTCTTAAAAAGCTATTATTCATGAGCATATTATTCTATTTTCTACAAATCTTATGTTGAATAGCATTACTATATTTTCTAAGGCCTTAGCAATATCTTTAAGTTCTATTTAGCATTTAAAATTTTCTCTTATGCAAATTATTATATTTGTCTACAAGTCTTATTTTAAATAGCATTACAATTTTATTCAAAGTTTTAACAGCATTTATAAGTTTCATTTTTAAAAGCATTTTTTATGCAAATTACTATATTTTTCTACAAGTTAGTTTAAATGGCATTATTATATTTCCTTTAAAACCTTAGTAATATGTACAAGCTATTTTCTTAAAATTTAAGCATTATATTTAACTTTAATTAATTAACCTAAGTTTGGCCGGATAACCGTAGTTAACGGTTTCTAGAGGATGCCTAACTCCTTCCCTTTAGGATAATATAGAACCCTTACCTAGAATCATGCTGATTAAGCAGACTATTAACGGAGGTTTAGTTAACTTTACCTTAGTTAATAATTAGGTGCCCTAATTCACCTTAAAACTAATTAGGTGGCGACTCTTTAAAATAAACAAATAGGGATCACCAAAATGTTGTACTCTAATATAACCCGGTTTAAATGGGGTATAACACATACTCGTTCAGAACATGCACTGATAACATCATTTGGAGTTGTATTCCCGAAAGTAAAGTGATGGCGATTCTGAAGGCATGCCACGACTCCCCGATTGGTCATCATAATGGTAACCGGACTGCTACTAAAGTTTTTGAATGCGGTTACTACTGGCCTACTTTATTTCATGATGCAAATCTGTTGGTGCGGTCTTGTGATCAGTGTCAGAGACAAGGGAGTATGGGAAGGAGGCAAGAGATTCCAATGAACTTTGTGATGAAAGTAGAGGTGTTCGATGTCTGGGGTATTAGTTTTATGGGGCCCCTTATGAGCTCTTGTGGCATGAAGTATATCTTGGTCGCTATGGATTATGTGTCGACATGGGTAGAAGCAGTGGATTTACCTAATAATGAAGCTAAGAGTATCATGGGGTTCCTAAAGAAAAACATATTTACTTGATTTGGTAACCCGAGGGCGATAATCAGTGATGGAGGTTCTCACTTTTGCAATAAAGCCTTCACGGGGTTGATAGAGAAGTATGGTCTGAAATATAAGGTGGAAACTCCTTATCACCCTCAGACAAATGGATAAGTTGAAGTCTAAAATAGGGAAATCAAGAGTATTTTGGCCAAGATGGTCAATGCGAACAGAACTGACTGGTCCCGAAAGCTTAATGATGTTCCATGGGCTTACCGGACTGCGTACAAGACCCCGATTGGGACTTCGCCTTTCAAGCTAGTTTTTAGCAAAGCTTTCCATCTACCCGTTGAACTGGAGCACAAGGCTATGTGGGCGGTGAAGAAGTTAAACATGGATTGGGAAGCAGCAGCTAAGCTCTGGTTGCTTCAACTCAATGAGATGGATGAGTTCTGCTATCCTATGAAAGTGCAATATTGTATAAAGAAAGGATGAAGCAGTATCATGATAAGAAAATCCTAAAGTGAGAATTCTATAAGGGTGATCATGTCTTGCTGTTTAATTCTAGGTTGAAGCTGCTACCGGGCAAGTTAAACTCAAGGTGGTCAGTCCTTTTGAGGTGGTAAGTGTTTCACCCCATGGGGCGATTGAATTAAAGTCCAGAGATGGAACTCGGACATTCAAGGTGAAGGGCAGAGGGTGGAGCACTACCATGGTTGCATTGATGGGGATAAAATTGTTACTCGGTACCAGTTGAAGCATCTGGGAACGAATGTTGACCCACAGAATCCTGACCAAGAGTAACTGGGTGACACCGTCGTGCTGCGACGTTAAATCAAGCGCTTCTTGGGAGGTAGCCCATGTGTAAGTTTTGTTGTTTTTGAATTTTTGTAACTTGGATAGTCTGTGTATAGGGTAACATTTGTTTTGGTGCAGGATGAAAAGTGCAGAAAAACCAGAGGAAATTGGACTTATACGATCCGTACAATACTATACGGATCGTATAATTCAGTCATGGAAGGTAAGGAAATTGGCAAGAATGCTGTCTGAGGACATCATTCAAATACGATCATTTTCACGGACCGTATACACAGACCGTATAAGTGATCGTATAAAAATGATGTACTCAAACAGTGGGATGTATGAGAACTTGAAGTTACACTGACCGTGTAATTTTATACGGCCTATATAACTTCTAAAATAAAAAATAAAAACAGAGGGTTTTAAATAAAACCGCACATGCCTGCCTTTTCTCCTCCCCACTTCTTCCATTAACTCCCACTCCTCTCCATTACTACCCACGACCATACTATATTAACCCACTACAATTCCACCTTAAATCTCCATAAATACATCCTAGTTTGCCACCAAAAAACCCATCTTCACTATACCTGAAAAGCTCTGTTCAAGGCACTAGTTTTTTTCTTTGTTTTTCACTAATTTTTCCTCAAGGATACTTCTCAATATCATCAATACACAGGTAAGTCGACGCTTCACTCTTTAATTTTGATCATATGGGTGTAATTTAATTGTTGGGTATTGATTTACCTAGGGTTCTGGTGAAAATTTCCATGGTTCATGATTTTTCTAAATGGGGATGAGTATAACGAGCTATTGTGAATTCATGGGATTGAAAAATCAGCATCCTAATGGGTTGGAGGGCATTTCAATTGATGAATTTGAATTTTGGATTCCAATATTGTTATGCCCACCAAAATTGCTCGAATTAAATACTAATGAACTGTCAAAATTTGAAAAAGGGGTGAAGTCTGAGTAACCTAACCCCCGTAGGAATTAAAACCATGGAAAGAATGTGTGTGTGATGATTGGATGTTACTAACACTAATTCGTAAAAAAATTGAGGTCGCAAAAAATTGGGCAGGGGTTCTATTTAAGTATCAGTTGTTATACGGACTGTATAGTTTTATACAGACCGTATAATTTTATGCAGTCCATGAAAATCGCTCGTACTTTGAATGGAACTTCTGTTGGTTCTGTCTCACACAATCATCACTTTATACGAACAACATAATTTTATACCGTCCGTAAAAGACTTATACGACCTCCAAAAAAAAAACCAAAAAGATTTTTGTTGTTTTCTTTTTTACTTTAATTTCTAAGACCTGTTACTAAGAAAGTCAGATATGGTCCAAAAACATAGTGTCAGAAAGGGTGCTGGGCCCCAAGCTGGTAAGGGCTGAGGCCGAACCCAAGACGAACCAGAGAGAGATCATTACTTGAGAGATAAGACCTCCGACAAATAGCTCATACCAACAAAGAAGGTTCGCGGAGGGGTACAAATCCTTACCCCGAGACCTTGACTCCTTCCACCTCGGATAATGATGGAGAAGAAAAGTCATTGGAAGTTGGGTCTGAGAGTGCAGAGGTCGCAGGAAACGGGTCTGCATCAGATGAGCCCTCGGATAATGAGGGAGATACAAATGAGAGCGGCACATCTGAGCCTACAGACACCTGGTTCCAAATGTCGAATGTTCCCTGGAGTCAAGTCAAGGCAGGTGTAGGTTGGTTTTGAAGAGTAAAAAACTGTCGCAGGATGCATTACGATTCGGGGTGGAAGGGTCCAAAAAGTTGTATCAGGACGGTATCTCTCTCACCAAGTGAGGGGAGGGGGAGGGGGGAAGTCGAAGAGAAGTATCTAGGAAGGGCGACAAATCGTGTTTGAGGGTCTCGAGGCTTATCCTAACACTACCGAGACCCTCCGATTCTATAGGCTGGAGGTGTTCGTTGAGCGTCCTGGAGAGTATTGCTCAGTCATTGTGCGAGCATTTTATGCTAATTATGGGGTCGAGTTTTTGAAAATGAAGAAGCCTAGCCAAACAAATCCTCAGCTCCCGATGCTTGATGAAATCAAAGTAAGGTATGTAAAAGTAGACATCTCCGCTGCTGCTATCAACAAAATTTATTTTGGGGATGATTTTCGAGCATCGAAAAATGAGAAAACGTATTTAGACAAATTAGAGAGCCAAAATCATAGGACGATGATTAGATGGGCAACTGTGGTACTTGCCCATCCAGAGGTAGAATGGGCAAGTAGTTCCAACCCGAAGATAGTCAAGGATACACTCAATAGGGAGGCCCGATTCTGGTGGCACCTGATGAAATATAGACTACTGATAACTCAAAATGACAACACAATCACGGTTTCCTAGGCGATAGCTCTTGCCTCAATGATGAGTCAGTATCTGGTAAATGTAGGGCGCTTGATAGCTAATGAGATTCGACAGAGAGCACCCCAGTCTCAGACCTCGTTGGCATTCCCGTGTCTTATCACAGAGTTGTGCAGAAGAGCCCAGGTCATTGACATTCCAGACCGGAACCACTGTACCAAGGCCACTCAGTTTGGGGATTGGAGGAAGGGTAAGAACGAGGGTACGATAGAGATATTTGTGTCACCACCCACTGGAGATGACGAGACTCAGCACGAGTTGAATTTTAGGGCCATGGGAGATGCTACTACTACTGATCTTGTTGTTCCTGAAGCTAGTAGTACTGATGCTACAACTCAAGCCTATAACATTGACCCTAGCACTGTTACTGTTGTTGTGGCTGCCACTACTGTTATACCACCACCACCTGCTGTTGCGCCCGCTACTTCTGCGGGTGCTACCACTTCATTTGTTCCACCGGCGACAGCACAGTCTGGGATTAATTTATTGACATTTTCCAAAGCTAGTTACCGAGAAATAGCCCTCAAAACATTAAAGGCTGATGAAGCAAATCAGGGTGATCTTGGCCCAGCTTAAGCCCTACACAAACAAGCAAATTAACAATGCCAGAAAAGAGATTCGGGAGGAATATCAACAGTCTCACCAGGTCTTCCAGGCTTGATTAAATGGGTTTGAGACGAGATTGGCTGCTTTAGAGAGGTCATCACCCGAGGGTGGCTCAGCATCACTGAATACGGAGTTGTCAAAGTTGGAGGCTGAGTTTGAAGTGCTGAAGGCACAAGAGCGAGTAGAGGAACCTGTTCTGACACCACAAGACAACTTAGATATTGAGATCCCTATGGAGAACCTGCTCGACTCTAAGGAGGAAGAAGAAGAGATGGAAAAGACTTGGGAAAAATGGCCACTAGCTACTGAAGGTCAGGTAATTAAGGATCCGGGGGAGACGAACAAGATGCTGCGCCGTGAGGAGGCGGAGATGATTCAGGTTGCTGCATTGAACTCTCTGCGTGAGAATTATCCAAATCCCATGGGAGCATCGGGAAACTAGCCTTGAGAGGCGACTTCTGATGTTGCAGCGATTGAGGCAGCACGGTCCTGAGCTGATGAGCACAGCGCCTAGGGCACCCAGGTATCCTTTACCCTTATTGTACTTATATTTGATACATTGGGGACATTGCATGATTTTCAGTTGGGGTGGGGATTACTAGATTTTGTTGTAAGTGTAAATATGTGTTTAAGAACTCCCTCAGCTTTTCTTTGCCAGAGTTCTTTTCCTGAAGGGTTTTGTTGTGTTGAAACTAGCATGTGTTAGGATGTTGCTTAGATAATAATATAGTAGTTTTGACTTATTTGGTAGTGTTCTGAAACTTATGGCATGTTTGTGATTTTGTTGGAAAGTATGGACCCCTCGAAAAATTGAAAGATGCATAATTAGAAACAGCTACTAATTGACGTTATTGATTCTTTGTATGATATTATGATTATTGGAGTATTGTGTGTGATGAATGATTACTTAGGAGGTCACAGTTGTAAAAATAATCATCCTTATGCCAATGTGTGGTGAGTTGTTAGTTGTGTTCAGTCTATACATGTGTAATCTAGAACTTGCCCGGTTAGTCATGTTTGAATTCGACAGTTAGTTTGGTTGTGAGATGATCTTAGGATTTCTTTGTATAAATAGTCACTTTGCCTAAATTAGCCTGACCATATGATGTAAATATCTTTGAGCCTTTGACCTTTTTCTTGGTTAGCCGTTAACAAACCCGTACCCTTTGTGAAAATATTCCAGCTTCGCACCAGTTCCTCCTTGATACTACGAGATAAAAGAGGCTAAAAGCCTAAGTTGGGGGTGGGATAAGTGTGGTGCAGAGGTTAAGAACCTATGTTGGGAGTGACGTATGTTGTGTTAGTTAAAACTCGATGTGGTGGTTGTATATATCTAAAAAGAAAAAAAGAGAAAAAAAAAAACAAAACAAAGAGAGAGAAGGAAATCAGAAAATTGTAATGCAAAGTAAGTTTAAGTTTGATTAGAAATAAATCGCATCGAGGTCGAAAATTTGAAAAGAAAACAAAAGGAGAAAAGAAGAGGTGAATAAAGGTGAAGAAAGAAATGTAGTGTTCAAAGAGGGTGAGTCACTAATACCTAAAAAGTATCCTACCAGTCCCTAAGCCTATATTACAAGCCAAAACAAGTCTTAACGTGATCACAACTAAACAAACCAAGGATGAAAGCATAGAAAATAAGGGCAAGCCTATAATATTTGCATGTGTAGATATGAAATTCTTTGTGAGAGTGAGTGTCTTCTCTTCTCTTTAGTCTTTTGTCCCTTTTTCATTATATATATGTGTGTGAAATATTCTTTGTCTATGTGAGGGCATAAGGATGGAAAATTGTGCAAAAGAAAGTGACCGCCTAAAGTGACATTTGTGTGCATCATGATATGTTCAATAGTGTAATGCCATAAATTGAAGCTTCCGTGTGAGTCGTAGCATTCTTGAGTTGTGCATCATATTTTGAGAGTGAAAGTGAGGTGTTCCTTGGTAGTAAAGCATGCATGCCTGTAGTTCGGAGTCAAAACCATTGTAGACATTATTACTCTGTGATATCTGGGTGATAGTTGAGTCGTTGTGTTGTAATACTTGCTTGAGGACAAGAAAAAACTTTAAGTTAGGGGTATTGATGTGCCGGGAAATTGTGGCTCATTCGATACCTTTTTACGAGAAGTTTTACTTGTTTTTAGGCAAGTATGTGTTGTTTTGATGTGTTTTTGTTGTGTTTCAGGTAAATCATAGAGTTAAGGTTTAAAAACGAAAAGTTGTTGAAATTGCACAGAAGTTGACTTTCACGGTCCATATAATATTATACGGACTGTGTCTGTGGTCGTATTGAAGAAGGACAAGGCAACAAAATGTCAAAGTTGAAAGATGCTGAAATACAAGAAACTGATACGAACCGTATAATATTATACCATCCATATAGTTGGGCGTGTTGAAGGATTTAAGACAAGACAGAGAGCTGTGTTTGAAGAAGGAGTTTCACGACCAAGTTATATAGGCTGTGTAAGTTTATATGGACCGTGTAATACGAGCTCGTGTTTTTCTCTGAGGAAGTGAAGACTAAAGGTCATACAATTTTATATGGGACATGTAATGTTATACGGACCGTATAAGTTGTCGTTTAGGACTTAAGTGCAAATTTTGTAATTTTACATTTTTAAAATCTATAAATAGTCCAATGTAGAGTTTTAATTATTATCAGTTGTTATACTTTGACTCTTGACTTAGAGCATTGAATACTTCTTTGTTTTTGGAGCTTTTAACATCAATTCAAGTATTATTAATTTCTGTTTTCATTAATTTCTGTTTTCATTAAAAGTAAGCAATTATGAATTCTTTAATCTTTTATTTCTTGTTCTTTGTCATGAGTAGCTAAACACCCTTGCTAAGGTTGTGAACCCAAAGATGGGTATTTTGTGATTGGGAATTGTGATTGATATATGCATAATGAATTGTTAGGGTGTATTTATACTTCGTTCTTCATTCATAATCAATGGTTGCAAACATTGATTAAAGCCATAAACTTTATCTAACTTGGGAAAGTACTTAGGGTTTGGTAAGAATAAATAACAAGAACTCAAGGCGTTAATCCTTGTTTAATAAATTCACTTAGGAATAAGAGGAATTTACTTGACATAATTAACCGTTCTTCATATCAAATTTCTTATATTTGGGAAAATCGTAGAAAGAAATAATCTTTATTTATTGGGAAACAGTAGAGATTCAAATAGAGGTTAAGTGCATTCATATAACGATCCATTAGAAGTATATCAAGATCAATACCCGTAATTGTACACTTTATCTGACGGAGACACAACCTTTATATTACAATCCAAAGAAATTAGTTAGCAATTAGTCATAAACAACCAACTTTCTACAAAATCATCGGAGTAAGACATTAGGCCTAAATAAATCATTCTACAATTTTAGTAACATTTTCACACCATATTCCCTGTGGGATTTGACCCCAACCTTATTGGGTTACTATATTTGATATCGTCTGCTTTACGCTAATAAAAGGTTTAATTTGAGCGTATCAAGATCATAGATAAAGATGTTTTGATCCATAAATTTTTATTAAATGAGAAGTAGGGACAAAAATTAAAGACTACCCCGAAAATAGGGCACAATCCTCTTTCTTTTTAAATAAAATAACATTTTTTTTGCACGGATTGCCCTTCTTTTGGGGTGGTCTTTAAATTTTGCCCCTCATATTTGTGTTCTTTAAGTTTTGCCCTTCGCTTGGATATATATATATATATATATATTTTACTTTTCAAGGTAAACTTTTAATTATGCCTTAAGGAAAAGTTCCGCCTTATGGGGCATACTTTTAGTTATGCCTTAACTAAAAGTGTGCCCCATAAAATATAACTAAAAGTATGCCCCATAAGGCGGAAATTTTCCTTAAGGCATAACTAAAAGTTTGCCTTAAGGAAAAGTTCTGCCTTATGAGGCATACTTTTGGTTATGCCTTAATTAAAAGTCTGCTCCATAAGGCATAGTTCCTTAAGGAAAAGTTTTGCCCCATAAAGAATAACTAAACTATGCCTTGAGGAAAAGTTATGCCCCCACCGGCATAACTTTAGTTTTTCCTTAAGGACTTTATGCCGGATCCGGCATACAATCCTTAAGGAAAAACTAAAGTTATGCCGGAGGGGGCAGACTTTGCCTTGAGACATATATTTTATTTTATTTTACTTTTCAAGGCAAATTTTAATTATGCCTTAAGGAAAAGTTCCGCCTTATGGGGCATACTTTTAGTTATGCCTTAACTAAAAATGTGCCCCATAAAATATAATTAAAAGTATGCCCCATAAGGCGGAACTTTTCCTTAAGGCATAACTAAAAGTTTGCCTTAAGGAAAAGTTCTGCATTATGAAGCATACTTTTGATTATGCCTTAATTAAAAGTCTGCCCCATAAGGCATAGTTCCTTAAGGAAAAATTTTGCCCCATAAGACATAACTAAAATATGCCTTGAGGAAAAGTTATGTCCCTCCGGCATAACTTTGTTTTTTCCTTAAGGACTTTATGCCGGATCCGGCATACACTCCCTCCAGCCCTGCTTTGCGAAAATATTCTTTTATTTTATGCCTGAGCGAGAATTCGAACCCAGAACCTCAGGTATCCAAGCTAAGGGCAAAACTTAAAACAACACAAATATGAGAGGCAAAATTTAAAGACCGCAAATATGAGGGGCAAAATTTAAGGACCACCCAAAAAAAGGGCAATTCTGCGAATTAGCCTAGGTAAACAGTGTAAAACCCATGTAATAAAATAAGAAAAGTGGCCCAATAAAGTGGATCAAAGAGCCCAATTAAGCAGAGATCCATCTTGCTGAACACAAAAAATATCAGCAACATTGGTTTGAGATCTCTCTTCTACTAAGGAAGAAGGAAGAAGAAGATGACGGTGTTCCACTTCTTTAACTGTGCAATCTTAACTTTTGGACCTCATGCTGTTTATTACTCTGCTACCCCTTTGTACGTTCCTTTTTTTTTTTTTTTTTTTCATAAATAGCCCAAATTTACTTAAATAGCCAATTTGGGTTTTGATTCAATTTCTATGTTTTTTGGTTGAGTTGGGGTCTCATGTTTAGTGTCCTGTATTATGTCCTATGATTGATTTACTGCCAGCTGCACTGAATTTAGTATTTTTTTAATTAATGTTGAACAGTTTGAAGAGTTCTTGATTGGTAATACTCCATTAGTCAAATTATTCAATTGATGTTATCTTTATAGGTACTGATTAAACACTGTTATTGATGTTTTATCATTATATTTTAAGTTTTAAGTGTATTTTGACCATGGTTAAATGGAAAAAGCTTATGCAAAAAAATGAAGCATTTTGTGGTGTTCTGTCTCTTAAGAATGGTATTGTGATGGGTTTAGCTTCGTCTCTAGCGAATAGTGAATTTGGCAATCTGTTTATCTGATTAATGTTGGATCGAGTATATAGTTTACTTATGCAGCTATGTAGGTTTAATACTCCCTCTGTCCCAATTTATGTGATACTTTTCGCTTTTTGACAGTCAATTTGACTAAACTTTGAAGCTAAATTAGATTAGATTAACTAGTAAATATTTTAAGATTGAAATTTATATATTTGAAAACTACATGAAAGGTACTATAAGTTGGAACTTTTCTTATATCAATTTGGTGAAAAATTACATCTTAAAATATTGGTCAAAGTTCATGCAGTTTGAATCTCGTGAAGTGAAAAAGTATCACATAAATTGGGACAGAAGGAGTATTCTATAGCTATTTAATCTCGTTACATTTCAAGCTACCATCTTTTGCTAATAAGAACCAAAACAGAGGAATCATGACCTTCTCTCTTGGGCATTTATTCCCTATGTTGCTCGGACTCTTCAAAAACGATGTCGCACTAGTGTCGGATCCTCTAAAATTGCACTACTTTTGGAGGATTCGACACACACACAGTGACATTTTGGAAAAGTCCGAGCAACATAGTTTATTCCTTCGGTTGCTCCTAATTTTTCTAAATATGTTCAGTAGTGATGGAAATTGTATCAGGGCATACCATAATTTTTTGCTTCTTGTTTGCTTTCGTGGCAGTGTTTAGACTTTAATATTTAAATCTGATACTTGATAGTATTCTGTCTACTCTATCATTTGATGGTCCGCTTTCAAAAGTTAAGTCAAATTGGACTGCTGTTATGCATGATAAATCTCTGTCCTTCTTGAGTGAGTTGTTCTAGTATGCTTCTTCCTATTTCTAATTGAATCTGTGATTTTAGAATCAAGAACATTTTTATCACCTTGATGTCCATGACATGGAAGGATGGCCTCTATAAACCAATACTATAATTCCGAATAGAATTTTATTTTTGAAAAGGATATTTTGGAACAGATATTGAGACTTAGGTGTTTTTATGCAGGTCCGAGTATGATACACTATGGACTTCAATAAGAGCTGCTGTTGTTTACCTTGTTACCTCACTAATAAAGGTAAATAATTACTGCTCGATTATGCCATGACTACGGATTCATACTACTTTTACTTAAATGAAGAAAAGGAAGCTAAGAGATGGATTGAGTTTTAGCTTTGAGTACCAATTTAACCAGAAACAATGTCGAAGAATATGGACTTAAGTTCCAGGATGTTACTTTTGTTTGTTTTATTCGAATCGCCATCGAGCTCATTTAGATTCTTTTCCTTTTCAGCTTGTTTGTCTAGCAACATTTCTTAATGTATCTGAAAGCGACAGTTTTGATCCATATCAGGTATTTCATTATCCCTCTTTTAATATGTTTCCATTATCATAATGACCGTGACGACCGCTATCATCTTATTTTTGGCATTTTAGCTGTTGTCTTGCTGTCGAGGATCAATCTTTGTTTTGATGTTTCATCTATAATAGTCATAGCTTCAATAAAGTAGGATTGCTAGCTTTTATCATACCCTGGTCCCCTCTTTCTTTTTTCCCTTCCGTTTTACCTTAAAATCATACTGGTGGCATGGCATGGTGAAAGATTCCAGTCAGATTGAGAACTGCAGCTTATAAACTGTCACGTCTATTTGTCGATTTTTTTAATTACGATTGATTAGAACCCGTAGTTTTTGGTTTAGTTCATCAACAGCTACAGATAAATAAAGGTCTTATTTGAATGGGTCGGGCACAATTGAATTTATCTGTCCATAGATGACCCATATTTCAAGGTTTGCTGGATGTAGACTCGGGTTGAAGTACTTTTGAGTCTTCTTTTTCTTCAACCATCGTTTTTCCCAACCATTTGATTTTATCCATCTAGCATAGTTGTATGACCTGAGAAATTGGAACTTGGTGAAAAACACTCAATTGGAACCCACAAAGCTGCCCCTTCCAATTCTTTCTTTTTGTTATCTCAAGTGGTAGGAGGAATGCCTCTTTTGTTTTCTTTTCCTAGGAATTTGAATCCGTGCTGAGCACAACAAATAACCAAAACAAACCGGAACTCAAAGCATCAATGTTACATTTGGCATCAATGTTACATTTGATTGTGTTACAGAAACTTGGGTCAATGATGAATCAAATGGTCACCATATGTTCTCTTCTTGTCTTCCATGCACTAAAAGCTTTTCAATGGAGGCTGATCAGTGGTGTCATTTCTATTTGCTGGAGAGAATAACTGATGTGTCGTAAAGAAAGTTAAATCCCATTTTTGGCAATTTGGTGATGTTTTTTTGTTATTTTTTTATTCAGAGAAAATTTGCTAATAGCTGATCATAAACTGCTCCTTTCCTTTTTGTAGGAATTGTTGAAAGCTTTATTCGGGTTTATAGATGTTGCAGGCCTATATTTTGCATTGACACAGTTAACACACAGAAATATTTCGCAGAATCATAAGTTTCAAGCTGTTGGACTAGGTGAGTATGATTTAACTTTTCCTGAAATAACATGAATTAGTCAGATTTTGATTACTGGGTAATTAAACCTATTAGCCTGACAAGTAAGCTGGAAATCCAGCAATTGAGAATTAGGAATTGTTTCAAAATGCTGGCCTACACAGTTTGGTGAATGCCTTTTTTAATTGGTTCACTGGATTGTTTAGAAGGTAAAGCGTATTTATAAAATGGAAGGCAGATAATAGGTATTATTGGCTGAATTTACCACCTCATTTATCTTAACTTCTTCTGTAATGCTTTGTGGATTGTGAATCTGAATTGGGTTGCTATACGAAATATCCGAGTGAATAGAATTTGGACTAGTTTTACTGCTACCATTCTAAAAAGAAGAATAGAAATTGGACTAGCCTCTTTCATCTTGACAGATTAGTTCTTGTTGTGGCAAAGTTTGTTAAGGCGCAAGCCATTTGATGTATAAATGGTTGTGGAAGTATAATGAATGTGATGATACATTGTGGAAGATTTTGATAGATGCTAAATATGCCAGAAAGGATACACGGAGCCCTCCTTTTGTTTCATAATGCTTCTAGAGGCAGTATCTGGAGCAACATTAGCAAATTGTGGAATGAGTTTCAACAACATACTAGGCTGAAGCTGGGGAATGGTGCTAAGATTAAATTCTGATCTGATGTTTGGCTGGGGGAGGAATGCTTGAAAAACAGATTTCCAACTCTGTATAATTGCTCTGTTAACAAAGTAGGTAATGTTTCAGAATTTTACTCCTCCAGTGGGTGGCAATTACATTTTAGGAGAGGTTTTAATGATTGGGAAGTGGAAGAGGTAGGGCAGTTTCTACAGCTTTTGCATACAGCAGTGGTAGAGGAAGATAAAGAGGACGCTTTGTTATGGACAGTGAGCAATGATATGAAATACTCCGTTAAAGGCGGATATAAATTGCTGCAGGAATGTTCTGATCATTTTGAACCAAATTGGCCATGGAGAATGCTATGGAAAACAAGAGCACCGCTCAAAGTAGCTTGTTTTGGCTGGGTTGATATTAGAAATGCATGTTTGACTCTAGATAATTTGCAAAGAAGAGGATACAATTTAAGCGACAGGTGTTATTTATGTGAAATGGAGCGGGAATCAGTCAATCATCTCTTTATCCATTGTAAAGTTGTGCTAAACAGTGCTGGGAACTTATACTGAGTCTGTGTTGTGTAGCTTGGGTTATGCCTTCAGATGCTAGAAGTCTATGGGAGAGCTGGCAAGGGCAGAAAGTAACAAAGAGCCAGAAGCAACTTTGGAGGACCATTCCCTTGTGTATTTTCTGGACTATTTGGAGAGAAAGGAACAGTACTTGCTTTGACAATAAAAAGAATCATATTTCTAGAATTAAGAACCTCTGTCTACTCAATCTGTTCGTATGGTGTAAGAAGAATATTTTAGAGAACATGGATCAGTATATGGACTTTTTGGATTCTCTTGGAAAATTGTAATATGTTACTCTTGTAGGGTCTGTCTGTTTCCGATGTAATTTGGTGTACCTTCTTGGTACCTTTCTTTTAATAATACTTTTACCTTATCAAAAAAAAAAAAAAACCTGAAAAAGGTAGTCATATTGCGTCTTTTCAAATTTTACTAGAGCCGCAGGCATAACTGATCAAAGGAGTTGTATGGTTGAGAATGAGAGTTCCAATAACAGTATTGTAACTTAAAAAGGTGTGACATGGAAAAGTATTTTCTCGTTTGTTGGACATAATTTTCTTTGTTCCATCATGGTGATCTTATTGTTATACTGGTTATGATAAACATGAAATACTAGACGAGAGGCGGGGTCGACATTTTGACCATTTATTATTATTATTATTATTATTATTATTATTATGATTGTGAAGTTAAACCAAGGAGCAGCAATTGAAATAAATTTATGTATCAAAAAGAAAAAGAAAGAATATTTGTTCTTGAAATTGCTGCAACTTTCTTGCTTTTAACGTCATTGTTTTTATGTTCACAGGGTGGGCTTTTGCTGATTCTGTTCTGCATAGATTGGCACCTCTTTGGGTTGGTGCTAGAGGATTGGAGTTCACATGGGACTACATCTTACAAGGCCTAGAAGCAAATGCAAATTTGGTAGAGTTTTATTCTTCCGGGTCAATTTATTAGCCTTTGCAGTGTACCACCTCCTTCCCTAAAATACCCAACCCTGTAACCCCCATGTCTCCCCCCTCCCCCTGCCCAAGAGAAAGAACAAAAAGGAAACAAGGAAGGGAGAAGAGAGAACATCGACTTCGTTATTTAATATCACATATTATGGAGTTGTGATGAAATCTATCATGTCTTCCCCATCATTTCTTCTTTTTGACTTGTAACATTTGGCCTTATTTCTTACTTCAGGTTTTCAGTATATCACTAGCAGCATTGGGTTCTCTTATGTGGCTTCGGAAAAACAAACCCAAGACTTTGATACCTATCATATATGCATGTGCTGGGATTGTGGCAACAATGCCATCCATTACCAGGTCTATATCCTTATTATAGTGAATTAATTCAGAATGAATACAAATCCTAAGTAGCTGCTTCACATGAATGAAGCAGTACAAACTTTGGATTGCATTGGTAAATACTTCAATTGCTTGGAGAAAATGCGTTAGAAATAAAAAGTTTCTTGTGTACAGTGATAATGGCTATGGCTGGAAATAAGGGTGATACTAATTAGCAAAATACATTATGCATAGACCATTTTACTACCAAAACAAAAGACCATTTAAATCTACATTAACTGTCTGTCTTATAATACAAACTAAACCATTTAAATCTACATTAACTGTCTGTCTTATAATACAAACTAACTCTAGTTTGGAATATTTCAAGTTCTCTTTTCAACAGAATTTTCAAAATTTATATCGTATCAAACGTATCTCTTTTGTCCCATTAATTGACATAGCTTGTGTAACAGTCCAAATGGACCAATTTCTGAAATGGACAGCTTGCCATTGCATTAAGTTGCCGCTATTAGGATTGTCTTTGCACATAAATTGTAAAATTGTGTCAATTTTAATTTTAAAACATCAGAAAATGCCCAAGATACTTGTGGAGAAACATTTTTTTTAATGCTCGAGAAACTAAATGACATAAAATGGGTTGGACAGGGAGTTGGTTTGCATTGATAAAATTAGCATTAATTTGACCTGAATGTTCAAGCTGAGAACCTGATCTGACTTCTACTTAAAGAAAATAACTGCTTATGTTTTAGTTGTATTTTTCATGTCTGATTCAAGAAACAGACTTGCTAAGCTAACTACTATGGTGTTTGCAGTTATCTGAGGCGAGGCTTGGGTTGGCACCTTCCAAAAGTGGTAGGCTTTGAGCTATTCAGCTCATTGCTGATTGCTTTTATCAGTTGGCAGTTGTTTGTTGCATGCCAGAGACCGTCTAACTGAGGGATTACTCGATGGCTTTTCCTCATGGAAGTTGGCACACGATTCTTCAGTGACGAGTATGTCCTGTCCAGTAACTTACTTTTTCAAGATATTTCGAGGGTATTTGGACTAACACTTTTCATTGAATAACAACGTTATGCCCTTTATCATTCACTCTGCAAGTCAGGCTTCTTAACCTTGGAATGTCTTACAAACAAATTCGACCTGGAGGGAATTCGTTGGTTAGCAATTTTGACATGTATTGATTTATGAAGATTAGAGTATATTGAATCATTGACATTTGCATGTCTGAATATTTAGTCCATTTCTGCGCTCCATCATTATTCACGAATGTTACTGCACAAAAATGCTCTGTATGGATAGAATTATTAATTCATTTTCGTGACGTTTGTTGTCTTTTGTGGCATGGATAACTATTGTGCATTTGATTGACACAAATTCCATGGGTTTATGTGTTGTCACGAGTATGTTAGAGTGAATTTTTGGAAAGAACTCACATTATATGTACGTTTATAGACCTTTAAATTTTAACTTGGATTTAACTTTTATATACAGATAGTACGTAAATTTTCACACCCTGGGAGAATTTATACATCAATTAGAGAAAACTCTATATATTTAGTGTGGATTCGTAACCTGGAAATGACAAATAAAATCATTTACAACTCATTGAACTATAAGCATACATCCCTTTTATTTTTGTTTTTACTTTAAAACTTCCTTGCTGGTATTCAACTTTTTGGCTACATAAGTGATGCAACATTAAAAGACATTGACTACGTCGTCTTTCTCAAAGTTCTCCAAATGTGATATAGAATGAAAAGAACATTTCGTCCTCAATATTTACTTATGTTAAACACCATAGATACAGCTATAAAAATGTATTTAAGTTTAAACATTTATCAATTAATATGGTAGTCCAAGGAAATCATGTTAAGCTAAAATAAACTTCCAAACTTCTTTATAAAATGATCCATTCATTTTCTTCTTGTTAATACTTTTAGCTGTAAACCAACGGCCTAGAGCAATTTAAGGTTTACCTTTGTTTCCTCTATTATTTTGTGGTGAAATTCATTGTAGCATTCATCACCATTGGCCTTCCATTTTCCCCCTAAATACACTCCTTGTCTTCATGCAAGTGAATATTTTAATGACTCAATTCAAACACTGCATTGACATAATTTGACCTTAACCTGCAACACTATCTCCCACCAAAAGAGGGAAAAAATTAATCTTCATTTCTCATATGATGAACATATTTTATCTTTCATAATTCTTATTGTGTTTAGCAGATAGTTCTTTTGCAAATCATCTTCCATAGGGCAGCCTTGGGCTTCTTCCGAGGCAGCTTGTTAGTCCGAAATTCCCTTCCAAAAATGCAGGCGTATCGATGTTTCTTCATTTTGTTGCTCTCTTTGATTCTGTTTTCTTTCTCTTGTGCACTCTCTGACCATGAAGCATCATTTCTTGCACGACGACAACTCTCAACACTTCCTGAAAATGGTAATTTACCCGATAACTATGAATTCGAGGTGAAGGTAGAATACACATTTCCCAATTCCAGGCTTAGACGCGCCTACATTGCATTAAAGGCATGGAAAGAAGCTGTATATTCTGACCCTTCTAAATTCACTAGCAATTGGGAAGGTCCAGATGTTTGTAACTATAAGGGTGTGTTCTGTTCGCCGTCTCTAGATGATCCTAATGTAACTGTTGTTGCTGGGATTGATCTTAATCATGCAGATATAGCAGGCTATCTTCCTGTAGAATTAGGATTATTGACAGATGCAGCTTTGTTTCACCTAAATTCCAATAGATTTTGTGGAATTGTTCCAGAGAGTTTCTCTAAGCTTACATTGCTGCATGAGTTAGATCTTAGTAATAATCGTCTTGTTGGTCCTTTTCCTAAGGTTGTTCTAAACATGCCTAACCTTAAGTACTTGGATTTAAGGTTTAACAACTTTGAAGGAGAGTTGCCTGCACAGTTGTTTGACAAAGATCTTGATGCTTTGTTCTTGAATGACAATCGATTCGTATCTACCATCCCCGAGACTCTTGGAAATTCTTCGGTTTCTGTTATTACGTTTGCCAATAACAAGTTCCATGGTTGTATTCCTAACAGCATTGGAAAGATGTCGAACTTGGATGAGATCGTGTTCTCAAACAACGATCTTGGTGGATGCTTGCCTGTTGAGGTCGGGTTGTTAAAGAATGTAACAGTGTTCAATGCTGCTGGGAATTCGCTTTCTGGGATATTGCCAAAGACCCTTAATGGTCTTTCACATGTTGAAGAATTGGATCTTTCGCACAATTCCTTAACTGGCTTTGTTCCGGAGAATCTATGTAGTTCATCAAATTTGAAGAATTTCAAGTTTTCGTTCAATTACTTCAATGGCGAGGCCAAAAGTTGTGAACCACATACGAGGAAAGATGTGACTTTCGATGATACAAACAATTGTTTGCCTGATAGACCAAAACAAAAGTCTCAAAAACAATGTCAGCCTATTGTGAGCAAGCCAATTGATTGTAGTAAGGCTAAATGTGGAGGACCCTCATCAAAATCTCCTCCTCGTAAGAAAAATGAAGTGCCACCAAAACCAACACCTTCTCCCACACCAAAATCTCAACCTCCTAAATCAAAGCCTAATCCTCCACCTACCCCCAAGTCACCACCCACCCCTAAACCATCTCCAAAGCCTCATGCTCCACCACCCACCACAAAGAAGGCTTCTCCTCCTCCTGTTTCCTCTCCACCACCACAAGTCTTCTCACCGCCGCCAATAGTACATTCTCCACCACCACCTGTCCACTCTCCTCCTCCACCTGTTTCCTCTCCACCACCTCCGGTACACTCCCCACCACCTCCCATGCACTCGCCACCACCCGTTCACTCTCCACCGCCACCTCCAGTACATTCTCCACCACCGCCTGTCCACTCTCCTCCTCCACCTGTTGCCTCTCCTCCACCACCCATACATTCGCCACCACCTCCCGTACACTCTCCACCACCACCGGTCCACTCCCCACCACCACCCGTCCACTCTCCACCGCCACCTCCAGTACATTCTCCACCACCACCCGTCCACTCTCCACCACCACCAGTCCACTCCCCACCACCACCTATAGTTCATTCTCCACCACCGCCTGTCCACTCCCCACCACCACCACTAAAATCTCCACCACCTCCTTCTCCAAAGTTGTCCCCGCCTCCACCTTTCGAACATGTTGTCCTTCCACCAAATATTGGTTCAATTTACGCATCACCACCTCCGCCAATCTTCCAAGGATATTAATCAAACAATGAAGCTTTGTCTCGTTTTCACCTTTTTAGTACGTACAATATTTAGTACATGTAGAACTACATCATTGTATTTCTGTTTGTCGAAGTACCTAATATATGGTGATGTTTTTCTTTGTTTTTTTTACCTCTTCTTTGAACTGATAGGAATATTGTTCTGGAAGAACTTGTATATGAAATTATAAATATAAAAATTTTCTACAATCAGGTACTGAAATACTCCAATTACAAGCGTAGATAGTTAACTTATAAAACATAACTAATTTTCTATAACAAGTTAAATTATATATATTGGTTACATGTATAATTGAGATTCAAAATATATATATATATGTTTTTTTTTTTTGAATATATATATATATATATATATATATATATATATATATATATATATATATATATATATATATATATATATTATTTTTTTGTCACGTAATTACATACAGTAAGTTTTTTTGGAAGAAATAGCAAATAACCAAAAGAATAGTAGAAACTAACAGAAATATGCATGGTTTACACTATGTGTTTAATCTTGCACTATTTGGAAAAAAAATTAAAGTGCATATCAGTTTGAAATATGAGGCAAAGCCTTATAACTAAGATGCAAACTGACTTACTGGTGGAATTGTGACGATATACCGCTAAACCGCAGTGGAGTAGATGAGAGTCATATTAATTTCTGGGAGGATAAATGGATCCAGGGGAGGATCTAGAGTGGTACATGGGGATTCATGGAAACTTAGTATTTTTTCTCACACCTTGTATATGTAAAAATATTTACTACATATATATAAATACGTGGGAATAAATCTAATTATTATTATATGTTAACTTGAGGTTACTATAAAAATACATAATTTAAATTGGATCCGCTTATAATTATGGATCCTCACTATGAATCATATGAATTAAGGAAGTGTATCCATGGGCCTCTCGATGAACAAGAGGTTCAAACGGATGTCCCTATCTTGGGGTGGTCTTTAATTTTTGGCCCTCAAATTCAGGTTGAACAAGACCAAAACTGAATACTTGGAGAGCAAGTTTAGTGACTTAACGCATGAGGCTGGAGTATAAGTGAGGCTCGGCATGAAGGTCATCTCAAGAAAGGAAGTTTTAAGTATCTAATGTCTATCATTCAAGAAATTGGGGAGATTTGCGATGATGTCATCTCAAGAGAGGAAGTTTTCAAGTATCTAGTGTCTTCATTTTTTATCTATAATAGATCTGAAAAAATCATTTTTTTCTATTCAAATTGTAAGAGGACAAAAGTTCTCATTTTCTCTAATAAATAAGAACATATCTAGAACATTATTATAACGGTAGAGGCATATTTCCTTCCAACTATTGCCGCATGACAAAATTGAACCATTTCACAAAGTTCAATGCTAACATATTTGAACCTTTTCCTTTGGTTCAATAAAAAAAAGAAAGAAAGGCCAGCGGTGACTCATGACTGGCTGACTTCATTGTCTTAAAGTCGTTTTATAAAGTACGTGTGCTTTTTTCTATTCTCACACGTCGATTTATACTAGTCAACCTTGACAATTGACATCGTAGAATGGAAAACTCTTTTTTTTTTTTTTTAAATTGTTATGTTCACACACGTATTCATATATCTTATACTGACAAATCGACTTTTCACCAAAAAGAAACAAAATAAGCCATCGTGTTTCTGACTTCCAATCACATAGAAGTGAACTTTGAGATTCAACCATTTGACAAAAAATTAAGAAAAAAGAATTTGAGTTTTCTTAGTGTGTAATGCCTGCAAGAGACGACTCTCTATGGTTTTCTTCAACAACAAAACCAACTACCCTTTAAGGCTTTAGCCCTCATCATCCATTATTGAAGAGTTTCAATTCCCTAAATCCCAGAATCAACAAGCAATTCTTGAAATATTTTTTTCCTCATTTTTTGTCCCCATGGCATGTTTTTTGTACTAATAGAAGCATAGTGTTCTAATTTCTTCAGCTACAAAATCTATTACCCTTTAACCCCTACAACCCCACAAAGCAATACTTGAAGAGTTTCAATTACCTAAGTCCCACAACCCCACAAGCAATTCTTGGATTTTCTCTCTCAATTTTTGGCCCCCATGCCATGTTTTTAGTACTAATAGAAGCCTATTATTCTTATTTATGCTCCATATTAATACTCATTTTGAACCCCACAAGTAATTCTTTGATTGTTTTTTCTCAATTTTTGTCCCCATGACTTGTTTTTAGTACTAATAGAAAGCTTAGTGTTCTAATTTCTTTAACAACAAAATCTACTACCCTTTAACCCCCACAACCACATCATCCATTCTTGAACCCCTAAATCCCACAACCCCACAAGCAATTCTTGAAAATTTTTGCTCATTTTTGTTCCCATGACATGTCTTTAGTAATAGAAGCATATTGTTCTAAGTTCTTCAACAACAAAACCTTAAAGACAAGTCAAACAACCCCACAAGCAATTCTTGGATTTTTCTCTCCATGACATCTTTTTAGTAATAGAAGCATATTATGTTGTTCTATTTTCTCCTTGATCCATAAGTAGATATATTAATACTCATTCTGAATCCGCTGACTCTAAATTCTGAATTTGCGTCTCAACAATTGAGATGCCTTTTACAAGAAAAGCATTTTCACTGTTTTCAAGTTCCTCTGCATCTACTTCACCTTCACACGAGTCTCCCAAAAGTTATGGAGGTGGAGAAAGGCGGCTTACTCGGCTGCGTAAACTGAGACATGTTGATGATGATGATATTGATTTGCACCCAAATGTTGGCTCTCAATCCATGCCAGTTTCTCCTGATTGCTATAAGAATTCAGGGTCACCAGTGTCTCGATCCTCTCGGTATCAGAAGCCTTGTCACTGGTCTAAATCCGTCAAGCCTCAGCCTTTGCCGCTACCTGAGCTAAATTCTGTTCAGAAACAAAGTACTAGTGATGCTAATATGCCTGCCAGAGTCCAAGGGGATGCTTCAAATTGTGCTGTCATAAGGTCAGTTTCTTTTATTCTGTTCGGTATTTCTGCTGTTGATGAGGAAAAGTTTTCAATTTTGATAATTTGTTTGACTTAGCTGATTAAAGTAGTTGATAAGCATTAAATAATGAAACATACTTATAAGTTCTTACGAGTTTAGATAGAAGTGCTAGAACTGATAATAGTTTGGCACTATAGTCAATTTGTTATAACTATAATCCTCTTTTATCTGGACCTGAAATTAGCTATGTGAAACTCTGGTAGGTGGTGTCAGGGGCGAATTTAGGTAGGAAAAATGGGTCACGTGAACACATGGTCACCCGACTAAACTCAGTATCTTATGTATATAATTCTTAAAAAATATCTAATATTAATTGAAGGAACACATGGTCAAACAAGATTGAGTGGAACACTGGTTAAGTGCTGGGTTTAATCCTTAAGGTTGCAGGATCGAACACAACTTAATGCACTTTTGCGTCTTTTTTTTTTTTTAAATAATCTTAGCAGCAATGGTGAACCGATCCTCTTAAAATCCTGGATTCGCCTCTGGGTAGTGTTTAAAAGCTTATTTCCTTTTCTTTACCCTTGCTATGTTCAAAAGGTGTGTTGTAGGTAATTGGTTGATGTTTGAATCTGCTCATGCACCAAATTATTGTGCTTGTGGAGCTGTGGAGGTAACTCACAGCTTATAGATTTATCATAATGAATGTTGTTGATGCTGAATATGACTTTCAAAACAGTAGTTATGATGAGAAATACCTGGTCTAACATTTTCAAAGGCATCGTTTTGGTGTTTCCTGTCGAACCGAATTAGAAGAATTCTTGATCCCTTGTGCCTGACCTCTCTTGGAAGACAAGTAATCAGAAATGATAAATACCCCCTCCGCCTGGGAACCCAAAAGCAAAGGAACAGGCTACTAAGTCCTGCTTAGTCTTAATAGCAAATGATGGAGGCTGCTGATTTTGTGTTTAGATTGCAACACTTTAACTTGGAGATTATGATTTTGTAAAAACAAATCCAATTAGAAATATGTCAAAATTCAAATATATTGCATGTTGCAGGGATCCTTCTCATCAAACTCCAGTAGAGACGGGAAACTCTAAGCATAAAAGATCATCTACTCCAACTTATCGCCGTCGGCATTTCTCTCAGGATCAAAATTCTGAAGGCGTTGAAGAGAATTTCAGACTTAACGTTCCTGCTAGAAGTGCTCCAGGCAGCGGTTTTACAAGTCCGAATCTTAGCCCAAAACAATATGGCACAGCAGACCTTTTCCGTCCTACATTTCATCAGGCATCATCGCCCCCCGACAGTTCTTTGGATAGACATGCAGGTTATTCTATCCAACTTTCAACTGCTAGGGTTACACAGAGCGCTGATCATTCTCCCCTTAGTAGCCCGAGATTACATCCAGTTAACAGAATTTGGAACCACCAAAACGGTTCTCTGCATTCACATCACAAATCACTCCCGGAAAGTCCTGTAGATTGGCCCGAAGGCAATAATGTGCACCCGCTACCCCTTCCACCCAGAGTTTCACAACAGCCACAATTACCTACCAGTCAGAACAATATAGATAAACCAGATATACCATATGTAAAAGGTCAATGGCAAAAGGGGAAACTCTTAGGTCGTGGTACTTATGGAAGTGTATATGAAGCTACTAACCGGTACTGTATTAAAGTTACCTTTTTGCTAGATCCTACTTTGGCTGTCGATTTAACATTTTCTTTTCTCCTCTTATAGTGAAACTGGTGCTTTGTGTGCAATGAAAGAAGTCGATCTCAATCCAGATGATCCTAAATCTGCTGAATGCATAAAACAGCTAGAACAGGTTAGTCCTAGAGCCCGTTTGGATTGGCTTATAAGTTGCTTATAAGCTGTTTTCAGCTTTTTTGAGTGTTTGGCTGGCCAGCTTAAAGTCATTTTGTGCTTAAAATAAGCTCACAAAAATAATTGGGTCCATTTGACTTAGCTTATCTAAAGCAGCTTATAAGCTGAAAACAGCTTATAAGCCAAAAAAAATAAGTTAGACTACCCCAACTTATTTTTTTTAGCTTATAAGCTGCAAACAGCTTATAGGCATAAGCCCATCCAAACAGGCTCCTAATGTCCTGCTTATAGAATACAATCTTAAAATATATCTTTACACTGTAAATTATGAGATATATGCAACAACAACAACTACACCTCAGTCCCAAACAATTCAGAGTCAGCTATATATGAATTCTACTTCTTCATTAATCTCATTTCATTTTTTTTTTTTTCAATTCCATTAATCTCATTTCACATCATCTTGCGGATCTTTTTCTTTCATTGTGCCCCATCTTTAGCTAAGTCTGCAGTGCTGCCAAGGATTTGTAGGTCCTTCAAGACAACTTTTAGGTCTACCCCGGCCCCTTTTAACACCTTCACTTACCATAGTTTCGCAACTACGGACCGGTGCATCTGTATGACGATGCGGGATATGGAGAGAAAATATTTTAGATGCCAAATCTATGATTAAGTAAACCGAACTTTAAACTGTTTGAGCATGCTATATAAGCACCTCCTTAATCAAATCAAGGTCATACAAATTTCTTCCTACATTATCTATTGTTGAGAGTTCAATATCAGTACTGTAACTCATTCAGACACACTTTAACTTTATTGATGTTAATGTTCTTTGACTTCATTACTTGTATTAAACGGAAATAGATCTAGAATACGCAAATTTATTTGGACTCAGAGAATTGACTTTTCAAATGGCAATGATTTTATGCTACTTGCTTATGCACGATTTTTGGCATTATCTGACACTGAAAGGTTAGAATTTTGTATGTAACAGCAAATGCTATTAAGTACTTTTCACCAATTTATGCTATGAGATATGCTATAAAGAAATATATTTAATTGTATACATTTGTTTTGTTGATTTTGCCTCAGGAAATAAAAGTTCTCCAGCATTTAAAGCACCCAAATATCGTCCAATATTACGGCAGTGAAATAGTAAGAAGATCTTCTTTCGTACCATCTTATACCAACTATTTGAGTATCTCTTTTCGAACATTTTAATGGATAAAGTGCTATTGCTGTTCAGATGGAAGACAGTTTTTGCATATATCTGGAATATGTTCATCCAGGATCAATTAATAAGTATGTCCGGGATCATGGTGGAGCTATGACAGAGTCAATAGTTCGAAATTTTACACGGCATATAGTATCAGGGCTGGCTTACCTACATAGCACTAAGACGATACACAGGTAAATTGCCTGTTTTAACGAAGGTGATAATGTTAGTTGCTATTTAATGATCCATTACAGGATACTAAAGCCTACAAAGCTCTTTCTTTCAATTTTTGTTTTGTATTTTAGGATATGATTGAGGAATTTCATTGGCTTGATCTCTTATTGACTGGAATGAATGCTTTATCCGGTTATATAACCCTACTAGAAAAACAGGAATTAGCGACAGTCAAACTCTGTAGCTAAACAACAAAAGCTGACGCTAATCCTATTTGGCGTCGTATTAGCGACAGATCGTCAAAAAATTATATTATCTATGAGCTATTTAGCGACGACGTTCACCAGTTTTTTTTTGTTTTGTAGTATATATATTAATTAGCTGATATGACCGTAACTCTAACGGCTTGGATGGTTTCGTTGAGTAGGGACATTAAGGGGGCAAATTTGCTTGTTGACGCATCGGGAATTGTCAAGCTTGCAGATTTTGGATTAGCAAAACATGTACGCCCTGAAATTTCTTAAGCTTAATAGAATATGCTAATCTCTTTCTTTACTTTGTTGTAGTGTTTTGAGTTCTCTGGTGAACTGTTGTATGAAATGAGTAGTATATGTTTCGGCTAGTAAGGTTGCCAGTTTTGAATGCTTTCCAATTACTGCTTTCCTTCTGTTTCTCCAGCATTATTCATCTTAAATGAAGCATAATTGCTACTGGGGCGACTGGATCCTTTAGGAAATGGAAAAAGCAAAAACGGCATTACTTTTCTTGAGTTTCATGTTATTTTTGTCATCTAGCATTATTTTGCAGTAACATGATTCTGCTTCTCTTTTCTCAGCTCTCGGGCTGTGCAACTAATCTATCTCTGAAAGGGAGTCCGCACTGGATGGCTCCGGAGGTACTATTAAGCTACTTTCTAATACTGGCTAGCTGTTTTCTTTTGCTTGTTCTTAAGGTTTTCTCTTTTTCGTCTCGTGCAGGTAATGCAGGCTATGATACGGAAAGATGCCAATCCAGAGCTTGCCTGTGCTATTGATATATGGAGTATGGGTTGTACCGTCATTGAAATGTTCACTGGAGAACCCCCTTGGAGTGGATTAGACGGGGTACGCCACGTTAACAAACTTTGAGCTATTAGGTTTTTACATAATAGCATCATAGCTGTTGAATTTTAGTTTTAGGATGAATCTACCCTTTTGAATTTTAATTTTATATTAGATTTTTTTAGTTTGTTGAGATATTTTAGTTTAATTTTTTTTATTTTGCTATGCAGATTTTCTGCAGATTATGTTTTTGAGATTGGCTATTTAAAGCCTTCTATGCTTAATAAAATTATTGAGAGACAATTTTAATTACTTCCAATCTTTTTTGGTGAACCATCTTTTAAAAAACGAACAATAGCCTGAGAAGCTATGTTGCTTGGATTCTCCAAAAATGTTGCCGTACTCGTGTCGCATCCCCAACAATGTACTACTTTTGGACGATCTAACACGCATCCCGTGAATCCCGTAGTATTTTTGAAGAGTCCAAGCGGCATAGCTCAAGGTCAACTGGCATCTCAATGAAGAGGCCGGAAGTCCAAATTTTTAGTCATTCCAGTAATGATGTCTAAAGAAACCGTGTCTTTTTCTTTTTTCATTTTTTTAGGTGAAAGCTATGTTCAGTGCGCTGAACAAATCGCCACCTGTACCTGAAACATTGTCTTCAGAAGGAAAGGATTTCCTCCGGTGCTGCTTTCAGAGGAAACCTGAAGATCGGCCAACAGCTCTGATGTTACTTGAACATCCGTTCCTAAGTAATGCTAATTCGCGTGAACATAGTGCGACCGTTTCAGGTTGCTCAGAAGATTTTTCTCGGATGAAATTACATGTGAGTGCTACAAGCTGATTAATACTTAACATAATGCTATTGATCTCTCTTTTGTTTCTCTAACTTTTATTTGCTAGACGTCCTCTGTTTTCTGTCTATAACTTAAATTCTGATACTCGAGTTGTTTCAACTTTCAATTCATTACCTTTTTTACGATATTTTGCAGAGTCCAAGGGACTCAACAAACCATATTATGGAATTAAATCTACTTTCACCAGGAATATCATCTAGGCACGCAAAATCTCCACATAACGGGTAATGGTAACTTTCGAGTCCTTTTTCTTTTGTAAATGTTTGGTTATGTCAAGTGTACTCTATATATTTAATGAAATCATCTATCATCCTTGTTTTTGATATTAATATTGATTGTTCCAATTGGTCAGTTTGAGTTGGGACTTGTGCTCCATTGACCATTATATGCTTATCTTATACAAAAGGAACTTGTGTTTCTATTTCAGCGAAACAAGTCACCAATCGCATTCTGTAACGTGTGATTATGGAGCAGCTTCTCACCACTCTCCTCGTTCTACACTAGAAATACTTCCTAGTATTTCTTCGCCAGAGCTGAATCCTAGTTCATCAAATATTCCCAATAATAAGTTTTCTCCTTGGTGAAAATAGAAAGTGTTTATATTTCCCCAGGATTCTAGGAAAGGAAATCTCAATCCTATTACTTGTGTATATGAAAACTTGTGTACATATTAGGCTAGCTTGATAGAGAAAAAAGGGCATAACAAGTTGCAGTGTTTCTGCATATTGGAGTTGTTATGCAGTGGATTGATCCTGTGTACATCGACTATAATTGTGTTACCATTGATGTTTATTTGAGCTATTAAAGGCTTATGCACACTGGCAATAGAATCATGAAGATGACATCTACCGTTAACATTGTATTTTAGTTGAAAATTTATGAAATACTAATATCCCGTTAGAGTTGTATACGGCAAAAACCGGATGCGAGGGGGCCGACTGATCTGCCTTCTTCGTCATTGGAACGACCAAGCCCGGTGACCCGAGCATTCGTGGCCGTTGGTCCGTATAGCCGTCGGTCCGTACGGCTGTTGGTCCGAGTAGCCGTTGGTCCGTGTGGCCGTTGGTCCGAGTAGCCGTTGGTCCGGGTGGCCGTTGCACGCGGGTCACGCGCCAGTAACGTCCTGTCCTGGTCAACTACCCACCATGCGTGTGTCAGACGGCGCCGTCAGTCTAATCCCATCAAATCCGTGCAGAGCTGTCCTTGTTGCTATTATTTTATTAGTTCACATCATATGAGACCCATGGAGGTCACACTATAAATAGAGCACATCCCCCTCCTTTGTAAGGGTTGGCTTCTTCATCCTCCAAGAACACTTGTAATAGAAAAATATATATGCAATCTCTCTCTCAATATCTGATCCGGCCAAGGCCGTTTGTTTCCATTTACGTTGTGTTTCTTCCATTAAGTATTCAATATGGCTTCTAAACGTTCATGTCCGTAGCAAATTAAGCAAATCACCGTTACTAGCCGTTTTATCGCCAAATACTCACACGCTTATTTTCCGCTATCAAATATACATCAAGATCCAAGCACATATCCTATACCCGCGTACAAATTCAATTGGTTTCCTAATTTCGGGGTAAACAGTTTGGCGCCTGTTATACCCCGTACATTTATACGACAAATTATCCGCAAGCAAATCGACTCAAGTTAAAGGAGGAATTATTTTCGGACATGAAATAAGAGCTTTTAATTTTCAACTTTGATTATCACAAAAATTGATTAATTAAAGTTAGACAAGTAAATTAGTGGGACATGTGTCAATGTTAAGGGCTACTTATATAAGACATAAGATGACTTATATTCCTCCATTATTCACAAAACTCATCCATCAAAGTAGAGTTAGTGAGAGAAGCTCTCAAGCTTAGAGAGAGAGGGGTTCCCGGCGCTACTATTCACGGCGGCGCACTGTTCACGGCGCCGCACTGTTCACGCGCACTGTTCATGCCGCTACTATTCACGCCGCCACTGTTCACGGGCACTGTTCACGGCCAGCCCATTTTTGCCCCCTTCTACACAATTAATTGGAGAGATTTGAAGATCAAGAGGAGGAAAAAGATGGAGCTCATGGTAGCCATGGCTTTCTTGAAGACATTTCATGGTGAAAAATTAGAGCTTGTCTCTAAGGTAAGATTTAATTCTTTTCTACATGTTTTGGAGGTAGTTTAGACTTGTATAGCTTGGTAGATGTGTGTTAAATACAAACGGGTTATGTATGTTGATGTTGAATTATAAATTGAGCCGTGTAAGGGGGGTGTTTTGAGTAAGAATGAGGAATTGATTTTAGTAGCATTATGTAGGAATTAAATGGTTAAATTTAAAGTTGTGTTGTTTTATGGACATATTGCTATCCTTGCTAAATTGAAAGGATTGAGGGTATGATTATGTTCATATGATTATTGTTGTTGTTATCATGGGTTATGTGATGAGAATGAAGGAAATTAATGGTTAGAAACTTTATAGAGGTCGTGTGGGTGTGTGAAGAGGAGTGTGGCCGTGAGCCATAGTAATGAAAGAGAATGGTGAATTAAAATTTATTTAGCTTGTTAGAGGTGTCGTTGTGACATTGATGACGTAGATAAAGGGTTAACGAGTTGAGTTGGTGTTGAAATTGGTTGTATGTTGTTATGAGAAATTAAGTGATTTTTATATAATTTTTATGCAATTATGAAAGTAAGATGCTAAATGTGAACTATGGTTGTTATAAATGAATTTGGAAGAAAACAATGTGATTTGGTGGTTTCATTGCAATTGTAGAAGTTTCGAATGGAATATGGAAATGGGCGGAATGGTTCAAATCCTTGGATATTGTTTAAAATGTTATTGAAATATGTTTGGGTAATCTTGAGTTAGTTAATGAATATGGAAAAATGTTGATATTAGTTGGATGGTGTGAAGTTAGAATGGAAGAGTTACATTATGTGGAAAGGAAGGGAAATTTTTTGGATTGTTGGAAATGTTGTATGAATTGCTTAGAATGTCTTTAAGTATTGTTGGTATGGATTCGGGTTAGTATTTAAATATATAAGCATCGATGTTGGCTTGAAGGTAAGTCGTCGAGTTGAATTTATGAGAGTTGTTGAATGATGTAAAAGAGAGTTAACTATTATTATTTTGCATTTCGAATTGGTTATCAATGTTACTAGGTTGGTTATTGTGGTTGTTGTTGTTGATTTTGAGCGAGATACATTCTCGGGATGGCCTATTTACAGGGGAAGTGCTGCCGAATTTTCTGTAGAATTTTCTGATTAGTTTGGAATGAATGGCTTAAGTGCCCTTAGCTAATGATTGGATATTCGTTGGCATATTTGTAGACCTTGGGGAGCCCGAGGCGTAGATTGGGATTTACTTTAGATTGGCTATCTTGGAGTGCGTACGAGGTATGTAAAGCGCAACCCTTCTTTCTTTTGGCATGCCTTAGTTTTCAATAGGCTAGATTATAAGCCTTGAGGAAAATTCTAAGATTCGAAATCCGAGCATGTTATGACCCTTATGTATCCCTTGGCACTCTTATGTATGATTTGATGAAATATGAACCATTATGTCTTTGAAATAATCGCTTTCCGAACTTTGCATAAAAAGATTTCACTTTAAGGAATTTCGAATTTTTTTTGAACGCCATATCTTTCACAGAAAGGCTCGGATTGCTTTGATATGTTCGTAGAAGTTTGTATGGCGTATGATAAGTATGTTTTCCATAGGCGGGCCCGGCTCGGGTCAATACCCGTCCGTGGGTCCCGCGACTTTCCTTTATGTAATTCGGACGACTTTTGAAAGAATTTGGTATGATTATCATTTCGAATTTCAAGTATGGTCATTTACTTATATTTGAGTCTATGATAATGATTTTATGCATATGGTTACTCATGACTCTGCTCGTGCGTTCCGTTATATCTTTCGCCGGTTCCTGGGCCGGTTCTGTTATCGTGCGCACTTTGATATACTCCGGAGTTATGCTGTGTTATGGTTCTCCGAGCTACTCGCTAATGAGGGTCGGGTTCCACATATATTTGGTGTTATGCTGTGTATGGCGTTATGTTGTGATGTGATATGTGACGGGGATACGGAGATTTGAAACTTTCTGGTGTTATGCTGTGTTATGGCGCCATCGACGGGTGGGCGACCATATTCTTCTGTACCCTATGCATTACTTACATATTTTTTTAAAGTAAGCAAATTTTGATATGTTGGATTTGCACTTATGTTTGGTACTTCCATTTCGTTTATGTCTCAGATTTGCTTTCTGTATATTCTGCTTTGCATACTCAGTACATATTTCGTACTGACCCCCTTTCTTCGGGGGGCTGCGTTTCATGCCCGCAGGTACAGACGCACAATTTGGTGATCTACCCATTTAGGACACCCTCTTCTGCTGTTTGGAGTGCTCTTCTCATTTCAGAGCACACATTTTGGTATATATTCGTTCGCTATGTATATATGTATTTGTTCAGGGGAACGGCGGGGCCCTGTCCCGCCATATGATTCGGTTTGTCTGTTTAGAGGTCTGTAGACGTATTTGTGGGTGTGTGTGCCTACTTCTGTTCAGATATGTTTGTATGATCCTATTCGCTATGGCAGCCTTGTCGGCGTGCATTTGTATATGTTTTGGGCCGTTGTGCCATTTGATAGCCTTGTCGGCTTTTGATACATTCGATAGCCTTGCCGGCTTTTTGATACATGTATATGCATATGGTTGCGTTTGAAATATGTCTAAGATAGTTTGATATAATTTGAGGCAGCGTGTGATATTTGTGCCTATATACGTTATCTGTATGTGATTAGATTTGGATAAGTATGTTACGATTTGATATGTTTGTCTGTTTGGGTGTCCAAGTAGGGCACCAGTCGCGGCCCACGGGGCTGGGTCGTGACAGAAGTGGTATCAGAGCGGTCCTTCCTCGGAGTGTCTACAGACCGTGTTTAGTAGAGTCTTGTTTATCGGTGTGTTGTGCACCACATCTATAAACAGGAAGCTACAGGACATTTAGGGTGTTTCCTTTCTTTGAATCTTAGATCGTGCGATAGAGCCAGCTGTAGGAAATGGATTCCTTTTTGCTAACCTTTAATTTCAGCTGGAGGATGGTATCGACGTAAGAAAGTGACTGATGATATGGAAAGCTGCACAGTACTCAGGTAAACAAGTGTATGAAAGATGTATGTCGGGGGAAGCTATTTGAAGTATGATGGAAATATAAAGTTGAAGGTTGAAAAGAAAATAAACCGGGAAATGTCACCGGTGCCGTTTGAGGTGGGCATGTGAGGTAAGTCTCGACATCTGTATACTTTTATTTGTAATTGTTAGCCCTGTGTGGCTACGATGTGATATGATATGATATATAAATACGTATATGTGTTGGCCCTGTGAGGCATGGTTGGTATTTCTTGTGTACAGGTTTTGGAATAGTAAGAAATACAGAGGAACCTCTGCCCAAATTTTCCCGGGAATAAGTAAAAAGGAGAATGAAATATAGGTTCATAATGTGCCTTGAAAGTTTATACCGATAGGGCAAGATCAATCAGAAAAGGTGAAGGGTTAGGTACGCCTAGTCCGCAGGATGTAATATGAAAACCATAAGGATTGTTATAGAACTGAGTGAAGCCTAGCAAGGAAGTAACTAGAGGCTATGATGTGATTAGTGTGAAACGGGAAAGTAAATATAAAATAAGAAAGACTTACAAAGTTCTATAGGGAAAATTTAGGATAAAAGTCAAGTGGTAACGAAAGTGAAAGCGAACACAGGAAGAGGAGGAGTTAATTGGAAGAAGAAGGAGTCAAGTTAAGACTAAGTGCACAAGGAAGAAAGTAATATTTCAACGGAAGAGCTCGCAATACAACTGACAACGGACAGCGAAGTAAGAGGAGAGTGAAGGCAATGACGTGGAATTATTACATCGGGAAGCAACAGAAAGAGGATATACTACATGAATGACTACGTAAGGACCTGGAGTGTGTTATAATGGATTAAAGCAAGTCGACAAACAGAAGAGGTATGTGAAGGACATAATTAACTAAGAGAACACTTGAGAAAGTATTGAGAATTCAGAATCAGTTCAACATTCGAGGACGAATGTTCTAAAGGGGGGAAGGATGTTATACCCCGTACATTTATACGACAAATTATCCGCAAGCAAATCGACTCAAGTTAAAGGAGGAATTATTTTCGGACATGAAATAAGAGCTTTTAATTTTCAACTTTGATTATCACAAAAATTGATTAATTAAAGTTAGACAAGTAAATTAGTGGGACATGTGTCAATGTTAAGGGCTACTTATATAAGGCATAAGATGACTTATATTCCTCCATTATTCACAAAACTCATCCATCAAAGTAGAGTTAGTGAGAGAAGCTCTCAAGCTTAGAGAGAGAGGGGTTCCCGGCGCTACTATTCACGGTGGCGCACTGTTCACGGCGCCGCACTGTTCACGCACACTGTTCATGCCGCTACTATTCACGCCGCCACTGTTCACGGGCACTGTTCACGGCCAGCCCATTTTTGCCCCCTTCTACACAATTAATTGGAGAGATTTGAAGATCAAGAGGAGGAAAAAGATGGAGCTCATGGTAGCCATGGCTTTCTTGAAGACATTTCATGGTGAAAAATTAGAGCTTGTCTCTAAGGTAAGATTTAATTCTTTTCTACATGTTTTGGAGGTAGTTTAGACTTGTATAGCTTGGTAGATGTGTGTTAAATACAAACGGGTTATGTATGTTGATGTTGAATTATAAATTGAGCCGTGTAAGGGGGGTGTTTTGAGTAAGAATGAGGAATTGATTTTAGTAGCATTATGTAGGAATTAAATGGTTAAATTTAAAGTTGTGTTGTTTTATGGACATATTGCTATCCTTGCTAAATTGAAAGGATTGAGGGTATGATTATGTTCATATGATTATTGTTGTTGTTATCATGGGTTATGTGATGAGAATGAAGGAAATTAATGGTTAGAAACTTTATAGAGGTCGTGTGGGTGTGTGAAGAGGAGTGTGGCCGTGAGCCATAGTAATGAAAGAGAATGGTGAATTAAAATTTATTTAGCTTGTTAGAGGTGTCGTTGTGACATTGATGACGTAGATAAAGGGTTAACGAGTTGAGTTGGTGTTGAAATTGGTTGTATGTTGTTATGAGAAATTAAGTGATTTTTATATAATTTTTATGCAATTATGAAAGTAAGATGCTAAATGTGAACTATGGTTGTTATAAATGAATTTGGAAGAAAACAATGCGATTTGGTGGTTTCATTGCAATTGTAGAAGTTTCGAATGGAATATGGAAATGGGCGGAATGGTTCAAATCCTTGGATATTGTTTAAAATGTTATTGAAATATGTTTGGGTAATCTTGAGTTAGTTAATGAATATGGAAAAATGTTGATATTAGTTGGATGGTGTGAAGTTAGAATGGAAGAGTTACATTATGTGGAAAGGAAGGGAAATTTTTTGGATTGTTGGAAATGTTGTATGAATTGCTTAGAATGTCTTTAAGTATTGTTGGTATGGATTCGGGTTAGTATTTAAATATATAAGCATCGATGTTGGCTTGAAGGTAAGTCGTCGAGTTGAATTTATGAGAGTTGTTGAATGATGTAAAAGAGAGTTAACTATTATTATTTTGCATTTCGAATTGGTTATCAATGTTACTAGGTTGGTTATTGTGGTTGTTGTTGTTGATTTTGAGCGAGATAAATTCTCGGGATGGCCTATTTACAGGGGAAGTGCTGCCGAATTTTCTGTAGAATTTTCTGATTAGTTTGGAATGAATGGCTTAAGTGCCCTTAGCTAATGATTGGATATTCGTTGGCATATTTGTAGACCTTGGGGAGCCCGAGGCGTAGATTGGGATTTACTTTAGATTGGCTATCTTGGAGTGCGTACGAGGTATGTAAAGCGCAACCCTTCTTTCTTTTGGCATGCCTTAGTTTTCAATAGGCTAGATTATAAGCCTTGAGGAAAATTCTAAGATTCGAAATCCGAGCATGTTATGACCCTTATGTATCCCTTGGCACTCTTATGTATGATTTGATGAAATATGAACCATTATGTCTTTGAAATAATCGCTTTCCGAACTTTGCATAAAAAGATTTCACTTTAAGGAATTTCGAATTTTTTTTGAACGCCATATCTTTCACAGAAAGGCTCGGATTGCTTTGATATGTTCGTAGAAGTTTGTATGGCGTATGATAAGTATGTTTTCCATAGGCGGGCCCGGCTCGGGTCAATACCCGTCCGTGGGTCCCGCGACTTTCCTTTATGTAATTCGGACGACTTTTGAAAGAATTTGGTATGATTATCATTTCGAATTTCAAGTATGGTCATTTACTTATATTTGAGTCTATGATAATGATTTTATGCATATGGTTACTCATGACTCTGCTCGTGCGTTCTGTTATATCTTTCGCCGGTTCCCGGGCCGGTTCTGTTATCGTGCGCACTTTGATATACTCCGGAGTTATGCTGTGTTATGGTTCTCCGAGCTACTCGCTAATGAGGGTCGGGTTCCACATATATTTGGTGTTATGCTGTGTATGGCGTTATGTTGTGATGTGATATGTGACGGGGATACGGAGATTTGAAACTTTCTGGTGTTATGCTGTGTTATGGCGCCATTGACGGGTGGGCGACCATATTCTTCTGTACCCTATGCATTACTTACATATTTTTTTAAAGTAAGCAAATTTTGATATGTTGGATTTGCACTTATGTTTGGTACTTCCATTTCGTTTATGTCTCAGATTTGCTTTCTGTATATTCTGCTTTGCATACTCAGTACATATTTCGTACTGACCCCCTTTCTTCGGGGGGCTGCGTTTCATGCCCGCAGGTACAGACGCACAATTTGGTGATCTACCCATTTAGGACACCCTCTTCTGCTGTTTGGAGTGCTCTTCTCATTTCAGAGCACACATTTTGGTATATATTCGTTCGCTATGTATATATGTATTTGTTCAGGGGAACGGCGGGGCCCTGTCCCGCCATATGATTCGGTTTGTCTGTTTAGAGGTCTGTAGACGTATTTGTGGGTGTGTGTGCCTACTTCTGTTCAGATATGTTTGTATGATCCTATTCGCTATGGCAGCCTTGTCGGCGTGCATTTGTATATGTTTCGGGCCGTTGTGCCATTTGATAGCCTTGTCGGCTTTTGATACATTCGACAGCCTTGCCGGCTTTTTGATACATGTATATGCATATGGTTGCGTTTGAAATATGTCTAAGACAGTTTGATATAATTTGAGGCAGCGTGTGATATTTGTGCCTATATACGTTATCTGTATGTGATTAGATTTGGATAAGTATGTTACGATTTGATATGTTTGTCTGTTTGGGTGTCCAAGTAGGGCACCAGTCGCGGCCTACGGGGCTGGGTCGTGACAGCGCCCACCGTGGGGCTAGGATAATAGTGGTCTTTGATCTTGATCTCTATCTTACCCATCAAAATCGAAAACATCTGTTGTCCGTCTCGGAAGAAACGAACCAAATGGCTAACAGTGGGCAATCTGGTCACGTCAACAACAACGAGATCGTGGCCGAAAATGAAGGCAGCGGGCCACGAGGATTGCCAAACCCCACTGACCCTTTAAATACTAACAATTCAATTACTTTGTCCGGGACACAAGTCCGGAAAGAACCGGATACCCCGAATGATAATATTGACTTGCGTTTAATTTTTGAAATGTTGCAGGAACAGAGAGCGGCGATTGCCGAACAGGGAATCACAATAGCCCAGCTGCAAAACGGAAGAGGCAAAACGACCCCGGAGAAGGCGAAGAGTGTTGCTGAACCCAGAAGAGATGAGGCACGGATGGTTGAAAGCAATGGCTCCGGAGCTGGTCCATCCACCGAGGTTCTGAGAATGCTCGAAACGTTGGCGAAGCGGGTGGACTCGACCAAAAAAAGGGTGGAGACATACAACTCCCGGGTGGATCAAATCCTGGGGGCTCCGCCTATTTTGAAAGGGCCGGATTCAAAGAGGTACATCCGAAGGCCTTTTCCTCCGAGTGCCGCTCCGAAATTGATCCCGAAGAGGTTCAAAATGCCGGATATCCAAAAATATGATGGCACAATGGACCCTCACGAACACGTGACCTCATACGCCTGTGCTATAAAAGGCAATGATATGGAAGATGATGAAATCGAATCCGTGTTGCTGAAAAAGTTCGGGGAAACTCTGTCAAAAGGAGCATTGACTTGGTACGATCATCTGCCCGAGCATTCAATCACTTCTTTCGAAATGCTCGCCGATGCCTTCATAAAAGCACACGCCGGAGCCAAAAAGGTGCAGGCTCGAAAGACGGATATTTTCCGTATAGCCCAAAGAGACAAGGAGCTATTGCGTGAATTTGTCAACCGGTTCCAAAGGGAACGAATGGAGCTCCCCCCGGTTCCGGAGGAATGGGCCGCACAAGATTTCACAAAGGGGCTCAATGTTCACAGCTCGACGGCTTCGTTCAAATTAAAGGAAAGCTTGCTAGAATACGAGGCTGTGACCTGGGCGGATGTCCATAACCGATACGAGTCAAAAATTCGGATAGAGGATGACCAATTCGATCTTCCCCCGGAGCCCGGAAAAATGGACAAAAGCTCGGAGAGATCACGAAAGAATTACGAACCGGAGGCCGGACCATCGAGGGAAAGGTATCGGCCATACTCTCGAAAACCAAGCTTCAGGTCGGAAAAATCAAGGGATGGCCCGAGTCATTTCTCCGGGTGGGGGTGATAAACGGGCCGAGTCCCCGGTTCAGGTATACCACCGAAGAGTCAAACGAGGAGGCCACGGCTGTGAAACTCGATCTCACAGATGAACTTCGCGAAAACGCGTTGGTCCGTATTGCAACCCAGAAGCAGAGAATGGGAAGGTACTACAATCAGAGAACCAATTTTTGACATTTCTAAGTTGGGGACTTGGTGCTTCGGAAAGATACCTTGAGCACCAAGAATTCCAACGGAGGAAAACTGGGTCCGAACTGGGAAAGACCGTACAAGATAACCAAGGTAACGAGCAAAGGTTCGTGTCAGCTGGAATCCGTGGACCGGTAGCGATTGTGCAACAACCGGAACGTGGCTCATTTGAAGGGATATTACTGCTAAGGTATGGACACCTCATGTTTAACCTGTTTCTTTTTTGCAGGAAGTCAAGTACCGGATAAAGTTAGGATCTAGGTCTGAAAACGTGTGTTGCACTCTTTTCCTTAGTACGGTTTTGTCCCAAAATGGGTTTTTCGACAAGGTTTTTAATGAGGCAACAAGTACAACGTGTTACTTAACAAAATAAGGACAAACGGTCGGGAACTCGGGGTCACGGCCTACGAGTGGGGGCTTGATAGCGCTCGCCTGATCTTGCCGCTCGGATAAGCACTAGGGGACTTATACCCACATCGAGGTTTACCCCGGTTAATGGAAAACGGAGGAGCTTAACAAATCAAGACCGGACCTTCTGCATTAGGTTTCGGTGTAAGGACCAAACGATCATAATGAATCGTGTCCCATTTAACATTTGCTACGGCAAAACTAAGGCCCGGCCACAGCCTCCGATGTAAGGACCAAACGATCATAATGAATCGTGTCCCATTCAACATTTGCTACGGCAAAACTAAGGCCCGGCCACCGGCCACAACCTCCGATGTAAGGACCAAACGATCATAATGAATCGTGTCCCATTCAACATTTGCTACGGCAAAACTAAGGCCCGGCCACCGGCCATAACCTCCGATGTAAGGACTAAACGATCATAATGAATCGTGCCCCATTTTTCATTTACTACAACAAGGCAGAAGGAATTAAAATTCTCATATGTACAAACATTTTGCAAACGCAAAGTCATCAAAAGCTGGTATAACAAAATCTTGGGTGTCTTTCTGTTAAAAGGACTTCGCCCCGATGGTAACCGCCGTATTCCGGCACTGCCCCACTCACATACTCTATATCGAGGATTGTGCCCGAAATTCGACAAAGGCGACAAGGTCACAATGACCCAAGCCAAAGCTCGGCAAATTCCCCCAAAACGGGGACTGCTACATCAAAAACTTTGCCAAAGCTGAAAAAATACCGACCCTGAAGAAAATGCCTATCGTAATTCGGAGACATCTGAACTTATGAAGCATCGGATAAGTCCCACGGGCACGGTGAATTAACGACTATGAGTCGACCTGTCCTAAAACGGACCAACGATCATGACCAAAATAAATGGCAAACATTCAAAACGAAGAAATAAGAAGGTAACGACGAGCTGACAGGGCCACCGGTTTCGGAAGTTATCCACTCCCCGTTACTCCGATAGATCAGAGATCCGGGAAGTGTGGGGCTATCTGTATACGGCAAAAACCGGATGCGAGGCAAACCGGTGGAGCGAGGGGGCCGACTGATCTGCCTTCTTCGTCATTGGAACGACCAAGCCCGGTGACCCGAGCATTCGTGGTCGTTGGTCCGTATAGCCGTCGGTCCGTACGGCTGTTGGTCCGAGTAGCCGTTGGTCCGTGTGGCCGTTGGTCCGAGTAGCCGTTGGTCCGGGTGGCCGTTGCACGCGGGTCACGCGCCAGTAACGTCCTGTCCTGGTCAACTACCCACCATGCGTGTGTCAGACGGCGCCGTCAGTCTAATCCCACCAAATCTGTGCAGAGCTGTCCTTGTTGCTATTATTTTATTAGTTCACATCATATGAGACCCATGGAGGTCACACTATAAATAGAGCACATCCCCCTCCTTTGTAAGGGTTGGCTTCTTCATCCTCCAAGAACACTTGTAATAGAAAAATATATATGCAATCTCTCTCTCAATATCTGATCCGGCCAAGGCCGTTTGTTTCCATTTACGTTGTGTTTCTTCCATTAAGTATTCAATATGGCTTCTAAACGTTCATGTCCGTAGCAAATTAAGCAAATCACCGTTACTAGCCGTTTTATCGCCAAATACTCACACGCTTATTTTCCGCTATCAAATATACATCAAGATCCAAGCACATATCCTATACCCGCGTACAAATTCAATTGGTTTCCCAATTTCGGGGTAAACAAGAGTGCTAACGGGGTATTTATTGACATGCAATCTCCTTTTTAGCGTGCAAGTAAAGATCTTTTTTTGTTCCTTGCGTAGTAGAGACTTGTTTCATTATTTAAAATTGATCTCGAGCTGGATAAGTATCTGAATGATAGGTGAATCTTATTGGATAAATGTAGAGGTCTTGACACCTATAGTATGAGCAAAATGTTTACTCATATTGTAGTCTCAACATCAGATGTTTATGTTAGAAGAATGTAAAATGGCTAAATTTTGTATGAAAGTAGTAAGTCTTTTTGGTGCTTAATATTATAAATATATTTCCAATAAATTTTAATTTATTTCTTTTTAATTCGAGTTAGTCCGCCTGTATCTGTCAAAAAGGTGAATCAACTACCACGAAGGAGTATACTGGAATTGATGAGATTTTTTTACCTTTAACATAAGTCTAGAGTTTGAACACTGAAATTCTGAAAATAAACACCTAATAGGGAGCATTTCTCCCTGAAATGAATTTAACATAAATCTGAATTAGTCGGATCAGTGAAAGGAGAAACGTACACTAGTAGATTACACTTTTGCCTTAAATGCACTCTACATAGCATATCTGCATTAGTTGGATTAGTAAATTTTGAAGACTTTAAAGAAGTGAATCAATGCGTGGACCAAGCTCGCAATACCAAGATTGTGGGTTTAACTCACGCTAACAAAAGTAGCAATACAAGTGAAATGTGGATGATCACTGAAAGGAGGAATTATTCAAAGTTATAAGATACTTATCCCATCTACAAGTGGCAGTAAAAAGAAGCAGGGCATTGACGTAATCTAAAAGGAAATGACAACTCATACACAGAAAAAACAACAATAAAGACAGGAACAAAAGATACGCCTCAATTAATCATACTTGAATCAGCTATATGAATTCTCAATAACTAATCTTGTCTATATAGGTTTTTTTTCCTTTTACATGAATTTTAAGAAATCGTAAGTCTATCGACACAATTTCTAATAGTTAAAATTTTCTTATAAGTGCGGCAGCTTTCTACCTTTTATTTTGTTACTTTGAAGGGGCGATTATTATAAGCACTTCCGGCATTCGGATTCAGAATTTAAATTTTGTGGGTCCTATCTATTGAGCTTTTTGATATTGAGCCCATTATGTTTAAAGTTATGGGTTCATGTCCACTATTTATTACAAGTTTAGTAAATTTTTATATATAAATTTATGATCTGCGTCGAAAAATTACGAGTTCAATTGAATCCGCACTAACAATGGTACGTACGCCCCTGCTGGTTTTAAATTAATATCAATAAAGATGTTTGCCATTATTTAAATTTGCAGAATAACTCATTCGGCAATTTTGGGCAAGTAATGCAGAGGTAAAAAGTTCAAACAAAAAAGACACATAAAACAAACCAAAATCAAAAACAAAAAAGAGGCGGTTGCTCATGTTTGTGGAACTGAGTTGATGTTGGGGTTATTAGTTTGACGGCCATTATATATGTTCAGGTAGTGACGAAAGCAACATTTTTGTGAATGCAATTCATCATTTGTTATACATACATAAAAAGAAAAGGTCGTATATATTAAAAGTACTTGAATTTGCAAGTAAATTTTATTTAGAGACTCGAACTATGACTTGTTTCATTAATTGAGCACATAAACACATGATAAAGTGATTCTATTTTAACACTTCCGGCTCAAATTTTAAAATAACTTTTGCGTGTGTTTTCAAGCACTCAATATGTAGATAAGTAAACCACTTGAAATATATCACGTACCTTAATTATACGCACTAGACTTAATAAGCCGTAAACCCTCAAGTTTGTTCCGATTGAGGCTGATGTGTATAACTAAGGAGGTTACATATTTTATGTAGTTAACTTATTTACGTAATAAACGTTTGATAACATCTGCAAAAAGAATTTTCAAATTTAAGCCGAAAGTGACTAATATAGGAACACTTATTTTTGTGTTCTAAAACATGTCACAGCTCAAATCAGGGGCGAAGCAAGGTTGAGCCTAGGGGGATCCGAACCCCTTTCGGCGAAAAATTGCACTGTAAATTATGTTTTATGTGTATATAGTAGATGTTGGATCCCTCTGCTTCTCCATATATTTACTTCCTTATATTTTTAAAATTTCTTAATAGAAATTCTCTGCCACTGACTCAAATATCTAAATAAAATTTACTGGCAAGTTTAAAATGTTATAACAAAATAGAACAAAGTAAGCACCATCCAATGAACTTCTAATGAGAATTGATGTTTCTTTTGTTCTTCGTATCGAATAGTTATCCATTTTCATTCCAAGTTTCGATAATTTGATATGTACTCCATTAATTTTCTTAATTGGCGCATCAATTTTTTTTTTGAAGTACTATATATACACGTTAAACATGAAAACAGCAAAATTTTCCATATAACAAACTTTAGGGTAGAGATCTAGATAAACTATTTTACCCCTTTTCTTTTCGATACAAGTACAAGTCAAAACCAATTAGAATCACCTTGTATTCCAATAACTACTCTAGAAACAGATTGAAGGGAAAAAGAATTTACCTTTCCCTTTATGTTTTTACCTAAACCTTAAGACTTATATAGTACAAACTATTTTTTTACTGTAGACATTAAAACTCATTGCTTGATTAATTTGGAATTGCACTCAGTAGGTCCACGGTGTGAAGAAATTAATCTTGGACATAATTCAATCTCGAAAGTTATCTCATCAAATGAGAATTGCACAAAATCATATAAAGAGAGCAAATCATCCATTGAGAACCGATCGATGGGAGAAATTTTGAAACCCTGCACGCCTAGACCAGTAGACCTGTGCTAACTAGAGTGTGGACAACATATATGGTACATGGGCCCAATATCGGATAAATCATGAATAGAAATAGGTCTGATACCATGTAAAATGGGCATTGAGCCTAATTAGACCTAAAAAGCTAGCTCATGAAGTGATGATTGTCCAAAATCATATATAAAAAACCAAATCACCCATTGAGAACCGATCCATGTGGGAAATTCTGTCCACGGGAAGTTAAAAGTCCCATACCGAGACGTTTTCCATTTTCTGAACATCAAACTTGAGACTTTGTTTAAGAACGCACCGGACATGCATACTATTCTCAAGTACTTTCAATGAACTCTTACGAAGAAAATACTCAATTCTTGACCAGATGCACCATCAGGATTAATCATATAAAATGCCTCTGAATCTTTTGATCCAACAACCCTATCAAATCTTGCCCTTATATAAGTCATTTCTCCATCAACACCTCTATTCTCCTTCTCATCATGTACTGGACAAGGAAGAACTCCAGCACCCATTGAAACACCTCTCAATAGTTTCATCACATGAGTTTCATCCTCACTCATATTTTTAGTCCTTCTTATTGAATACCCAAATTTCCTCCCATTACAATAAACTGCCCAAACAAATTCCTCCAACACTTTCTTTTTATGTGTCTTAGTTTCACTCTCGAGTGCCAATCTTACTATATCCGATGCCATTTCTTTGTGTAAAGCACTGGTGAGCATCGGTAGCTCGATCACGAAAATCGGAGGTCTATGAGGGTCTTCTTGAATTGCTAGGCTAACTCTACCTTTTTTGTAACCAAATAAAGTAATTGTTGTGGCTTTATCGGTTAACATTTTATTTCTTGGACGACCACCTAATAAGGCAACCATTTTGCAACCGGTTGTTAACATGGGGAGGAGTTTAAACATACGAAAAATGCCACCACTAGTACTACTAGAAGATTTTCTTGATTTTTTGGTGTTTGTGTTTGTATTTGTATTTGTATTAGTAGTAGTTGTCGTACAATTGTGATGAGTAGTGGTACGTTGGAGCAATGATAATAAGGGAGGGTTTTCCATTTGGTGGAATGGACTAGAGTATATTGAAGATGATTTAGTTTTTTGGTTCTTGAATCGGAAGGCCATTTTCTTGAAATGAGGAAATGAGAGATCAATGATTTTAAGGTATTGTTATTTATAAATGTATATGTAAGGTTTTGGGAAAAGGATAAAAGAGAAGTTAGGAAAAGGCTTATTGTTGGTTAGATTGCTCTTGGGATCTTTTCAAAGTGGGGAATGGAAGACATGCCTCCTAGTTGGTTAAGGCCGGACCCCTCCTGTTTTGTTTTGTTTGTTTAAAGACTTGAAATGTCTAAATCTGATACAATAGCAATTAAGATACTTTATCTAGATTTGAAACTAGATAATTAGGATTATTTTTATTTTATTTTTATATTTTTGAAAATGTATAATTTATGCTTATTAAAAAGTTAATAATAATATTTAAAATAAAAGAATAATTAAGTATTGTATCTATAAGAAAATATTCATCTACATGATATTGTAAGAGATTATTTTCTTTATGAAACACACGCTAAGACCAGTGACGGTAGTGGTTGATAGCAATGATAATAGTGAGTGATGGAGATCGGTTTGTAGTTGTAGTTGCTGCATGTAGGCTAGCAATGATAGGTTATGGACCGGTGTCTAATGTTACGTTGAGTTGAGCGGTGGTAGCAAACAATGAAGATGGTTGTTGGTAGTGGTCGTATGGTAGCAAAAGTGAGTCACCGATTCAGGAACAAGATACTATCATTATCGTTTGCTTGATGATGGTAGTTGCTAGTGACGGAAAAATGGTTGGAATGGTGATTGATGGTGGTAGTTGATGATAGTAGTACGTATACACATTAGAGGTTGGTGGTGGAGATTGGTAAGGAAAGTGTCTGGCAATGTAAATGATTGACGATGATAAATTTATCTTGGAGGCTGATGGTTGTAATTGCGCAATGATAATGGATATATATATATTAGTGATAATAGGATATACCCTCACATAATTGTTGCATGAATGTTTTAATAATTTTAAGATTCTACACAGAATTTGAATTAATCAAAACAAATAATTGGTTACATTACTATTGATCTCAAATTTTGCGGTCCTCACATGAATTTTTTGTCTTTTTTTACCCCTAATATAAGTTTTAATTACTTTGCAAATCCTCACACATTTTTATAGATTTTAAGGACTTTTGTCATGCCGGTAAAAGTAATGATGTCATGAAAAAGGTTGTGGCCCCCACAAACAAACTCATGCATTTTTGAGTCCTTTATGTGAAAATATTACTATATTAAATTTATTTTTAAATTATATGTTTCTTAAGAATTTATTATATACATGTTATAATTTATTATGTCATTCAAATTCTATCATAAAATAGGCTTAATGATTGAGTTAAAATATTATTCTTATAATATTATTTATTATTTATTGATATTATTTACCATTTATCATTCGTTATTTTAAACTTTTATTCATCAGATTAAACATATTTTTTTATTTCTCATGTAATTTTGTGTCGTACATGCTGACAAATATTAGTAATTAACAAAGATTTCACTTAAGGTAGAATTAAGTTTTAAATTAAGAAAATAAAAACAAATAACTTATATCATTATTAAATGCTTTAAAAAGTATAAAAAATGTAAATTATTGTCCTTCCGTCTCAATCGAAAAATGAATTCCAAAGTATTGTAGTTAACTAATCAAATTTTACATGCACACACTTTCAACATAAAATGTATCTAATAAATTACTATATTAAAATAGGAACTATAAATTTTATTTTTATATATATTCTAAAAATGTTTGAAAAAAAACTGTAGTTAATTCTAAAAAGTATATATTTTAATATTAAAATATTATGTGAAATATTGGATATTAATATCTTATATTAATTTAGGACAAAATAATTAACTTCAACATGAAACCGTTATTACAATGCATATTTCATAAAATGGTTAATTAAATTAAGAAAAGAAAAATTTAAAGTAAGAACAATTTAAGTTCATTGACTTTTCAGTAAATTCTTTTTGTATAGTTGAAAGAACATCTACAAAAGTATCTTATAATTATACCAAGACTTTTAATTATTTATATTTATTTATAAGTTAACTTTATTGATTTCATCATATAATAACATTTTTGAAAGTGTCAAACTGATGTTACAAAAACAGAGAAGTAAGAGCAGAAAATTTTTTTAAAAATATTTACAAATTTTTAACGTCGATTTGGGACCGGACTCAGCACGGGCCAAGTGCTAAAATATGAATTATTCAGATTTACAATTCCACTAAATGAAATTAAACGGAATCTAAGTTGGAATAAATTATATGACGAAAAAAGGGGGCTCTTTAATTAATGTTTTCCTGGGACATTTTATTTTGAGGGGCCTGTTTCTGGCCTTGGGATAAGTTCTTTCTATTTTGGAATACGTATTCGATTTGCGAATAATATCTTATCGGGTGTCTTCATTTATCTTTGCATAGTATAATGTTTAAAATTTCGAATGAACATACACGATATTAATAAATAAAAAGATTTCTCATTGACATCATAATATAGCATTTTTTATTAACATGGATGGAAACATCATAGGATAGTCTTCTCATCTCAATCAAATTTCTATATTTCCTTTTACAAAAAGAATAAAAAGTACATGTACAAATTGTAAGAACTTACTTTATTCATTATTTATTAAAAATTTAGATTTATAGAAGTATATTTTTATACAAATAAAGTTGTATAAAGTTTTGCCGAATAGTTACTCCTATCATTCTGCTGCTAAAATGCTAGGATTTGGTCTGAGAATTGAATACTTAAAGTAATGGTCTACCGAGGAAAAAATACTACTACTATTATTTTGAACCAACAAATATCGTAATAAGTTTCAGCAAGAAAGTTTTAAAATAATAACAGTAAATGAGAGAAAAAATCAAAGGGAAATTCAATATCTAATATATATACACAAAAACAAAAACAAAAAACAAAAATCTCTATAAACGGTGTAATTTTGAGATGAATCCATTTCCGCCTCCTTATCTCCCCCCATGAAGACTAATAACAAGCACAGACAAATTTAGGATGAACTTTACAGTTTTAGCTATATCTATTGCTTTCAACTTGGAACTATCGACACATATGGGGAAAAATGTACATACATATAATGATAGTATCATATTTATTCTAAACATCGTGATTCTAAATTTTGGATTCATCTTTATATTTATTAACAAGCCACAATTATTACACGAAACTAACGGAGATTAAATTTTTTGAAAACGATATATAAACGCAACGAAAACGGTCCATAGCTAAGCCAAATGTTTGATGTGACCAAGTTCATTGAGGAATAAAAATATTAAAAAGAAGTTGGAACGTGATAAGATAAGGATATATTTATGGTCGGACCACCAATTAATTGATTTATTGTGGGGTGGGGTGGGGGAGAAGGAGAAGAAAAACACTTCAAGAAAAAGGATGAAAAGGTGCTCTCTTTTTTTCTTAATTAGTGTGGGATTTGCATGTGCCTCTCTGATTGTCACATGGAGTATCAACATCAATTCCCTTTATGCTTTTCTTTTTCACTATTGGTGCAACTCATCTATCCCCAAACTTTGCTTATTGCTAGTTCCTCTTGTCAATTTGATACTCACTTTAATATTTGATACATATGTATATGTGTGTGTGTGTGTAAAGTGACTATACTTTTCAATCACTCCATCAAATATGTATCTCAATTTTTCTTTCACACTTTATGATCTCTCTAAGACTCTGATCACTGAGCCTAAAAGAGGTGCTTTGATGAGCTCTATTTTCAAAGAGGTTAAGTTATATATAAATTGAAGATTATAATTCTCTAATCTAAAAACTTAAATTGTTAGAGAGAACGTATATTTTTATTAAATTAATTATATTCTTAATATGCCCCTCAACATGCATTTGGGCCTGATTCATGAGCCGAACATGTGGAATTTTTTTATTTTTTTTTATAATGGGTGGCGATGAGAGTTGAACTCAGGACTTTTGCCTACTTTAATTTGATACCATATTGAACTGTGTGGTCATCTCAATAAAAGATTAAGCTATTAGAGAGAGCACACTTTTATTTATTTAATTATATCTTTAACAATAAATATCATCAGTATAACAAAAAGTTACACTATCAAATCTTCTTTATTTGTTATAGCAGGTAACATACTTTATCAAAATTACAAATTTCATATCAACTTAAACTCTTTCCAGAAGTCGGCTATGCTTGTATTTTCGGTGAAATATATATATATATATATATATTTACCCCTCCCCCCAGGAGCTCCCTCCTTGCTCCCTTGGTGACTCGAACTCGCAACCTTCGGGTTGAAAGTGGAGGGCGCTTACCATCTGAGTATATAAAAAAAAGTTATTATATCATATTAGTAAAAGATAATAATCTATACAAGAAAATTAATAATGGGACTAGTAACCTAAAATATAAAACAATTTACATGTTAAAACAGATTAGATTTTATTGATATTTCAATTCTTCAGATTGCCTACTGTCCAGCATGCATGATTGCAAAGTTCAATTAGTGTTGAAAGATGTACACTCCAATATGGAGTAACTTAATCAGTTATAACAAGTAACAACGTATACTTATGTCAAAATCGCTTTTCATTCTTGCATACCAAAACTAATGTATTTTAATAATGTAAACATTAAATTAGGACAGATCCCTTTCAATGACATTTTTCCACAACTCATATAATCAGTCTGCTACCATTACATGCTATATAGTCACACATCATGTCAAAATGGAGGCCATTAAAATTGATTCTCTTATTGGTTACTCAACCAAAATTATGATGGCTGATGCTACTATACCATAAGTCCATATAACCATATAGACAATGTGGCCACAAATTCCTTTAGTGTAATGGATCGCAATATAATTATGGACAGACAATGGCCTACTAAATGGCACACTCTTAAGTCTTATCATATATCACATGGACAGATTGAAAAAAACAAAAAAAGTGGCAATGTCAATGGAAATTGGGGAAGTTTGGTTGCTGATCCCAAAGCTAGGGTTTTTTTTTAGGAATTTGGACCCACCCCAAGTTCTAATTATTACTCCCTCCGTTCTATATTAGTTGTCCACCTTATTAAAAGTATTCGTCCTTAAATATTTGTTCATTTACAAAACTAAGATAGAATTAATTAAAGTTTTTCCTATTTTGACCTTAGCATAATTATTTTTTAAAGTAAATAATATTAATTAGAGTACAATTTATTGAAGAAAGATAAGGATAATGTTGTAAAAGTATATTTTTATTTATGATTTCTTAAAGGGCGTATAAAGGGCAAAGCGGACAAGTAATATGAGACGGAGGGAGTAGGTGGCAGGACTCTTTTTAGGATTAGTACTAATTAAGTGGAGACAAGTTAGTTGATCTTCAAAACAAACCCCCAAGTTATAAAAAATACATTTTCGTCCAACGATTTAAAAAAAATAATAAATAAAATTATAACTATTCCAAGCTTTTATACCAGCCCCCAAGTTTTAAAAAATAGACTATTGATCCAAAGTAAGAAATAATAAAATAAACCAAAATAAAAATCTAAAAATATATCTTTTACCTTATAAAAAAATAAATATAAAACTATATTCCCCTGTCAATTCATTTCCACGTTTTTTCCTCCATTTGGAATATACTCCATTTGACAGCCATTGTTGGAGCTGTGAGCTTCAAGCTTGAAAAAATGAGTTTTCGAAAGAGTGATTCATGTCAAGTGGGTGTTGTTTGATTTTGTTGGGGATCTTTTGATGAGTTTAAATCTCAAATTTTAAAGAGTTTCGAGAAGATTTAAGGTGATTTTGGATTAAATTTCAGATTTGACCTTAAGGATAGCCATTGTTGAAGCTTGAGCTTCAAACTTGAAAATTTGGTTTTATGAAGGAGTGACTTATTTCAAGCGGGTGTTATTGGGTTTTGTTGGGGATCTTTTGAGGAGTCTCAATCTCAAATTTAAGGGAATTTGGAGAAGATTAAAGGTGATTTTGCATAAAATTTCAGATTTGAGCTAGAAGTAAAAGATGAACATTTCAGATTTGAGGTTGAGGTTGAAGATGAACATTTCAGATTTATAACAAAACTATAGACGAGACAACGTCTATGCATAGACCATTGAACTATTATTAGCAGAAGACATTCATTAAAAGCAAAATAAAAGGGTAACGTTTATGCATAGACTAACAACAGAAATACATTCACTGATGATTATGCCTTCATGAATGTCTTGTACCGCTTAGTCTGCCTCATGTCTTTACCACAAAGATGTCATTATACATCAAATCCTAGCAATTCCTTTTGGCCTTTCAAGAATTGGAGATTGGTAATAAGCTAGTTAATGAGGTGCTTTGGGACTGGAGAATGGGTCCTCAAAAGAACTATGTTACCACACTTGCACTTTGTTGATAAGCCAGCTACATGTTTTTAGAATCTACAACCTAACACTTGTTTTTGGAACCAAAACAGATTTTTTTTAATAAGAAGTGAACTAAGTTTAGATTATAAAACTTATATTTGTAACTAAACAATATGTTATCACCATTAAATTAGTGAAACAACACTATAATAATCTAAAATAATGATAATTAATGAGTAATGTTTATAGTTGTTGAAGAAAAAGTTATGACGATCATAGCTATATGTAACAATTTGGATATGGTGACATAACTACATGTGAACATCACATATTTTTCTTAGCCATGTTGCAAATGGTTACTATACTACATATGATCTATATTGAAATTGATAGCATTATTACACCTGATCAAGGTGAAATGTTCTTGTCTTTATTGCAATAGGTGAAATAATTGTGCGAGCAACTTGTAATGTTTAAATTATAGCGAACAACTTATATTATTTCATTGATATTAGTATTTATATCAACAATGATGTTATCATTTTGTTAATATTCATTTAAATGCCAACAATGATAAGTTTCAAGAATTAATTCATCAATTTTCAAGATAATTTCATCTAAACCATAGGTTGCTTACAAAAATCGTAGTCTCTTATAATAACTGTAATAGCTTCTTAATGGCTAAAATGTGACCCTTTTCAGTTCTCATTTTATATATATAGTCAATGCAGAAGTTTAGTAAAAACTATTGGATGCTAACAAACCTATTTTGGACCTGGTCAAGATTCTGCTAGACTATTTCTAGCAGTGTTGTCTTCTTCTCTTTGGATGAACAACTACTGTAATTGATCCGAAATCATGTCAAATCTTAACCAAACTGCTTCAAATTTCATATATGAGCTCCCCTCCACGTTCATGTTCTTTTGAGATATCATCCACGTGAAATAGAGCTCGATTGCGGTAATCCAAAATTTGAACAACCATCTTCTTCAACCTTGAGTGTTGCTACAAAATCGATCCAAAATCATGTCGAATCTCAACGAAATTGCTTCAAATTTCATATATGAATTCTCCTCGATGTTCCCATTTTTTAGGCATTGGCAGCTACTGCATTCCATATAACAACTGTTTTATATATGTATTATACTAGTTTCTCGGCACGTGCGTTGCACGTGTATGCCAAGTCATGAAGTGCACATTTTATAAAATAATATTAATACTATTATTAAAATAAAGCTTTGAGTAAATAATTGTACATGAAAGATAAAATACAAGTTTATATGGATGATTAATGTGGATCATTGTAAAATGACTTGGTTGTCGAGGTTAAGATGATTAGATATTTTCAGAATCTATGAAGATACGTATCGCAAGAAGTGTGATCCGATAAAAGTTACACTTTTAGCAGTTTGATATTATGTATCATATAATAAGCTTGATTCCTTCCATTTCCGGATTGTTGATATTATTCTTGTATTTTCGCATTCCTAGATTTTTTTTATCTGGCTACTTTTATGCTTGCTTGTTGCTATTACCTTTCCTTTTCATCTTTCTTTGAGCCGAGGGTTTATTGGAAAACAACCTCTCTACCTTCTCAAGGTAGGGTAAGGTTTGCATACACTTTACCCTTCTCAGTCCCACTTGTGGGTTCACACTGGGTTGTTGTATAATAAGCCTGATCCTACAAATAACCAAATAAAGTTCTTTAAATTGAAAAACACAAACAAATCATCAAAAGAAAATTCAAAGAAACTAAACATCAAGAATTTGGCCAAAACAAAGCAGAAATATTGAAGCTTTTCTTCATAAAATTGTTGCAAAGCTCATTACTGAATTGTTGGTGTTCCTCGACACAAACATAAAATAATTTTCCTAATTTAAACCTTTATCATAAGTCAATGTTAGTATCCTGCTCCTAAATTCCTCTTTTTTCTTACAAAAACAAATTAAGACTACCCTTGTAATAAAATATGAATTTCAACGAAACAAAATAATAAATAATACCTCTCTCAAAAAGCACATCAAGTTTCCACTCTCTAGAATTAAGTAGCACAAAATAAAAGTTATGAAAGTTTGGATTTTTTTCGCAAGAAATATGAGTATGGATATATTATGAAACCTAGAAATTTCCCTGCATATTCATGAAGGTTCAGTTCTTTGATTTTAATAAATGGTCTTAATAAGTTTGACATAAAAATAACTTCTGAATAAGGACACTTTAGGAGGACGGTTTTAAAACTTCTAGAGATATTTTTCAAGCATAAGTAGCGTAGGTAACATAATTGTTAGTGAATTGTTGTTAAATTAACAGAAAAGTTAAACCACAAGAAAGATCCAAATTAAATATTTATAATGGATTATAGACTCACTCTTAATACACTAAAGCCATAAAATTTGCTCAGTTTAAATTTCATTAATCTATCGTGTCTTGCTACTTTATTTCGTTTCCTACACCAGTTTTTCCCCTTGACTCTCTAGATAAACGTTCTCTAAAATGCAGTAAATCGTTTCATTTTTTCCCTATTGATTGCGTTATTCGTGAACAATAAACTAAAAATGGTGGGAAGAGAAAAACATATTACCAGATTCCGGATGCGGAAGAATGAACCAGAAAATGTCAATAAGAGGCACAGGCGAGTAGTTGTCTACCACTACCATATGAAACATGTGTCGTTTTCTTCAAAATAGTGTATATATGAAGCGGCGGCTTCTCTTCATAATGGTTAGGACACGTTGGTTAAGCTTTGTTTTTTGCGTGGCAATTTCTGTTAAATAAAGAGGATAATTAAATTTTTAAGAAGGATATTTTGGTAATTTAACTTTCAAGTTAGGGAATTCATGCTTTTAATATAATATAGATATATAAGATTTGACATGATTTCGGATCAAATTACAGCAGTTGGGCGTCCAAAAGGAAGAAGACAACACTGCCAGAAATAGTCAAGCAGAATCTTTCTCCATGTATAAAATAGGTTTATTAGCATCCTATAGTTTCTACTAAGCTTCTGCATTGGTTATAATCATATCAAGTCTCAACGAAATTACTTCATATTTCATATATGAATTCTCTGCGATGTTTCGGTTTTTTTAGGCATTGGCAGCTGCTACATTCCATATAACAACTGTTGTATATATGCATTATATATATAAGATTTGACATGGCTTCGGATCAAAGTACAGCAGTTGTTCATCCAAAAGGAAGAAGACGACACTACTAGAAATATTCTAGGAGAATCTTTATTCAGGTCTAAAATAGGTTTATTAGCATCCTATATAGTCAATGCGGAAGCTTAGTAGAAACTATAAGATGCTAATAAACCTATTTTAGACCTGAATAAAGATTCAGCTAGACTATTTCTGACAGTGTCGTCTTTTTCTTTTTGGACGAACAATTGCTGTAATTTGATTCGAAACCATGTCAAATCTTAACCAAACTGCTTCAAATTTTAGATATGAGCTCCCTTCCACGTTCCGGTTCTTTTGAGATATCACCCATGTGGAATAGAGCTTGATTGCGGTAATCCAAATTTTGAACAATCGTCTTCTTCAACCTTGAGAGTTGTTATAAAATCAGTTGTTATAAAATCAATCCAAAATCATGTCAAATCTCAACGAAATTGCTTCAAATTTCAGATATGAATTCTCCTACATGTTCCGATTTTTTTGAGGTATCACTAACTCAAAACGATGCTCGTTTGCGGTAACCCACATTTATGAATTAGAGCTTCGAAGCTTTGTTAATGGCCGTCAATGGTTTCTAGCTCCTTTTTCACGTTTTTCAGCAACCAAAATGTCTATATACTTCAACTTTAGCTTTCAACGACAATTACACACATAAAAGATGAAGGAATGAGAGAATTTGTGAGTAAAAGAACGATTTTCGGAGAAGAAGAAAGAGATAAAGAGAAACGGGCTTTTTTGAAAAGTTTAAAACTGAACTCCGAAGTTTTTAAAAATATAAAGAGGCTCCCATGTGTTTGCTAATCCCATCATTAGTAATTTCTTGAGCAAAAATAAATGAAACAAAAAATGAGGACCCTGCCACTTAGAATTGGGCCCTGCCACCTTATTATTCCATGAATGTTGCGCCATGAAATCACATGAACTTTGAGGTCAGCATTATGAAGACAAAAAAATTATTCACACTCAATATTTACATCAATTAATCACAATTAAGTAAAACATTAAAGTGAATGTACATTATTTAATCACAATATTAGCTAAGGCGGAGCTCGAGTTTAAAGTTTATTAGTTTGAAATTTTAACGTTTTGAATTACTGGATTCTGAATTAATAATTTATACATATTAAATATATTTCTTAAGAAAAATACATAGCTTAAACCAAAATTGGTGAATTATGTCGAATCCACTTCCAACGCATGACTAGCTCTGCCCCAGAATATAAGTGACAAAATTTGATACGAACACATATTATCTAGACAATGGTTAGGCGTAAATAGACGATTTTGAGTAAGTACATGTTTTCCCGCTATAAAATGTGGCTTTAAACCACAGAACATGATATTGGGGTGCAGTTACGGTTCCATTTACTAGTTCGGTAAAATTTAGTAGTTTTAGCTTAAACTTTATATTTGTGTTTAAATATTCACTTAATATGTATAAATAATTTATTAAGAATCTAGTAAGTTGTGTTTATTTTAGTATACTGAATCCAAAAATTCAAAATTCTAACTCCGCTTCCGCTTGGCATGAGGCCGCAACATATCCAAAAAGGAGAAAAAGGAAATCAACTAGGCTAAGGGGGTGTTTGGTTTGATGGAAAATGTTTTCCTAGAAAATGATTTGTTGGAAAACAATTGATTTTTCTACTTATTTTCTTGTCTTTAGTTTGACGGAAATGCCAATCCAACCACACGCACCTCCAACCCCCCAACTCACTACCTCTCACCTGCTACACCCCCACCCCCCACCCCCCACCCCCCTTCAAAAAAACACACACCGCATTTTGAAAAAGATGCTACTTTCACAAAGTGATTATTTTTATAAGATAACCAAATATGTGCATATCTTTGCAAGTGGCCTTTTTTAAAAAGGACTACTTTTCACTTTGAAAGACAACCCAGAAAATGACTATGTTTCTAAACTAGCCATTTTTAAAAGTGACACAAAAAATGGCTATTTTTGTAATTGGCCATTTTTTGAAAAGTGACATAAAATGGATATTTTTGCAGAAATATATTTCTTGCAAAACGACTGAAAATGTAAATTTGCAAAAATAGCAACTTTTTTTTATCATTTTTCAAAACCTGGCCATTTTTGTCACTTTTAAAAAATGGCTACTTTACAAAAGTGGCCACTATCTTAGAAAGGATACATTGCAAAAATGGTTATTTTAATACTGTCACAAAGAGACTTTTAAAAAATGGCTACTTTTGCAAAGTAATTAGTTTTTAAACGTAATTACTTTCACAAAATGACTATTTATGAATATTGACTACTTCAAAAAGTGACTATTTTAAAAAAGTGTCTACTTTCACAAAGTGACTATTTTCTAAAAGTGACTACTTTTACAAAGTGACTATTTTCTTAAGTGACTACTTTTGCAAAACAACTATTTTTTAAAAGTAGCTACTTTTCGCAAGTAATATTTTAAAAAGCTGGTACTTTTGTGAAGTTGCTATTTTTGAATATTACTGTTTTCACAAAGTGCCTAGCTTTGCAAAGTTGAGAGATAGAGGTGGTGGTAGGAAGGTGAGAGGTAGGGATGGTGGTAGGGAGGTGAGAGGTAGGGGTTAGGGTAGGGGTGGGTAGGTGGTTTATAGGGGTGGGGAGGAAGGTAGTGAGGTGGTGGGGGTGGGGATAGCGGGGGTTTAGGGGTGGTTAGTTGGTGGGGTGTGGGGTGAGGGGTAGTTTGGGTGGTGTATGGGGTGGGGAGTGGGGGTTTTAGGGTAGTGGGGTACTATGGGAAGGTCAAGGGGTAGGGGTGGGGGGTGATGGGGAAAATAATTTCCCTATCGCGTCCTGTGCGTCTCGTGGAACACCCCCCCTACCCCTCTCTAAGAAATATTATTTTTTTTTCTTAAAAAAAAATAGAAAAAGATTTTCTGTTTGATTTTTTACGCCACCCACCCCCACGACACCCCCCCCCCCCCCAAAACACCCTTCCAAAAAATTAATATTGAAAGAAAAAGTTTTGAAAAGTTCTTTTTATTTTATTTTGGTTTTCTACGACACCCCCCCCCCCCCCCCCCCGCCGCCCTGCACCCGTTAAATGAAGGTAGCAGTCATTTCTCTATCACTCATCGGGGGTTGAACCCTGGCTGCTTCTGACCTCCAACGCAGTGCATACTCACGGAACGACTCAGTTGACTTCTTAGTTAACTTAGTCATGTAGACTCTATCTATTTTGATATCAGTGTTGAAACTGAATCGGTCCATGAAGTCTTGTGCCATATCACTCCAACCACGCCATTTACGGACATCTTGTTGCGTATACCAAGTAAGAGCCTCACCAGATAAGCTTCTTATGAATAACTTCATCCTTATATTCTGATCTCTACCTATCCAACCAATTTGTCACAATAAGCCCTTAAATGCGTATGAGGGTTGCCTGTTCCATTAAATGTATCAAATTTCGGCGGCTTGTAGCCTACGGGCAAATCGACGTCAGGCTGAACACACAGATCTTCATATTCTACACTCTTGCTTCCCCTAGCAACTTGAAGGTTTCTCATTGCTTCTTTGAGACTGCGGATCTCTTTTAACAACATATCATCTGCCCTTGCTTTTGCCTCCTTTTCCATTTCCTCGTATTGATCCACCTCGGGCTGGAACCTGACTGTTACTGGGTTGGTAAAGGCTTGTGTTTCCGCTGCATATACCGGAGGAACATATTGCGCATTAGGAGTGATAAAATGTGCCCCTTGTATATGCTGGGTTGCATAAGTTTGGACGGTGGGAGTGTTTTGGACTGGGGGTGGTGTGTTATAAATGGTGTTTGTAGGTAGTTGGTTTGGTGGGTTTAGAGGAGTAGTTGCAGGTGGCGGATTAGTGTTGGTGGATAAAGGGACATAAGGAGTATGAACTAGCGATTGACTTGGTGGGTTGACGAGCGGTGGATTAGGAGTAGCATAGGTAGTGTAAGTGGGTGGTTGACTTTGTAGAGGGGTATAGACGGATGATGGATTTGGTGGATTTGCGAGGGTGATTGGAGGAAAGTTGTTGTTGGTGGGTGCATTATTTCGTGGAGGAAAATGTTCAAGAACTGGAGATTCAAGTGATGGAAAACGAGGTGGGTTTGGTGCGACATTTCTAGGTTTAGGGGGTGGACTTTGGAGTGTGACGGACAAATTGGTCAAGTCCCTAACCCGATTCAGTTCTCCACGTAGGTCCTCAATCTCTTGAGTCAAGCGGGCGATATGTTCATCATGTTGAATAGTAGTTCTATGTTCGGAAGTCTCGGGGGGATCACTAGAGATCGCGATGTTTTCCAAACCAGTTGAAATAGATGCGGCTGGATCAGACATAATATTTTCCTTTCCTTGAACAACCCAACTTCGTCGAGGTAATGATGACGTCTTTGACCTTGTGAGGTAAGGATGGTCGGCCAGCTCGAGTGTCAACACGAATCAACTCTTTTGGAAATAAAAATAAAAAGAAACATAATAAGAAAAAGGAAACATAAAATGCAAATGATATCAGTCTCATTAACATATCTAGGTAAAGTCATGATCACGTAGAGTCAAGTAAGTCATGTAGCAAATAAAGTCAGACAAGTTGTCAAACAAATGTAAACGAGTATATCAAACAGTAACGCGTCCTAATATGCATGTGACCTCTTTGCGCCAGAGGTAGGCCTAACGTTTGTTTGAAGGGTAAAGTGTGTCATAATACGTCATCCCATTGCTTTTGACTAATTAAACAAGTTCTATTTTCGAAAATAAAGTACAAAAGTAATGTAATATTTATTACACATCAAATGAGTATAACATAAAATGTTTCCTAATCTAAGTAAAGTAAATACAACTTCTAGCTCCATTTTGCGATGTTCTCGGTTCTTGTCAGTCGTTAATCGCGGACATACTCCAATGTAGAATCCATGCCTGCCATAGAAACGTTAGTCATTCCCTCCCTCCTAAAGTTTAATTAGTTAAAGCAAATAGTGAATATTTAGGCACAATAATCCTTCAAACATGCACATAAAGTATGATTAGTGTCACTTGGGGTCGTGAACCCACTTGGACGTTTAGGTAAAGTCATCTAATGGGTTTAATACACCAAGGGTATTAAACCTCCTAGGTCATGAAATGTATGCTCCTAATGAAGGGTGTTGGTTTAGCTTTACTCTAGGTTGACTAAGAGTTGGTTTCCTATGACGCAAGGCTCTCCCAAGTGGACAACTTGGGAGTGGAAAGTCCGTGGTTGTCGACTGCACCGCCGATCGACTAAATCCACAAGATCGATCCAACTAGAGGGTGATTTAATAGTGCACGGCCGCGAACCGAGAAACCGCGTTAAGTGTGTGAATTTGTGTGAATTTTCCAGGAGTGGAGGAAAGTGAAACGGGATGACAGTTTATATCAAAACAGTAACACTTAAACAGTTTATATCAAACAAACAATTAATAGCATGTACAAACAGTTAACAATAAATAAAGTAATTAAAACAAGCACACAAAGCCCATTTAAGCTAAGTCTGTTATGGTTAGAACCTAAGTGAATCCCCAGCGGAGTCGCCAAGTTGTTATACCCTATTTAACCGGAGTCAAAATAGTTTACAACATTCCGGTAATTCCGGGGTTAATTAAAGTTAAGGAGTCGCCACCTAATTATTTATGGTGAATTAGGACACCTAAAGTTCATTAAAGTAATTATCTAAAGTTAACTCCGTTTTAATGTCTACGAAACCAAAAGATCTAAGTAAGGGTTCAACTAATCTAAAGGGAAGATATTAGGCACCTTTTAAAATCCATTAATAATGGTTAACCGACCGGACTTATGTTAATTAATTAAGGCTAAAAAAATGTAGATGTAATATTTTACAACATTAAGAAAATATCTTTGTAAGTATTGCTAAAGTTATAGATAAACATATAAGAATGCTATTTAAAATAAAACTTGTAGGAAATAATAATTTGCATAAAAGAGTTTAATTATGAATAAGCTGAAGAAAGCGCGGGATGGTGTAACGTTTTATAAATATTTGGAGAAAATAAGTTATACCAACTAACAAATTAAAAAAAGTCATTGTAAGATTAATATTAAGGAAATTTTAAGGTTTTAGAAAGACTATTAGTTCAATATAAACCGTGCAAAGGTTGTTTTAACAAATACATGTTTCAAATGTTGGAAAAGAGCTAAAGTGAAAAAGTTATCCATAAAAATTAGTTGGCTTTGTCTTTATTTCTCAAACAAGCTAACGTTAGTGTGTAAAATTTGTGATATTTTGAAAGCATATCTTTTCTTTCTAACTAAAAGGGTTAGTGTGTAAAATTTGTGATATTTTGAAAGCATATCTTTTCTTTCTAACTAAAAGGGTACCAAACGCACAAGAGGAAAAATTGAACTCCGCTTGATTTAAGACCTAAGTTGATGATTAAGACATCCTAAATGAGGCTTGGTTAAAATAAAGCAATTAAGCATTTTATAATAACCACACAACTAGGTAGAATGTTAGTCACACCAAACATGTAAACAAGTATCATCAACAAATAAATAAATCAGCCAAAATAAACTCCCGACAGAAAGATTTGATTATTTTGTAATTCTCTTTGAGCGATGTAAAACTGGAAATGACCGAGGATGCACGGGCTCCGTGTGATAGCGGCGTCGTTGAGTCTCAAAGTGAGACTCTTCGGCTCTGGTGTTCATGCAAACAAAGAACAGAAAATAAGAGGAATTAGCAAAGAGAAATTTAATTCTCAACAAACTATGGAAAGTAAAATAGATGCCGCCAAACAATTAATTCCAAGTTAATGTCCACCAAGTTCACCATGGCTAGAATGTTTTGGCATAAAATGAATATCACGTATATTCTAAAGGATAGGTACAGTTTTTATATCCGAAGTGGCATCGACGTCTCAAGGAACACTAACAAAGTTAAGCATTGTTTTGTACAGAGAAAAACTTAGGAATTGGATGTTCCGATCTCAGCACCTAAACGTAAAAGCACGTATGACCTCTAAAATACATGAAAGAAGACATTTAAGTGATCCACTGATGTTATTTCTTGATTGAAGTATAAAGGCCAGATATTATGGTCACCCCTGCGACTGCAATTCCGAATGTTGACAAGATTCTTGTGACAGAGATGGGATAAAAAAAATAGACCTCAGGATCTTTCAACTATAAAACCCATTACTCACACGCAATCAAGCCAGATTTTATTTATATGAATTTAGGGATAATTTAAACTAATCAAAGCAACCCAACACACTAACAGTCTCCATGTTACATCCTATGCTAGTTCACATAAGAGAAAGAAAGCAAGGATGGGATTACGAATCATACTTCAATCTTATAAGCAGACAAAGACATAAGGAGGATTCTTAAGGATTGTCTAAACACATGATTAAGTTAAAGAATGTAGGGAGTCATTTTTTTCAATAAAGGCACTTGAAAACAGTTTTAGAATCTAAGCTGGATTATGCAAGGAAACAGAACTTCAGTCGAAAGCCACTAACAGGAAACATAATTTCAATCAAAAGCCACTATCAAACTCTTTAACTAGATCCTAATCCCAATATAGACCATGAACTGATCCTTTGTGATGGGCCAGTGCTTTAGCGTGAATAACCAAAGATAAAGGGAAGGCCCTAGTTCGAACCAAACAATTAGTTAACCAACTCAAATTATCAACCGTAGACTAAACCCAACTCCCCATAGCGTAAGCGAGGTAAAACCAAGTGTTGGTAAATATGAAATCTAGGCAGGACTCATCGTAGTCAGCGAAAATTCAGGCTATTTAACCATAAGCAAGGTTAACACCCTTTTCATATCTCAAATGATAAACCTATAAGTTAAAATAGTTAAGTCCTCTTTGTTTGAAAGCACAAGGAAGGAACAGGGCAGATTTTGGCACTGCACTATGTTCTGCTTCTTCTAGCTGGTTTTTAACTAATTGAGTGAGAGAGGAGAGTTACAGCCTCATTGGTAAATTTTAAACATATCTGATCAAGAATTGTGAGAATTTTAACAAGTCAGAAGCAAAGATCAAGCTTGTTGGTTACCCAAATAAATTCTTCAATCAAAGTCACTCAAACTTTACCAGCTAAAAAAAACAACAACAACCAGCCGAAAACAAAAACATAATCTGCATAAAGATTCTTGCTTCTATCAAATACCCATTACAATATAATGGACTAAGTTTTGATTCATGCTTTTTGTCGAACAGGTAGAGTGTAAAATTGAGTTTAGTCAACAACAGCAACACAACAAATATGGTCCAGGATATACAATAATATATTGCTTTTATATACAGTGTATATATGTTTGTATACTAATCCTGTGAACTGGACTATTCAGTTCCTATGGCGACATGGGTTCACAACTTAAAGTGAACTAACTCACATACTAAACTAAACCAACCAAAAAGATCATATATTGAACATGTATGAAATCAGATGGATTTAAACACAAAAAAAAAAAAAAACTTAAACATACTCCTCCAAAATCCCGACGTATATTATGCAAACATATCACAAAATCCAAAGACGTGATTTTCCCTACAACCTAACTAATGTCGACAGAAAAAGAAGGAAGGACAAGATCGAGTATTACCTATTGTGGGTGCAGTGAACTGAGGTCGTCGGCGTCGAATCTACTCTCTCGTTATGATTAGATTCAAGACTCGAAACCCAAATGCATTCTAAATCTCTATTACGACTAAAGCATAAACCGAGATTCAAGGGGGGTAATCTTAGGAGATAAAAACTTTGAAAAATATGCGCAGATGTTCTATCCCCTCTGCTTGGACTTAAGGCCGTGTATATATAGTAGACAAACCCTAGGGTTTTCCACTTGTTTTTGGGCGGGATCTGGAGTGATATCCGTTTGAAATCCGAATCAGATCTTTAAAGTTGGTCTCCTTTTCAGAAATTTCAAAAGTTTTTGGCCATTTGTTGACCAGATCGTATATAAAATGGCAAGGCAAAAATCTGTCATGGCTGAAAACAAAATGGTTTCTTGTTTGGAAGAGGAAAGGGATGAGATAGAGGGTCACGAACTGAGATTTTGGCTCCCAAGAGCCGTTTGAAAGATGTTTATGCTTAAGCTAATGGTCAAACTCCATAAATGGCCGAACATATGCTGGAGACGATAAAAGATGTTTGAATTTTATCCGGAAATGGATTTTTGCCAGCTGGGGCTCGACATAAACGTTGGGGTGTCGTTTTGCCATTAAAGGGCTTTTGGTTCACTGGTGTTGCTGCGTTTTGAAAGGATTGGGAATGAAAATAGGTTTAGGGGCACTAGGGGTTAAATAAGAAGTGGGCCGGTCAGGTGTTGTTGGGCTGGGTTGATGAGATTTTAAAACGTGGGCTGAGTAAGTTTGGGCCGCTTATTTGGCTGAAATTCCTCTTCCATGTAAATTCATTGGGTTTCTAATTTAATGGCAAATGCAACGTATTATTATGTGATGGCAATCGACGATCAATATGTAGAAAATAAAGTACTAATATTATAACCCCACCATGTATGTAGATAATAAAATATGGATTTATAATTAATTTAACAAATCGAATCTTGATATGAAATAACCACAATCTATTAAAATGGTGATAAAATAATACTATTGTCGTTGATAATAAAATAGTCAAGATGACAATAAAAAAGAATAATAGTATTAATAGTAGTAGCGTTAAAATAGTGATGAAAATAAAGTATTTTAGCTCATTAATAAATTTGGAAACCCAAGGGGATAAATAGGAATAAAGGAGGGACGAAATTGGGTGGCGGTGTAGGGTAGGAGTGGGTGAAGATGAAGTGGTTGGAGGGTCGTGGTTGAGTGAGGGTGGGATTTGGTTGGGGTGGGTGGAGGGTGGGGGTGGGCTGGGTGTGAGGGTTGGTGTAGTATGGGGTGGTGGGGTTGGGGTGGGGTTGGTGGAGCATGAGTGGTATTTTCCGAAAAATGTTTTCTACCAACTAACCGAGCATGAGAAAATAAGTATGAAATTCACCTATTTTCCACTATCCAACCGAACATGAGAAAATAAGTAAAAATTCACTTATTTTCATAAAACACATTTTCCAAGAAAACATTTTCCTCCATACCAAACACACCCATAATGTTACTTCTGGAGCTTGTTTTCCCGACTTCCATTAAGGAGTCATTTTCCTCATTTTTAAGAAATTTATTTTCCTAGAGAAAATGTTTTCCAAGACATTTTGACCAACCAAACATAGAAAAATTAGAAGACATTTTCTAGAAAATGTTTTCCTCCGTACCAAACACACTCTAAGACTAGTATTTTTCCGTAAAAAAAAAATGAGACAACTTTGTTTGGTTTCGAGTGAAAATATTCCACATAAAATATTTTATTTGAAAATCAATTCCATAAAATAAATCGTCTTTTAATTAATTATCCGATGAAACCTCGATTTATAAGTTAAACTAGATACAGATGCACGGGCCTAACGCTACAGCTCACATATTTGAGCTTACGTGACAAAATAAGTTGAAGTATGATATCTCAGATATAAGGCAGTAGATATGAAGCAGTAGATACGGATGACAGTAGAAACAGATACAGTAGATACATTTAATCCATTGATAGCTAACTATATTAGTTCCTGTATAAGGATGGGAAACATCCTTGAACACTGCGTGTTTGCTTAACTCAACAGATCTAGGTATAGAATCCAAATTAGTTAAAAAAGATTACAACTGATTTTAACGTAGAGATTCTTCTCCATGTTTTTTGTCACTTTCTCACGGAATCATACGTGCACAATACTGCTCATACAGCTCCCAACCAGCAAGCAATTAGCCCTCCTTTACTGAGAATGGAAGTGTGGATGAATCGACATCAAATATAGGATTGACATTGTACACGATCTGCCTCCCCCTTGACTTCCCGGACCAACCAACCCGGATCAGCCTTCGCAAGTCTCTTCATTTTAGGTGCAGAGCATGCAGTAAATTGAGCAACGAATCTTAGAAAATTTACACATTTTCAACGTATTCGTATACTAAGAACAAGGATCCTTCAGTACAATATCCTATCAAACGTACCGAAAAGATTTCAACATGTGAAATATTAACTCTTATTCTCCATAAATCTCAAGTACAGCAGAACTAAATCCCCATTCTTGACTTTCATAAGGAAAAGTATCACATTAGCTAGCTAAATGGCTCAGAGCACTGAATGGATTGGCATATTGAGTAATGCAAAATCTGGAAAGGAAGTTTATCATTGAAAAATGGAATGTTCACCAAATTTTTTAAAATTGCACTACAAATAAGTTAAAAGATTGCCAATGTCTGTAAGTTTAACCATCCATATGGATATTTCTTACCATAGACTCAGAGCAGGTGCTAAAAGAGGTTACAATCAAGGAAAAACATATAGTATATATACTATGAGTAGTGAATTTACCAAGATCAAGATGAATATGCGTCAAAATCTTCAATTCAGCAAGAAACCTTTTTGTTGTTTGCATATCCATCTTCTTGATCATAACTTTCTGCATATTATTAAGATATTAGTACTCACAAAAATTAAGTTGGTAATTTAACCTAAAAGGTTAAAAAAAAAACAAATTTGATTGCAACAAACGCACATAAAGTGTCCCTTCAGAGAAGTTGATAACTTCACATATTCAGGTCTTTCTCAAGATAGAGGGTGTTTGGCTAAGCTTATAAATTGGTCATACTGACTTATAAATACCTTTTAGCTTATTTATGTGTTTGGGTAAACACTAAAGTTCTTATCCCCAATTTATGGCTTTTCAGCGTATAAGCATTTTACTATTTTATCCTAGTATTTTAACTATTTCCCAAAACAAAACTCCTAACTTCCTCGATCTTCACTTCGTATATGTCCTTTCTCCTTTTCTTTGACGGATACTTTTAAAATTATAATTTTTTTGCAAAAAATTAAGATATTTTAGTCATTCTAACAAAAAATAGCTTACCAACAGTTTTTTTACCATACAAATCAACTGCTTATTAATAGTTTACGCACTTCTATCCAAACACGTAACTATTTATTTATAAAATTTGTTTAAACATTTCAACATGCTTTTAACGCTTAAAGCTTATCAACTATTTACAATCAACTAACTCAAAATGGGTCTTAGTAAGATGGCTAAAATGACAATTCATCTTCTTTTTTTCAAACTTTTTTTAGTACATCAGAGGAAGGGGAAGGAGATGCTGGACTTGCCCAAAAAATTTGTCAGAGGCTTTTGTGTTCTCCAAACTGACTTCTGTTGGGCCGTCAACATTAATAACTCTGGAAGGTAAAACATTTTTTTGCACGGATTGCCCTTCTTTTGGGGTGGTCTTTAAATTTTGCCCCTCATATTTGTGATCTTTAAATTTTGCCCTTCGCTTGGATACCTGAGGTTCTGGGTTCGAACCCCCCGCTCAGGTATAAAATAAAATAAAAAAATTCGCAAGACAAGGCTGGGGGAGTGTATGCCGGATCCGGCATAAAGTCCTTAAGGAAAAACTAAAGTTATGCCGGAGGGGGCATAACTTTTCCTCAAGGCATAGTTTAGTTATGCCTTATGGGGCAAAACTTTTCCTTAAGGAACTATGTCTTATTGGACAGACTTTTAATTAAGGCATAACCAAAAGTATGCCCCATAAGGCAGAACTTTTTCTTAAGGTATAGACTTTGCCTTATAAAGCAAACTTTTAGTTATGCCTTAAGGAAAAATTCCGCCTTATGTGGCATACTATAAAAGTATGCCCATTAAAAGTATGCCCCACCGGCATAAACTTGTGAAGGAATTACCAAAGTTATGGCGGATCCGGCATACTTATGCCAAGTCTGCCCATAAGGCATAAGTATGTCGGGTCCGGCATAAGTTTGGTAATTCCTTAACAAGTTTATGCCGGTGGGGGCATACTTTTAATGGGCAAACTTTTATGCCGGACCCAGCATAAACTTGTGAAGGAATTACCATAGTTATGCCGGACCCGGCATACTTATGTCAAGTCTTCTCATAAGGCATAAGTATGCCGGGTCCGGCATAACTTTGGTAATTCCTTCACAAGTGTATGCCGATGGAGGCATAGCGAAATTTAAACTCTGTCTTGCGATTTTTTTAAAAAATTTTGACTGTGTGGGGGTTCAAACCTGGAACCCATGGGGTTTAGCCGAAGGCCAAAATTTAAAGACCACCCAAAAGAAGGGCAATTCGCAGTAAAATAAGAAACCCAACTATTTCCCTTATCAACAAGCCTGCTACTTTCTATCCAATATAATAAATTTGACTAGGCAACCAACAATTTTGTTTACTCAATTTTACAGAATGAAAGGAGATTCAATTGCATTAGCAACAAGCTAGTTGAACAAGACTATATGGTCGTCCAAATTTGTTTAGCAGGAACATAATCAACTAACTAAGGAATAATGTAAGTTGATGGTCATCTTAATTCTCACCAATGTTGATGTATACGTTAAGACGTTTTTGTGTATGTATTATATGTATGTGTGTTTTCCTATATTTGTTCCGTCCTTAATTTGTTAAACACAGTTATCCTCAAGCTTTTTCATCTTGTAAAATTCATGTCACGAAATTTATTTTCAGGGGACATTACTCTCACCTCAAGACCTTTATAATTGTGTAAATTCTCTTTGTTCTCTAATTTCTCTCTCTCCCTTGAACTCAAGTGCTTGAGTGTTTTTTCGTTGTATGTACCTGTGGGAATAAAGAACCGCTCAAGTTCAGGTTGACGTCTGAGTCCTCTACCTTTTTCCGGCCAATGTATAATGGTCCAGTCCCTCTGGCAAGTCGAATAGCTTCACACATATTTGGTGGAGGCAAATCTCTTTGTATTAATGCTTCTTGTTGTTGTTGTGCTTTTTGCAATATTTAACGGTTCACTTTGTTGTTCTTGTTCTAATATACTAGCAATTTAATAATATTAATTAAATATTTCCTTTTTATCATGTTTTCCAACGTTGTTGTCCTAACTTATGAAAGTAGCAACTTTATCGCTCCAAAGTCATCCTTTCCTTTTCCTTAACAAATGTCGTGTTTTTAGTGAAGGGGTTGGGCAGAAAAGAGGAGCATGGATTGTAGTGGACGCAATGGAGCCTTTATGTTCCTTTTTAAATTGTGACTTTTGTCACTAAAAGTATTAATTATTGAACACATAATGATCAGAAAAGGAATTTACTTGAGACAAAAGGGCCAACTCATTTATCATAACAAACAGAGAAAGTTCAATGCAACTTTACTTAGCTATGATTACAATCATGAACCTTTACTTAGTAGATTCCGGGAGTCTTTGAATATCTTAATTACTTCAATAGATTCTCAAGAAGACTTTGAATATCTATGAGTTAAGATAATCGAGAATGTCATGATTAATTAAGATGTGAAAAAGGTTGTATATACGTTGCCTTTTAAACATTAAATTATTGGGAATTGCGGCAAACAAACTAACTTGACAAAAGGCTCTAAAATTCGAAATGGTGAAATTGCGATTTATGAATGTGTATAGTGTGTCACGACAAGAAGGCCTCTGAATGAACATGTAAATCTGTTCTAAAAAGAACTGCAATTGGATTACTGATCGATAGCAATTGTCACGTTTTGTTGTTCAATAGGAAAAAACGCGTGTAATGAAAGTTACATATACTTATATAGAAGAAATTAGGTTGAACATTAATTAGGGCCTGTTTGGAAAGCCACCTGGTAATTGGAATTGGTGTAATTGCTAGGGTAGTAATTACACAGCCTAGTAATTATACAGCAGTGTAATTACAACGATCTGTTTGTTTGTCATTTCGTAATTACAGTGTAATTACAAATGTGCTGTTTGGTTGCACAAGTGTAATTACATAGTTAGTTTAATTTAAAAATAAAATTTAATTATAAAAAATTTAAAATTAATATTTAAAAAATATTTGCCTTTATAAATGATACTAAATTAGTTGTTTAATAACATATTGTTTCTTGAAAATAATGATCATATATTTGTAACTAATATTGTAAAAAATAATTGATATATATTTTTCAAATTAATAATATTTAATTTTAATTAATTATAAAACTTAAAAGATTTTTTTTTTGTATGAACGTCATGAATTGGATGTTTGACAAAAAAAAAATTATAAATATAATGCCATAACCTTATTCAAATGTTTGACACAAAAGATCCATCAAATGTAAGTGAAAAATAAACAACAAATAACTTAAAATTGAAAATATAACCTAAATTCAAAATTCAAAAGAAAAAGTTTAACATAATACTCCTAAGTAAATAATTCAAAAGAAAGGGTATAAGTGTATAACCTCATTCACAACGAAATTCTATTTTAATAACATCACTCGTTATATGCCAAGTTTGCTAATGTGTCATTCTTTCCAATATTAAGAGGTGTAGTTTCAAAAATTAGAATAATAGCACGATTATGCTAAATGAATAAAAAAAAAAAAAATACTAGCAATTACATGGAACCACAATAAGTAAAGGTTGGAAATGAAAAGAAAGGAAATGCAAAATAAATAATATAAAAAGAAAAATACATTTTAAAAAATAAAAATAAGTAAAAATAAAAAAGAAATAAAAATAATAGAAATAAAAAATAAATAAATAAAACAAAAGAAATAAAAAATAAATTAACGATAAAAAGAAATTAAAATAAACAAAAAAGAAATAAACTAAAAAGTAACTGATGGATATAAAATATACATATATTATATACTTAAAATATTACTATTTTAAATAAAGAAGTTATATAATACTTCAATTTCTATGTGTTTTCTAACAATATTTTGCAGGAAATAAGAAAGCTATGAATATATCTAAAGATGAAAGAAAAGAGAAGATTGCAACACATCCACTTCACAATACAAAAAGTGAAGACATCTTCCTCAAGGATATATTTTTCTCAAAATACATCTTCTCAAGATACATCTTCCTCACACTACATTTCCACATTTAATGAGGAAATTCACTTCTACAAATAGAAGGCAACTCTTTGTATAGAAGACAACTTGAGTAGTAGGAAAATAACCACTTTTCTCTCTAGCTTTTTTCTTGCTCTTTCTTTTTTATTTTTCTTTTATTTTTATTTTTATCTTTTGGTAGATCATTTGTTTATATACTCCTTAGTGGAGTAATATCTTTATTGGGAATAGTTGATGAAGCTTGGTATGTTATTATAGTATTTATCTTATTTTAATTATTCCTTGTCCGGAAGTTCTTTATCTTCATATTTACTTATAATAATATTACCAAGCGACTTCAATTATTCCCAACTCTTTTTAAATCTTTAGGAAATTTTTTGTTTTGTTTAATTACTTAATCTTAAGACACCACTCTCTTTTCGTCAATTTGATTCTCTCAAATAGTAACCGGGATAATATAAATATGTAGCTTAGGTGGTTCCAATATCTGTGAGACGATATCTTAAACTATAGAATAATTTGACAGAGTACAAGCAAAAAAAACTCTATATGCCCAGAGCTCATCAGTAACCCTGTAATTACAGTCAATTCTCAATCACCACCCCCCCCCCCTCCCCCGAAAATTGGAGAGTGTAATTACACCCTCTCAATTATCACCTAGGTGTGTAATTACTTGATCAAATAAACAGGTCAAACTGTGTAATACACCCAATTTTAATTACCTGGGGTGGCTTTCCAAATAGGCCCTTGCTAAAATTATTGTATTTGTCCTAATGAACTTTTAGAGCCCCATATGCGTGCACTCTTATTTCCAACCTCTTCTATAGCCTACAGATACTAAAGTTTTCTCAATTTAGTAAATTTTATTATTTCATTTATGTATTCTAGGTTGGTTATCCTAAATCATTACAATTTGTTCGCTAGCTCTTCTTAGAGATGCCTTTTGTTAAAATCAAGTATGAGGGTTAAAAAAAGTTTCATCATTACTATGTTTTCCTATCTTTCTCATTTAATGACAGTGTAAAAAATATCTGATTGAAGAAAGCGAAACTTGATCAAAGTACTTTTTTTTGTTTCTCCTCTTGATATTTGTATTGGAGTTCCGATTAATTTAGATTTACGCTACGTAAGATCCATTTAAGGAAAAAACACTCTCTTAATAATTTAATATAACCAAATGTCCTCTCATACATGTGGATGGTTGCAGAGGTGTATGAAAAAAAAAAAAAACATAAATGATGCCAATACTTAAATAAGAAAAGATAAAATCATCAATACGATGTCATATTATACTAGCAAGGGAAGCGGCAGGATAGTTGGGATCCTTTTGCTTGTAATTGTGGTCTTGAATTCGAGCCATGGTAGTGGAGAATTTTCTGATAGGGAGCGTTTACCCCTAAATGGTCATACGTGGTGTGAATCTGAATTAGTTGTGTTAGTGAGTTTCGATTACCAGATGATTAAACAAAAATTAACATATTACTGAAAAAACGGAATTTCAAGTACATTAAATGAAGGCTGAAACTTTTTTTTTTTTAAACATATACTATTTTCTATTGCATATTATTGACATTATATAAATTCAGTAAATTGAAGGGTTGAATTTGACTCTTAACGCTTTTAAAGGGAAACTTTGCTTTCAATCAAACGTAAGGGGAATAAATCACAAATTGGCAAAGATTCAAGACAACAAGAGTGCAAAAACATTTCCTTTTGCTACTTGTATCAACAACCAACTGGCAATATCATTTAATCCAACGGTCTTCAATCACAAGCACCAAAGAGGAAATAAATTCTGCATAAACTTTCCAATTCCCAACTCCCATCATCATCATCACAATGATAGTAGTTAAAAATTAAAGACACCCTCATAAAATTTCTGTAACTTAGTCAATTTGTCCTCTTTTGTCTCAAAAAAAGTCAGAGGAATATGCTGTGCAGGTTCCGTGGAAAAACAAAAGAAAAAGGTTTCTTGCAGACATTCTCAGATAACATTGTTGAGTCACTCACTAGTAGTATTAGAACTATCTTCATTGTTTCTTATTCTTCAATTGTTATTATTATTATTATTACCTGTATTTTTGTGCTTTGATTATCGTATTATTTCGTTATTGTTGTTTCTTTTTCTAAATGCTATGTACTAGTAATTTTTTTTATCCGTCCTCCAAGAGCTCTCTCCTTAGTGATTCGAACTCATAACCTTCGATTGGAGATGTGTGCTTACTATCTGAGCAATCCCTCTTGTCCATTTTGTTATTGTTACTGCTTTCATTTCAATATTCCCTTTTTCAAAATACTTTGAAATGTTTTTCTTTAGCCGAAGGTTTATCGGAAACACCCTCTTTATCTCTATGAGGTCCCAAACTCTACGTAAACTTTATCCTCATCAGACCCACCTATGAAATCACAATGGTTATATTGTTGTTGTTGTTATCCTACATCACTTAGACATAAAAATCCAATCCAACCAAATGTCCTTTACAACACGTGGAGTAAGGGTGTTCATGACTCGGTTTGACTCGGTTATCCTCTAAAAGATGATCAAATCAACTTAGTCGGTTTTTAAATGTTAGAATCAAATCAAATCAATTAAGTTGGTTTCTCATTGCTTCGGTTTTCGTCGATTTTTTCAGTTTTTTTATCCGTTTTTATTTAAATATATATATATATGACAATATACGTCCAAGTATATATTAAATTGACTATTTTCTAACATAAAACTGTCAAATCAATTACTCCTGTTTGAGAAAAGAAAGAAATATAAAGCTAATCAAGTTATATATGTACTTTCTCCAAAATTTGTATGCATCATCTAAGAATTTAGCCGTTTTCAAGAAACATTAAAAAAAGAAGTTCTTAGAATGAATTTGTTTTTGTGCAATAAATTAAAGTTCTAGCAGTGATATACCAAATATCTTGATGAATAATTAAAACACTCCAAAATAAGTTATTTTGAACAAGAAATGGATTCTTAGAATTATCAAAATAAAAATGACAAATCAAACTAGAAAGTAAATACAAAAATTGGATTACCATAAAGGCAAAAACATAGATTATGAATCAAGAGTGCAAAAGATTAATATTATAAAATTTTGAACTTTTTCTATAAAAGTGTGTGTATATATTTTTAGATAGATATTTATATTGTTGGATTGGTTCGGTTATATTTTGCTGAAAATCAAAATCAAATCAAATTTTATCGGTTTATAAAATAAAAAATCAAAAAGTATCGGACTTTCTTCGGTTTGATTTGATTTTTTAATTTTTCGTGGACACCTAAACGTGGAGGGTTGAATTAGACTCTTAAAACATGCCTTAAAGTAAAACCTTTGCTTTCAATCAAAATTAAGGGTGATTAAACGGCAAATTGACAAAGATTCCAGACAGCAAGAGTGCAAAAAACATTTCCTTTTGCCACTTGTATCAACAACAAACTGACAACATTCAATGCAACCAGTAAATAAATTGCATATTTTCCATACCTAAATTTCCCAACTCCCATCATAATCATCATTACAACAACGACAGTCGGTTAAAAATTAAATACACCCCTCAAAATATTTCTGTAACTTTTTCAGTTTGTCCTCTTTTGTCTCATAAAAAAAGTCAAGAGGAATATGCTGTTAAAAAAAAAAAAAAAAAAAACAGGTTTCTTGCAAGACATCCTCAGATAAACATGCTGAGTCGGTTCCTTAATCCAATCATATATGCAAGTATACACTAAATTACTCCACATATATTATATACACATATAGAGACCTAGTTGTTTCTCTCTCTTTATATCCAGTTTTAATTTCTTAATTGAGGTACCATTTTCATTTCTCTCCTTATTTTTGTTTGTAGAATTGTGGGTATTTCTCAGTTTTGGTAGTTATATTGATGGTATTGTTTGATTTGCTCTTTCATTTTTTCACAAGTTTGAACCTTAATGTGGAAGTTATGTCACTAAGTGGTCGTTTGGTTTGAGGTATAAAATGGGTTATGCCGGTACTAATTTTTATACCACGTTTGGTATAAGGTATAGATTTATCCCGGGATTATTTTGTACCTTTTACCAAACGTGGTATAAAAATTAGTGCTGGAATAACTCAACTTATACCTTCTTAACCCACTTATACTGGGATTATTTTATACCATCTTTCAGATGGTATAAAATAATCCCAATAGATGGGATAAATTAGTCCCGGGATTGTAATCCCGGGACTAATGATCAAAAAAGGAATTTACTTGAGACAAAAGGGCCAACTCATTTATCATAACAAACAGAGAAAGTTCAATGCAACTTTACTTAGCTATGATTACAATCATGAACCTTTACTTAGTAGATTCTCCGGGAGTCTTTGAATATCTTAATTACTTCAATAGATTCTCAAGGAGACTTTGAATATCTATAAGTTAAGATAATCGAGAATGTCATGATTAATTAAGATGTGAAAAAGGCTGTATATACGTTGCCTTTTAAACATTAAATTATTGGGAATTGCGGCAAACATACTAACTTGACAAAAGGCCCTAAAATTCGAAATGGTGAAATTGCGATTTATGAATGTGTATAGTGTGTCAAAGACAAGAAGGCCTCAGAATGAACATGTAAATCTGTTCTAAAAAGAACTGCAATTGGATTACTGATCGATAGCAATTGTCACGTTTTCTTGTTCAATAGGAAAAAACGCGTGTAATGAAAGTTACATATACTTATATAGAAGAAATTAGGTTGAACATTAATTAGGGCCTGTTTGGAAAGCCACCTGGTAATTGGAATTGGTGTAATTACTAGGGTAGTAATTACACAGCCTAGTAATTATACAGCAGTATAATTACAACGACCTGTTTGTTTGTCATAACGTAATTACAGTGTAATTACAAACGTGTTGTTTGGTTGCACAAGTGTAATTACATAGTTAGTTTAATTTAAAAATAAAATTTAAATATAAAAAATTTAAAATTAATATTTAAAAAATATTTGCCTTTATAAATGATACTAAATTAGTTGTTTAATAACATATTGTTTCTTGAAAATAATGATCATATATTTGTAACTAATATTGTAAAAAATAATTGATATATATTTTTCAAATTAATAATATTTAATTTTAATTAATTATAAAACTTAAAAGATTTTTTTTTTGTGAGAACGTCAGGAATTGAATGTTTGACAAAAAAAAATTATAAATATAATGCCATAACATTATTCAAATGTTTGACACAAAAAATCCATCAAATGCAAGTGAAAAATAAACAGCAAATAACTTAAAATTGAAAATATAACCTAAATTCAAAATCCAAAAGAAAAAAGTTTAACATAATACTCCTAAGTAAATAATTCAAAAGAAAGGGTATAAGTGTATAACCTCATTCACAACGAAATTCTATTTTAATAACATCACTCGTTATATGCCAAGTTTGCTAATGTGTCATTCTTTCCAATATTAAGAGGTGTAGTTTCAAAAATTAGAATAATAACACGGTTATGCTAAATGAATAAAATAAAAAAATAAAAAATACTAGCAATTACATGAAACCACAATAAGTAAAGGTTGGAATGAAAAGAAAGGAAATGAAAAATAAATAATATAAAAAGAAAAATACATTTTAAAAAATAAAAATAAGTAAAAATAAAAAATAAATTAAAATAATAGAAATAATAAATAAATAAATAAATAAAACAAAAGAAATAAAAAAGAAATTAACAATAAAAAGAAATTAAAATAAACAAAAAAGAAATAAACTAAAAAGTAACTGATGGATATAAAATATACATATATTATATACTTAAAATATTACTATTTTAAATAAAGAAGTTATATAATATTTCAATTTCTATGTGTTTTCTAACAATATTTTGTAGGAAATAAGAAAGCTATGAATATATCTAAAGATGAAAGAAAAGAGAAGATTGCAACACATCCACTTCACAATACAAAAAGTAAAGTTACATCTTCCTCAAGGACATATTTTTCTCAAAATACTTCTTCTCAAGATACATCTTCCTCACACTACATTTCCACATTTAATGAGGAAATTCACTTCTACAAATAGAAGGCAACTCTTTGTATAGAAGACAACTTGAGTAGTAGGAAAATAACCACTTTTCTCTCTAGCTTTTTTCTTGCTCTTTCTTTTTTATTTTCTTTTATTTTTATTTTTATTTTTATCTTTTGGTAGATCATTTGTTTATATACTCTTTAGTGGAGTAATATCTTTATGAGAATAGTTGATGAAGCTTGGTATGTTATTATAATATTTATCTTATTTTAATTATTCCTTGTCCGAAAGTTCTTTATCTTCATATTTACTTATAATAATATTATCAAGCGACTTCAATTATTCCCAACTCTTTTTAAATCTTTAGGAAATTATTTGTTTTGTTTAATTACTTAATCTTAAGACACCACTCTCTTTTCGTCAATTTGATTCTCTCAAATAGTAACCGGGATAATATAAATCTGTAGCTTAGGTGGTTCCAATATCTGTGAGACGATATCTTAAACTATAGAATAATTTGACAGAGTACAAGCAAAAAAACTCTATATGCCCAGAACTCGTCAGTAACCCTGTAATTACAGCCAATTCTCAATCACCCCCCCCCCCCCCCCCCCCTCCCGAGAATTGGAGAGTGTAATTACACCATCTCAATTATCACCTAAGCGTGTAATTATTTGGTCAAATAAACAGGTCAAACTGGGTAATACACCCAATTTTAATTACCTGGGGTGGCTTTCCAAACAGGCCCTTACTAAAATTATTGTATTTGTCCTAATGAACTTTTAGAGCCCCATATGCGTGCACTCTTATTTCCAACCGCTTCTATAGCCTGCAGATACTAAAGTTTTCTCAATTTAGTAAATTTTATTATTTCATTTATGTATTCTAGGTTGGTTATCCTAAATCATTACAATTTGTTCGCTAGCTCTTCTTATAGATGCCTTTTGTTAAAATCAAGTATGAGGGTTAAAAAAACTTTCATCATTACTATGTTTTCCTATCTTTCTCGTTTAATAACAATGTAAAAAATATCTGATTGAAGAAAGCGAAACTTGGTCAAAGTATTTTTTTTTGTTTCTCTTCTTGGTATTTGTATTGAAGTCCCGATTAATTTAGATTTACGCTACGTAAAATCTATTTAAGGGAAAAACACTCTCTTAATATAACCAAATGTCCTCTCATACATGTGGATGGTTGCAGAGGTGTATGAAAAAAAAAAAAAAAAAAACATAAATGATGCCAATACTTAAATAAGAAAAGATAAAATCATCAATACGATGTCATATTATACTAGCAAGGGAAGCGGCAGGATAGTTGGGATCCCTTTGCTCGTAATTGAGGTCTTAAATTCGAGCCATGGTAATGGAGAATTTTCTGGTAGGGAGCGTTTACCCCTAAATGGTCATACGTGGCGTGAATCTGAATTAGTTGGGTCAGTGAGTTTCGATTACCAGATGATTAAACAAAAATTAACATATTACTGAAAAAACAAAATTTCAAGTACATCAAATGAAGGCTGAAACCTTTTTTTTTTTTAAAACATATACTATTTTCTGTTGCATATTATTGACATTATATAAATTCAGTAAATTGAAGGGTTGAATTTGACTCTTAACGCTTTTAAAGGGAAACTTTGCTTTCAATCAAACGTAAGGGGAATAAATCACAAATTGGCAAAGATTCAAGACAACAAGAGTGCAAAAACATTTCCTTTTGCTACTTGTATCAACAACCAACTGGCAATATCATTTAATCCAAAGGTCTTCAATCACAAGCACCAAAGAGGAAATAGATTCTGCATAAACTTTCCGATTCCCAACTCCCATCATTATCATCACAATGATAGTAGTTAAAAATTAAAGACACCCTCATAAAATTTCTGTAACTTAGTCAATTTGTCCTCTTTTGTCTCAAAAAGAGTCAGAGGAATATGCTGTGCAGGTTCCGTGGAAAAACAAAGGAGAAGGTTTCTTGCAGACATTCTCAGATAACATTGTTGAGTCACTCACTAGTAGTATTACAACTATCTTCATTGTTTCTTATTCTTCAATTGTTATTATTATTACCTGTATTTTTGTGGTTTGATTATCGTATATTTCGTTATTGTTGTTACTTTTTTTAAATGCTATGTACTAGTAAAATTTTTTTTGTCCGCCCTCCAAGAGCTCCCTCCTTATTGATTCGAACTCATAACCTTCAATTGGAGATGTGTGCTTACTATCTGAGCAATCCCTCTTGTCCATTTTGTTGTTGTTACTGCTTTCATTTCAATATTCCCTTTTTCAAAATACTTTGAAATGTTTTTCTTTAGCCGAAGGTCTATCGGAAACACCCTCTTTATCTCTATGAGGTCCAAACTCTACGTACACTTTATCCTCATCAGACCCCACCTATGAAATCACAATGATTATATTGTTGTTGTTGTTATACTATATCACTTAGACATAAAAATCCAATCCAACCAAATGTCCTTTTAAACACGTGGAATAAGGGTGTTCATGATTCGGTTTGACTCGGTTATTCTTTAAAAGATGATCAAATCAACTTAGTCGGTTTTTTAAATGTTAGAATCAAATCAAATCAATTAAGTTGGTTTTTCATTGCTTCGGTTTTCGTCGATTTTTTCAGTTTTTTTTATCCGTTTTTATTTAAATATATATATGACAATATACGTCCAAGTATATATTAAATTGACTATTTTCTAACATAACACTGCCAAATCAATTACTCCTATTTGAGAAAAGAAAGAAATATAAAGCTATTCAAGTTATATATGTACTTTCTCCAAAATTTATATGCATCATCTAAGAATTTAGCCATTTTCAAGAAACATTAAAAAAAGAAGTTCTTAGAATGAATTTGTTTTTGTGCAATAAATTAAAGTTCTAGTAGTGATATACCAAATATCTTGATGAATAATTAAAGGACCCCAAAATAAGTTATTTTGAACAAGAAATGGATTCTTAGAATTATCAAAATAAAAATGACAAATCAAACTAGAAAGTAAATACAAAAATTGGATTACTATAAAGGCAAAAACATAAATTATGAATCAAGAGTGCAAAAGATTAATATTGTAAAATTTTGAACTTTTTCTATAAAAGTGTGTGTATATAATTTTTAGATAGATATTTATATTGTTGGTTTGGTTCGATTATATTTTGCTGAAAATCAAAATCAAATCAAATTTTATCGGTTTATAAAATAAAAAACCAAAATTAAATCAAACCAAAAAGTATCGGACTTTCTTCGGTTTGATTTGATTTTTTGATTTTTCGTGGACACCTAAACGTGGAGGGTTGAATTAGACTCTTAAAACATGCCTTAACACTTTGTTTGGATCGTTGTTACCCATTGTATCGTATTGTATCGTTATTACAAATATAACGTTTGTTTTGATTGTTACTTAAAATGAATTGTATCGTATTGTTAAATTCGTCGTTACATAACAACAAAAAGCCCCATTTTATGTAACAACCGATTTGGTGTTATCCCATCGTTACCTATTTTCCCATTCCAATTATATCCTTACTTAATATTTCATAATCCTATTTCATCCTTTACCGATAAGTATTATTTGATTCCATTCTGGATTTTTCTTTTAGTTTGTTCGTTACTCTTTTTTTTGGGCTAAATTTCTTGTTTGTTACTACTACACAGTTATTTGCTAAACTACCAAGTTATTTGCTAAAATTCTTGTTAATTCTTACTACAACTCTGTTGTTGCATGTTCGTTAGACATTAATTTTTACTATGCATCAATATATTTTGTCTTTATTAGAATCATGTATATTTTTTAATGAACTTTACATGAAATAACTATTATAAAGAATTTCACTTTGTGTGTGCTGATGATTGAGGCAGTAATTTTTGCAAGATTTTTAATTTTTTAGTGAAGAATAAAAAATATATTTACATGAATTTAACATCTTAATATATTTATATGCATAATTTGTGACAAAATAGCAGAAAGAAGTCGTCTTAAATTATTTATACTAGTTTAGGGCATTTTAGTAAACTTATCAGTTACAATAATGTACCATACAGTCAATCCAAACAAAAAATGTTATTAAACAACAGCAAATGATAGAGTATTTCCAAACATTGTATCTACAAAACAGTTCAGTACAAAACAATACACTACAATACGATACATTATGAAACGACGGGTAACAACCATCCAAACAGAGTGTAAAGTAAAACCTTTGCATTCAATCAAAATTAAGGGTGATTACACGGCAAATTGACAAAGATTCAAGACAGCAAGAGTGCAAAAAACATTTCCTTTTGCCACTTGTATCAACAATAAACTGACAACATTCAATGCAACCAGGAAATAAATTGCATATTTTCCATACCTAAATTTCCCAACTCCCATCATAATCATCATTACAACAACGACAGTCGGTTAAAAATTAAATACACCCCTCAAAATATTTCTGTAACTTTTTCAGTTATCAGTTTGTCCTCTTTTGTCTCATAAAAAAAGTCAAGAGGAATATGCTGTTAAAAAAAAAGAAAAAAGAAAAGAAAAAGAAAAACAGGTTTCTTGCAAGACATCCTCAGATAAACATGCTGAGTCGGTTCCTTAATCCAATCATATATGCAAGTATACACTAAATTACTCCACATATATATATATATACACACATATAGAGACCTAGTTGTTTCTCTCTCTTTATATCCAGTTTTAATTTCTTAATTGAGGTACCATTTTCATTTCTCTTCTTATTTCTGTTTATAGAATTGTGGGTATGTCTCAGTTTTAGTAATTATATTGATGGTATTGTTTGATTTGCTCTTTCATTTTTTCACAAGTTTGAACCTTAATGTGGAAGTTATGTAGCCAAGATTTCTTTTTTCAGGGAACCCTAGCTAGTTTTGGATAAAGAATCACTGAACTTGATTTGGTTGTGTGTGTGTCTTTTTTTTTTTTTTTTTTTTGTGAAAATAGGGTTGGATTCTTCCCCTTTTCAGTAAATTTTGAATCTTTGTGGTTTCTTGATAAATTATTAGTGGGTTATCTTTAAGACTAGTTCAATTAATGTGATCTTTGGTGCACCCAATGGTGTTGTCTATTGATCAATGAAGTGGATTGAGAACCATGAGCTCTCATATTTAATTATTGACTGAGGCACAAAAAACTAGATGATTTCTTCTTATCTGTCCAAGCCTTGGTGAGCAGAGTTACTCGGTATCTATGCTGGTGGGGTAGTAGGTATCCGGTTGGATTAGTCGAGGTCTGACCGGAACACCACGGTTATAAAAAAAAAAAAGTGATCTTTAGTACTGCAGAGAATCATTTTTTGGGGTAGGGCTAGGGTTAAGGTTTATGGAGCAGTTTCCTTCTAAGTTGATAGAATATTTTGCAATTGGGAAAAACTGTTAATTTTTGTTGTTACACTTACATTTAGGTTCAGGTGTGGATAAGGGTGAGTTTTAGAGTACTTCTAGTTCTAGAGAATCCCTAATATGACTTAACAGACAAGTTAGTTACCAGTATTGGAATAAAATGGACCCAAATAGAGCTGAACATATAGAGGATTCTTATCACTAATCTCAACTTCTATGGGTTGAGGCGTCTTGATTGAGTTGGGCAACAGTTAATCCTTTCTTCCACCTCTTCCCTTTGTTTCTTGTGGCTAATTGACTTGTAATAGGGACAATGTATGAAATTTTCAGCCCAATGCATGCGTTGGTCACAATTATTTGGATTTAAATCCAACTTTTAAGTATAGTTCTCTGTTTTGCAGTTGGTTCTTGGGAACTAGAATTTATCAGCAAGAATTTTTATCAAGTAAGGTGGCGTGAAGCCTAGGCTGCTCAATGGGGTTGGATAAGCAGCCGAGTGGTATTCTTGATACTTTAAAAATGGAGACAGTCAGGACAATCTTTCACTCATATCCTTACCCACACGAGCATTCACGTCATTTTGTGATTGCAGTAGTTGTGGGATGCTTGTTTTTCATATCATCAGATAACATGCACTCACTTATTCAGAAGTTCGATATCAAGTGGTGGTCTATGTATGCTTGTTTGCTCGGATTCTTTTACTTCTTTTCGTCTCCATTTATTGGGAAAACAATCAAACCAAGTTATTCAAATTTCAGTCGCTGGTAAGTCATGTATTTCTATTTATGTTGTAATACTCCTCCGTCCCAATTTATGTGAAGGTGTTTGACTGGGCACAGAGTTTGAGATAGAAAGGAAGAGGAAGACTTTTGAAACTTGTGGTCTAAATTAGCCATTGATATTTGTGTGGCTATAACTCATCTCATTAAGGGTAAAATGGGAAGTTTGAAGTTAAATTGCTACTAAATATAGAAAAGTGTCGTTCTTTTTGGGACTGACTAAAAAGCAAAGAGTGTCACATAAATTGGGACAGAGGGAATAACTCATTTGTGAGTGAAATCTGGCTATCGAAAATTGCTAATGGAGAAATTCCATTTGCAGGTACATTACCTGGATATTAGTGGCAGCTATATACCACCTTCCAAGTTTTCAATCGATGGGAGTAGATCTCAGGATGAACCTCTCTTTGTTTCTGACATTATACATCTCATCCATTTTGTTTCTTCTTGTTTTCCATGTTATATTTCTCGGGCTTTGGTATCTTGGACTCGTTGCTCGTGTGGCGGGAAAGAGGCCTGAGATTATGAAAATCTTTCAAAATTGTGCTGTAAGTTTCAAGAATGCATCTTAAGCTAACATAAGGTTACTGCGGTCCTTATCTTATTGCTTCATCATCTCTTAGGTTATAAGTATAGCCTGCTGTGTTTTCTATAGCCACTGTGGGAACCTCGCCATAGTAAGGGAAAAGACATTTGACTGGCGGAATTCATGGTTTTCGCTGTGGAATAAGGGAGAGGGAAACACATGGCTTGCAAAATTCATCCACATGACTGAATTTAAAGATCAAGTTTGCAAATCTTGGTTTGCTCCAGTTGGGTCTGCTAGTGATTACCCATTCTGGTCTATATGGGTCATCTATGGAGAGGTATTATCTCTGATGAATTACATGTTTTATACTTCCCAGCTGAGAGATAGAGGATCTTATGCTGCTATTTTTCTTTTCACTTTTTGATTTCACCTTTCCAGTTGACTTGCGGCGGCTCATGTGCAGAATCATCAGATGAAATTTCTCCAATCTATTCATTGTGGGCCACTTTTATTGGCCTCTATATGGCAAATTACGTTGTGGAAAGGTCATCAGGGTGAGTAACTCAATTTTTTGTTCACATGTTAGAGATTGTTTCTCTTTCCCTGTCAAGGGGGATGTGGACGATCATAGATAAGGGCTTTAGATCTGAATATAAACCATTTTGGGTAGTCTGGTTCTGGAAAATATGCTTATCTTTTGTGCTTGAATTACTTAGGTAATAGATTACATGTTGTGGATTATATATGCTGTCAAAATCTACTTACTAGTCAATTAGCGAATGTTCCATAATGGATGTAAGGATTAAGCTTGCCATCCCCTAGGGTTAGCTTCTCTCCAATATGGGCATTGTCGATGTTATATCATTTAAAGAGGAAAACCTCAAATGACTGTTACTTTCTCAAAAAAAAAAAAAAAAAAAGAGGAAAACCTCAAATGTTTTTCTAGCGTCACTAGTAAATGCAACATGTTATGCTTATTTAAAAATGCAATTGGCCAGTCTTCCTAATATAATTTGTTAATTCCTGGCTGATCATCATATTTCTTATGCTTTAAATGTTATACCTGGTTGGTTCTATGAAGCACAGAAGGTGTTAAGCATATTAAGTATTTTGAAGGCTTAAGTTTTGATCAGTTTTAAACCTTACTCTGTTAATTTGCCTGCATAGAGGAGATTGTTAGCACCATTGCACTATCAGCCTTATGTAATATTCCAAGGTCTTATTTTTGTTCTCTAACAGATTAATGTGTAATTATCAACAGATGGGCTCTATCACGCCCTTTATCACTGAAGGAGTTTGAGAAATTGAAGAAAAAGCAGTTGAAACCAGAGTTTTTGGATATGGTTCCTTGGTATTCAGGGTACATTCTTTACTTGCATCTCTTTTTGACTCTTTCTTCAACCAGTGGCACCACAATTCTTTAGGGAAGAAAGTTCATTAAACCTCCTTATATAACATTTTTTTTTGAGTAAAACCTCCTTATATAACATCATTATTACCGCAATTACAGGACATCTGCTGATTTATTCAAGACAGTGTTTGACCTCCTGGTCTCGGTAACTGTATTTGTTGGGCGTTTTGATATGCGCATGATGCAGGTACATAATGATGCTCTGGGTTCATGCTAAAAATATTCAACTTTCAGTGTGATATTTCTCCTTGTAAAAATTATTATAAGATATTGTTGCAAGATCCTTGACTTTTCAGAGGATCAAGGATATATGTTTCCTCCTACTTTTAGTAAAGCATTTCCTTCGTTTACAGAGAATGATAAGTGTAGGCAGAGGTCAAAGTGGATTTTATATTTTCCTATAATGAAATGTGCACTGAGAAATAATGATTGTGTAAGAGGATATAATTTAGGCTCTCCTTAACATACTCTATCTTTCCCATTGTCAGGCTGCTATGAGCAAGGTTGAAGATGGAGCTAAGCAGGAGGATCTTTTGTATGACCAGTTTAGTGAAGAGGAAGGTATCTGGTTTGATTTCATGGCTGATACTGGGGATGGCGGAAATTCTTCCTACAGTGTGGCACGCCTTCTTGCTCAACCTTCAATCCACGTCCAAAATAAAGGTTCCATGCTTACACTACCACGTGGACGCCTGCTTCTTATTGGTGGTGACCTTGCGTAAGCTCAAAATTTTCTTTATAGCATTAGTGTTTTGTGCATTCTACATGAGCAATTGCATGTAAATTGTAATTTGTGCAATTTTGGCTCATAAAGCATCGCCTTATGAGTTAAAGCATACTTATTACCCAACTATGGTTAATTCCCATATCATTTGGCTGGATATAATGTGTCCTCTATTAGATATCTTCTAAATAGCTAGGAGTAAAATCTTGTGCATTTCTGCGGTTTCCTAATATTCTTCCTCAACTGATACTTTCTGGATTTACTTCTGTGAATTCACTTATTCTGTCCACTTACCAAGTTGGTGAAAGAACTTCCACGTGTTGAAATAGAGTTATCCAGACATGAAAAATAATTGTTGAAGCTGGTGATTTGAGCTATTAATGTCAACTTGTTGATCCACCTAATACACACACACACACACACACGCCCACCCCATGTAGGTGAGAAAATCGTCCGTGACTAGCTATCCTTATTCTCCTTCCAGGGGTGGTTAGGAATATGGGTGCGAGAGGCTGAGGGACGACCACAATGAGTACGCCTTTTTTTATAGGATCAAAAGGCTTTTGTTCGATCGAGGAATATATATGTGTGTGTGCGCGCGCGCGTGTGTGTGTGTATGTGTGTGTGTGTGTGTGTGTGTTGATATGGTGTGCTTTGTTGTGTATCCTAGCGCTGATGGCTGCCTTGGGAGACTTGTGCTAAAGTGTTGATATCATCTTGTTGATTTGGTATTAATGACTAAGATTGAGATGTTGATTTGATATTGATGATTAAGATTGATAGCTTAATTTTAGGAATATATTGTATTGATGTGAATGATTAGGAATTGATTGTGTAATATTGTCTTTCCTTATTTAGTCTTAGAACTCATGTATAAGTACCCATTCTTATGGATTGTATATTCATTCAGAAATACAAGAAGCCCTTTCTTCTTGCTAAAAATCTTCATGGTATCAAAGCCATTGCTGCCTTTTTGAGGTGAGTTTTCTCCCTCGCAGCACTAGGGTTCCGTGTTTTATCAAAGAGGTCGAGTTTTTCTCTCTCTTTGTGGCTGTCCGCACAAAAAACTCCTCCCATTCAGTTCGTTTCTGGATTATTTTTCTCTGTTGGGTCGCTGGAACATTCTGAGCCTATCCCTATCAGTTTTGATTTTTTTTTCCGATCACCGGAATTAGGATTCCGGCGTGGCAGCCAACTTTCCGGCGATTTTTTTCTGGATTTTTTTTTTCAGTTCTCGGGTCGTAGGCCTCTTCTAACCCTTCCCATCCAGATAATATGGGTGACACTACTTCTGGAGAGACTTTGTCTCAAGATGAAGTTCAATATCTTTGCCGTCTTCTGAACAAACTTGGCTCTTCTAATGTTGCTAGCCCCAATTATGTGCAGTCAGGTATTGCTTTTAATGCTCAGCTTAATTGTTGGATTATTGATTCTGGTGCGAATAGACACATGACAACAGGCTCTTCTAAAGGCCTTCAAAATTACTCTCCTAGTCCCAAAGGAGATTAAGTCAGAATAGCCAATGGCTCCTTAACCCCTGTCTCTGGAACAGGTTCAATCTTTTGTACTCCTGATATTACCTTATCATCCATTCTTCATGTGCCTGATTTTCCTATTAACCTATTATCTGTTAGCGCTATCACCAAAGAGCTAAACTGTAGTGTCAGATTCTTTCCTGATTATTGTGTTTTTGAAGACCTTCATACAGGGAAGAAGATTGGCAGTGGTAGATTGCATGATGGCTTATATTTGATCGATGGAACTCGAGACTCTGATCAGGCCTTTTTTGTAGGAAATAAGGATGTCAACCGAGAAATAATACAGTGGCATAGACGGTTGGGACACCCATCTTTTTTTGCTTTAAAAAAGTTATACCCTGGTTTATTTTCTAGAACTGAGTTTGAATCTTTGTCTTGTGATGCATGTGAATATGCCAAGCACACTAAAAACTCTTATCCTCTGAGTGACAATAAAAGCACAATTCCCTTTTCGACTATTCATTCTGATGTCTGGGGTTCTACTCAAACACTTTCTTTGTCTGGTAGTCGATGGTTTGTTACTTTTATCGATTGTTGCACTAGAATGACATGGGTATATCTGTTAAAAGCCAAAAGTGAAGTTTTCTCCTGTTTTAAGTCATTTCATAAGATGATTTGTACTCAGTTTGAGGCTAAGATAAAGATATTTCGAACTGACAATGGCACAGAATACATGGATAAAACTTTTGGAGCTTACTTGGAGTCTTTTGGGATAATCCATCAAACTAGTTGTCCTTATACTAGTGCACAAAATGGGGTTGCTGAAAGAAAAAATAGGCATTTGTTAGAAGTAGCAAGATCCCTTTTGTTTACTATGAATCTGCCGAAGCCTTACTGGGGGGATGCCATTCTAGTAGCTGCCTACCTTATCAATAGAATGCCACTTAAAACTCTTAATTTCCGGAGTCGTTTAGAAGCTTTAAAGGGTAAAAATGACTATACTGTTCCTCCAAAGATATTTGGGTGTGTTTGCTTTGTTCATGCTAGGAACTCTGGGAAACTTGAACCTAGAGCTCTTAAATGTGTTTTTATTGGGTATTCTCCAACACAGAAAGGGTACAAATGTTATCACCCTCCTTCTAGGAGATTCTTTGTCAGTATGGATGTTATCTTTCGGGAATCTGAGCCCTATTTCAGTATTACACCATCACCTCTTCAGGGGGAGAATTATAAGAAAGAAGAGATGGTTTTTTCTAGTTCTATTGTTAAAACTACTGCCACAAGGGAAAGTGAAATTGGAGAAAGAATTCAGGGGGAGACTATTGAAACTACTGCCATAAGAGAAAGTGAAAGAATTCAGGGGGAGACTGTTGGGCGTTTGGATAGGCCTGATTTGATTACTTACTCAAGGAGAAATAGAGCAGAAGAAGCCATCATGCAACCTGCCGAAGCCGAACCTTCTTCTTCTGGTGAATTTTCTATACTTCCGAATGAGTTAGATTTGCCTATTGCTCACAGGAAAGGAGTCAGATCTTGCACTAAACACCCTTTATCTAACTTTGTTTCCTATAATTCTTTATCGCCCTCCTATAGAGCCTTTTCCTTGTCTATTTCTTCTGTGTCTATTCCCCAGAATTGGAGGGAAGCTTTTGCAGATTCTAAGTGGAAGCAAGCTATGATGGAAGAAATGAAGGCCTTATCAAAGAATGAGACTTGGGAACTTGTCGCATCACCACCAGACAAGAAGTTGGTTGGTTGCAAATGGGTCTTCACTGTAAAACATAAAGTTGATGGTTCCATTGAAAGGTTCAAAGCAAGATTGGTGGCTAAAGGATTCACTCAGACTTTTGGAGTGGATTATCAAGAGACATTTGCTCCTGTTGCAAAAATGAATACTATTAGAATTTTTCTATCTTGTGCAGCTAATCTTGACTGGGACTTGCAACAGTTTGATGTGAAGAATGCATTTCTTCATGAAGACTTAGAAGAAGAGGTGTACATGGAGATTCCTCCTGGTTTTGGTACTGAACAAAGTCAAGGAAAGGTATGCAGACTGAAGAAAGCCTTGTACGGATTGAAGCAATCTCCTAGAGCTTGGTTTGATAGATTCTATAAAGCAATGATCTCCTTTGGTTACCAACAAAGCAATGCGGATCACACCCTCTTTATACGACATTTAAAGGGTAAACTCACTCTTCTCATAGTTTATGTTGATGACATAGTAATGACAGGAGATGACAAAGAGAAGATGACCCGATTGAAGAAGTTGTTGGCACAGGAATTTGAGATCAAGGATCTAGGAAAATTGCAGTACTTCTTGGGAATTGAAGTTGCTAGATCAAAAAGAGGAATCTTTATTTCTCAAAGAAAGTATATTCTGGATCTCTTGAAAGAAACAGGTATGACAGGTTGCAAACCAGCAGAATCACCCATTGAAAGCAATCACAAACTACAAAGCGGAGTTGGAAAGTCAGTTGATAAAGAGAGATATCAGAGGCTAGTTGGAAGACTCATTTATCTCTCTCACACTAGACCAGACATAGCCTATTCAGTCAGCCTAGTGAGTCAATTTATGCATGATCCTCGAGATCCTCATATGCAAGCTGTCTTTCACATCTTGCGGTATCTGAAGTCTGCTCCAGGAAAAGGTCTACTTTACTCCAGACATGGTCACCTCCAAATAGAAGCCTTTACCGATGCAGATTGGGCTGGGTCTTTAGATGACAGAAGGTCTACATCCGGTTACTGTACACTCGTAGGAGGAAACTTGGTCACTTGGAGAAGCAAGAAGCAAAGTGTAGTTGCTAGATCAAGTGCGGAGGCAGAATATAGAGCTATGGCCCAGGGTGTTTGCGAACTTTTGTGGTTACAAAAGTTACTAGAAGAATTGAGATTGTCTGAAAAAAGAAAACTTTCCTTGTATTGTGACAACAAGGCTGCAATCAGTATAGCTTGAAATCCAGTCCAGCATGACCGAACAAAGCACGTTGAAATTGATCGACACTTAATCAAAGAAAAAGTCACAGGTGGTGTCTTGAGTTTATTCCATGTGTCATCAGAAAAACAACTAGCTGATATGTTTACTAGAGGCCTCAACAAAAGGACTTTTCATACACTGGTTTGCAAGTTGGGCATGTGCGACATCTTTGCACCAACTTGAGGGGGAGTGTTGATTTGGTATTAATGACTAAGATTGAGATGTTGATTTGATATTGATGATTAAGATTGATAGCTTAATTTTAGGAATATATTGTATTGATGTGAATGATTAGGAATTGATTGTGTAATATTGTCTTTCCTTATTTAGTCTTAGAACTCATGTATAAGTACCCATTCTTATGGATTGTATATTCATTCAGAAATACAAGAAGCCCTTTCTTCTTGCTAAAAATCTTCACATCTTCTATATTTTGTGGCTGTGGTCTCTTGTCAGGTTTGATGACTTTTGTGGTAATGATAAGGTGCTCTGTTGTCTTTGATGATGTTATACAAAGCAGGGATTATTATGTGCCTACAATTTTCCAGTCTAAATCATTGAGTCAGTTCATTTCTTAACTTTCACGCTATAAGAAGATACACTTTGCATTTGCAACAAATACTTTATTTACTTAAAATGGTTTGACAGAATACATTAACATGTCAATATTTGATGCTTGAAATCATTGTGAAGAAATGTCTGAAAATGAATAGGCATCATCTCAATGCTGACACCAATCCCAGGGCAACCATTTGAATATCATTAGTGTGAAAAGCAATTTCTTTTCCTCTTCATTGAATGCATAGATGTGCTGTCTAATCATGCTTATGGGATATTACCAAGATGGACTCTTCTCTCTAAGACATCAGTTCTTTGGCATATCAATTTGGCAGAGATGCCAAATTGACCTAGACATTTTGCTTCTTTAAGTTTCAGAGCTTAGAACTTGGAAGTATAATAGTGTTCAAACTGTGTTAAGTGACACTCTTTTTTTGGCTTTCATGCAGGTATCCGAACCCATCAGCTTTTACATATGAGAGGCGCCTTTTTCGTCCCTTTGAATATGCTCTTCAGCCTCCAATCTGGTATAGGGAAGACCATATTGCCGTTAACAAGCCTGAATTACCTTCCGGGGTGACTGAACTCAGGCAGTATGATGGACCTCAGTGTTTTGTCATCCCCGGAAATCATGGTTAGTTTAGTTCCTAAGCCTGTGCCCTGTGGGCTTCTACTCCTGTCTTTCTAGGAGAGTTGTATTGATCTCTTCATGTTCTATTAGGGTTTTGTTTGTTGTTTTAGTTCAATGTCCTTTTTGTGTACTTCTGCAGATTGGTTTGATGGACTTCAGACTTTCATGAGGTACATTTGTCACAAGAGCTGGTTGGGTGGGTGGTTTATGCCTCAAAAGAAAAGCTATTTTGCCTTGCAGCTTCCGAAAGGGTGGTGGATATTTGGTCTTGATCTTGCTCTGCATTCTGATATTGATGTATACCAGTTCAAGTTCTTCTCAGAATTAATAAGGGACAAGGTATCTTATTAGTACTTTCTACCCATGGTTGTCCTGTTGCATTTTATGAGTCAGCCATGTCACTAGGTATGCCAAAATTTGTCCTACTTGTTCAAATATAGTTCTACTTAACTGGACATAACATTTTTGTGCAGATATTGGCTGTTAATTGTTGCAAAACATCCTGAACCAAGAGGTTAATATGGTAAATGATAATGAGTTAAAAAAAGTTCTTGTGGTAGATAATCTTTTTCACATTGCTAAAATGAGTAATGGTAGATGGTAATTACTCACATGTTTAAGTCAGCAATGGTACTGGTTTTTAATTCTGTAGTCAATTATACTTGGGTCTAGGTTAATATCCTTTTCCAGCAACACATTTAAGAAATATATAAGTTGATTTGTTTCTCAGCCAAGGTCATATTATGTCTCTGTCATTGAGGTTTTCCTTAGCTTTCACAGTGAGTGAAGGCTGACAAAAGTGATCAAATTCTTGTGCAAAGTTTGTTGGAATGTAAATATGTTAAAGAGTGACTAAATCTCTAACTCTTTCATGCTATCTTTTGTTTTTTGGTCACATCTTTGCTTAGATCTGAATTCCCCTGACATTTGTACAATAAGTTACCTTGTTTGGTACTTTGGTTAAATATATAAGGTGGATACGAGTAAGATCTAGACTTATATGGTACTTAAAAAGCTAGGTCTTAAACAAGGAAGAAGCGAAAGTGGAACAATTTTATGCCTCTCCATCTAAGTGTGTCATTCTTGTACTTTTTGGTGAATGTTAAGAAGTAAATGGAAATGATATTGCTGTCCTTAAATGACATTGAGTTAAGCAAGATAGTTAAACTGCTAATCTCTTTTACCTGTCCCTCTACCTTTTAATGAATATGGAGGTAAGCTAGTTAATTGCGCTTCTTTGTGAATATCCTAAGCCCAGTTCCAAAAGAAGTACCAGCTACTCTGAAGGAGATATTTTAGAGCACTATGATTAACAGTGTCTAGCTAAAGTTCGATGGTAGACACTGAGTTCAACAATGTTATGTTTTTTTTTTCAGTAAAAACTGTTAATAAGACTGTCTATATTAACTTGGAAGTTTCAGTTCGAACGTCATTTTCTGTTCCTCTTTTTTATTTTTTTAACTCAAGCTTATAGTTATACTTTGAAAAAAGCATGGTGATCGTACTGGATAAGGAGAGAATTAATGATCCATAGATTTGGCGTTTGCAGAATGAGTATGATCCTATCATGTTCATTTAGATAGCAGCAGGTGCTTATGGTTTCGTCAAGCATTACTTATTGTGTTCTTATAAATTTGTGCATTTACCATGTCTTCTTTATCACCCCCACCCCAAAACCAACCAATCCCCCTTTAGAGAGTTGAAAACTTTAACCCTTGATTAATGGATTTCAGGTTGGTAAGGATGATTCTGTGATCATTATGACACATGAACCTAGTTGGCTTCTCGATTGGTACTTCGATCAAGTTACTGGAAAGAATGTCTCGTACTTGATACGTGACCATTTAAAAGGGAGATGTAGACTTCGAATTGCTGGGGATGTGCATCATTATATGCGCCATCAGTTTGTTGAATCGAAATCAGATAAACCAGTTTATGTCCAGCATTTACTTGTTAATGGTTGTGGGGGTGCTTTTTTGCACCCGACACATGTCTTCAAAAATTTCAACAAATTATGTGGAACATCCTATGAGTGTAAAAATCCTTACCCAACTTTTGAAGATTCAAGTAGGGTACGTAATCAATCTCCTTTATGTTATAGAGACTGACTATTTGGTGCTTAAATAAGGCCTGCAATATGCTTTGTTGTTAAAATGAGTTGTAAGATGTTTATAAATATTTGCAGATTGCTTTGGGAAATATATTGAAATTTAGGAAGAAAAATTGGCAATTTGATTTTATTGGTGGCATCATATACTTCGCTTTGGCCTTTTCTATGTTCCCCCAGGTAACTTCCTTTTTGATTTTTGATGTATTTCTTTTTTAGGTTTACTTTAGGTATCATTATCCGCTCTGCCCCCATGGTTTTCCCAGTTAGGAGCTGTTTGATAAAACTAATATCTGAAAGTTTTAGTTGAAGTCGTATCTCAAAATAATTTAAATCTCTTAGTTTTAGGTAATGGAAATGTTGTGTTGCACTGTCTGATATTATCACTAAAAGTAAGTTGTTTCCTTCTATGTACTGTAAAATTATCAAGCTTTCAATGTATTAGACAGTATTTTGGTATTGTGCTGTTTAACTTTATAATACATTTTTTTAAAAAATATTTATTAAATTAACCATCTGGTTGTACATATCAGTGTTCATTAATAGTTAAATGTGTTCCATTTCAAAAAAAAAAAAAAAAGGGTTAAACATGCTGACTCTTTGTTTTTTTTTTTTTTTTAAAATAGGGAAAGTTTAGTTAGCTGACTTTTAAATATGAACTGACGGATTCTTTTTAATTTATTTAATTATTTATTGTGGTTCAGTATATGAATTTATGGATTGATGATTTTCAGTTGTGTGTTTATTGCTTTCAACATTTTAAGTGTCTTTTATGCATTAAGTGATCTTATATTGTCAAGTAAACCCTTATCAGAAAAAAATAAAAAATCAAGTAAATCAAATGTGTGACTATGTAAGATAACATTCAGTTTACACGTGTTCATGTAACATATTCAGTTAAATGTTTTATTAAATTACTGAACAGACTCTTCGATTGAGACTTCACATTTTAAGTCTGATTGAGAATGTCATAAAGTCTTTCATCTAAGATAGAAAAGTTCTAGTGCCTTGATAGATATGACTGATTATTTCCCATTTGCTTCTAGTGTCAGCTAGATCACATTTTCAAGGATGATACATTTTCGGGTCACATGGGAACCTTCTTCGACACAGTTTGGGATACATTTATGTATATATTCGGACGCTCATACGTCTCCCTGACTGGCGCAGTGCTGCTATTAGTAATTGCAATAACCTTTGTGCCATCCAAGGTGCCTTGGAAAAAGAAAGTAGTAATTGGGATTCTTCATGTGTCTGCACACCTTGCTGCAGCTGTGATTCTTATGCTCTTGCTGGAATTAGGCATTGAGACATGTATTCGGCATAACTTACTTGCGACTTCTGGTGAGATTTTGCATTTTGTCTTCTGTTGTGTGATTGTTTTGTCTTAAGTTAATTTAATTTCATGCGTATATTCTGTATTTAGTTTTCTCCCTTTGCCTTAACTTCCAGTGATAGTTACTGACTATTGAATACAATCTTAAAGCTTAGGTGAAATGCCTCAAGTTAACATGAAATTCACCTATCTTTTTGAAATAATCATTTTCACCTTCTCTTAACTAATAAGAACCTCCTCTTATGCCCTTTCTCAGTTATGAATTTATGATCCATCTTTCAGACTCAAGGCATTTGATTCCATGACCTGAGGCTCAAAATTTTCATCCTTTTAGAATGATACGAGGACCTTGAATCCATTAATTAACTACTCAATTGAAGACTGAGTTTTACTTGAGCCATTCTTGAGAGATTACCTAACTGAACCTCAATTTTGTTTCATGTTTTTGCAACTCCTTTGCTAACTATTGAATGTTATAATCCAGGTTATCATACTTTATATGAATGGTACAAATCTGTGGAGAGTGAGCATTTTCCAGACCCAACGGGTCTTAGGGCACGTATAGAACAATGGACATTTGGCCTTTACCCAGCATGCATTAAATATCTCATGTCTGCTTTTGATGTTCCTGAGGTAAGAATGTGCCCCATAAGGGTATTGCTTTATGATGACTCAAATCAGTTAGTTACATAATGTCTTCCTTTATTGATGCATGTTTTCAGGTAATGGCAGTCACCAGGACTACTATCTGCAAGAAGGGAATGGATTCCCTATCGCGAGGGGGTGCTGTAATATATTATGCGTCCGTCTTCCTCTATTTTTGGGTCTTTTCTACTCCGGTGGTTTCTTTGGTTTTCGGAAGCTACCTATACATTTGCATTAATTGGCTTCATATACATTTTGACGAAGCCTTTTCATCACTCCGTATTGCTAACTACAAGTCATTTACACGGTTTCATATCAACAACGAAGGCGATCTCGAACTTTTTACCCTTGCAGTTGATAAGGTATTCTGCCACTTTTCAATATAAACAGGTTAACAAAAGTCAAAGAAAGAATATACATTCCCAGAATTGAACTCTATATCCGGTGATTCCTCTAATATCTGTTAAATTTGTAGGTTCCGAAAGAGTGGAAACTGGATCCTAATTATGATATAGAGCCAAAGCAACCGCAGGAGCCAAGTTACCTTCGGAAGTTCCCAAGCAAATGGAGAGCAGCTTCCCCTAATCAGGATCCCGTAAATACTGTACGGATTATTGACCAATTTGTGATTAAACAGACTGAAAAACATGATTCAGAATTAACGAATGGATCAGTTGATCAAGAACTCATTTGATTGCTGAACTCTTCTAGTGGCGGTCTGTATAGATAGGCTTTAGAATTTAGAAGGTAACTGATAGCAGAAGCTCTCTGGATAGAAACAGAATTTGTAAAAGCTCTGACAAAGGTTCATTGAAATCATAGTTGGTAAATTTTGTCTTTGCTTTGTCATTAGGCACTTCAAATATTTACAGTATTGTATATTTTGCAAATAGGACTAATGTCTCTCATTTCACCAGTAATGGGATTGTATCCTTGTTTGATCTTGGACAATTTGCACCTCTTATGACTAGGGTTAGGCATAAATACCGAAAATTAAAAAACCGAACCGAACCGAAACTTTAACAAATCGAATTGAACCGAACTAGTTTGGTTCAGTGTTTGGTGTCCATCGTCAAAAAATCGAAATCGAAATAGCCGAACCGAAGTTTGATAAAACCGAACGCGCACCGAAATTAATACGTTACCCAAAAAAATTAAAATAGTCCAGGCCCATTAAGTTTAAAGCAAAAAAAAAATCCAATTGTAATAAGTCATCTTTTGCATTTGTATCCCTAATTTTTCACTTCAATTGAAAAAATCAAATATCCTTAACAAAGAAAGGTAACTAAGATGTCTCTTTAGGATTAATGTATGTCCTTTATGTGTTTTCTTAATTATTCTTACAATATGTATATAACACCTAGTAATCCTATGTCATGATTATAGTTTTCTGTTCTTGTGTATCCTGTTTGTTTGATTTTGATTTCAATTTATCAGTGTTATGTTTTATTGTTTTTGAGAATATGAATTAGTGTCAATGGAATCGCTTCTAATATTATATTAAAAAAAACGAATTGAAAAAATCGAAATCGAACCGAACCGAACTTTAAAAAACCGAAACCGAAAGAACCGAACCGAACTAGTTTGGTTCGGTGTTTGGTGTTCACCTTCAAAAAACCGAACCCGAAATAGCCAAACCGAAGTTTGATAAAACCGAACCGAAAAACCGAACGCCCACCCCTACTTATGACCAAACTTTTGAGTAGTTAGCCCAACGTTTATTTTTGGGCATTTTACATAAAGAGCAAACGTATGGGGTTAAAACAACCAGCATAGCTACAGTTTACATAATTACATGGTGCAGCAAACATTATAGCTTCCCCAGCATGTATTCAAAATTTCCTATATTCATGAATACAGTGAGTAAAAATGTATTTAAAAATTCTTTTCGTTGTATTCAAGTCAAAATGTATTCAACTCAATTGTATTCATTGTAGTTACTTTTACATTGTATTTGCTTTATTATATTTAAAACCGGTTATATACAAAAAAATATCCTTCAAAATACACCTCAAAACACGAATTTTGCACTAAAAAAATTAACGAATACACTCAAAAACTGAATATAAGAAATAAATTTCACTCTATTCATTTGTATACACTTCAAAATTCACTATATTCATTTGTATAAAAGAAATAAAACTAATGAATACACTCAAAACTGAATACAAGAAATAAAATTCGGATCAGATTCCGACCAGATCTAGTTGTGTCCGTCCAGATCTGACCGTTGTCACCGTCGTCGTCATCAACACCGGATTGTATTAAAAAATAGAAAGCCACCTCCGGCCAGATCTGACTGTTTCATTCCAGATCTGACCGGAATGTCTGTTGCTCGCATCAGATACAACAACTATTAACGCTGGTCAGATCTGTACAACAACTCCATGAAAGCACCGTAAATAAACCTCCATTACTGCTCCAACAGAGACCAGCGGAAATACCACAAAAAACCGACCATGAAAACCATTGAAAACACCAAATAAACCACTAGAAACAACCCCAAAACAGCCATCGCATCTCCTCTCTCCAACCATCATTAAACTCATTATTAGACCACGGCGGCGACTGATGCTACTGCTATCGGCGGCGACTCATGCAACTGCTCGCTACGACGGCGGAGATCTGGGTGGAGGAGAAATGAGAAGCTAGAGAAGATGACAGCATAGTGGGGTAATCTTAGCCACCAGTGGCGGTGAGGGAGGAGAATAAAGAGCATTTGTGAAAAATAGAGAAAGAGAGGGAAGAGAAGATGGAGTGATTGACGTGGTGAAGGGGCTGGCAGTGGCGGTGGTCTGGCTGCTCCGGTTCAACGGAGCCGGGGGGGGGGGGGGGGGGGGGGGGGGACCGGACCGACAACCAGTTAGGAAATCAGCCGGTTTCCGATTACCGGTTTAACCGGTTCCAAAATTGGAAACCGGAACCGGCCGGTTATAAACTAAAAAAAAACCTTTTTTTTTTGTATATTATAGTATTTCTTAGTATATTTTAGGTATATTTATATATGTTATATAAGTTTATAACTAAAGTTTATATATTTACTAACTAACAACATATATGTGTATATATATATATATATATTAAGTTATAACTTTCTATTTATAACTTAAGTATATTTATACTAGATATACCTAAAATATACTAAGAATATACTTATAATATAAATATATATTTAAGTTATAAAATAGAAATTTATAAACTTAGAAAAAACTTAACTTATAAATAACTTAAGTTATAATACATATAACTTAAACATATATATATATATATAGTTATATGTCTACTATATATACTTATATATGTTTAAGTTATATGTATACTATATATACTTATATATGTTTATGTTATATATATACTATATATAACTTAAGTTTTATGTATACTATATATACTTATAACTTATATATATATGTTTAAGTTATATGTATACTATATATACTTATATAACTTAAGTTTTTTCTAAGTTTATAAATTCCTATTTTATAACTTAAGTATATTTATATTATAAGTATATTCTTAGTATATTTTAGTTATTTTCTAAGTATATAACTTTCTATTTTTTAATTTAAGTATATTTTAGGTATATTTCTAACTTAATATAAGTAAAAATATGAACACAAGTAAATAGAAGAAAGCTCAATGAGCCATATATTTTATTTATTCATGGATAACATTTATTTGCAAGTTGTAGTTTTTTTTAACTTGCAAATAATACATGAGTTGCAAAAAAGGAGTAGAATAATAAAATAAAAAAGTGTTAATCATTTGGCTAATATCCGCCATATCATATTCGGTCATTGAGATATCTTCAAAGCCTTCCATTTGGTCTATTCCACTTGCTATCAAATCTTCTTCATCTTCGCCTTCCACCGCTTCTGAGTTTTGGTTGTGCCGCTCCGATCTAATCCAATGACGAATGCAAACTAGTACTTGCAAGCTAATCCGGATAATGAGTGTCTATGGTCTCCAATTTGTTGTCTTCCTTGGCTAAATGCACTTTCCGAAGCCACGGTTGATATTTGAACCGTAAGGATATCTCGAGCCATTCTTGAAAGTATTGGATGACTCGTCTTGTATTTCTTCCATCATGCTAAGACGTCCAAATCATCTAGTTGGTTGATATCCATATTTGGCTGCATCAAATAAAGGTGATATTCATCAAAGTTTGCATTATTAGTAGGAGTTGGTTGTGAATGTAAACTTTTAAATTCGACAAACCCTTTTTGCTACTTTGAGAAGTATTAGGGTGTAGAGCAACAGGTGTAGCACTTTCTTCCAAAGTAGAATAATGACTAAATTTTTTTCTAAACTCGGAATCAATCGCAAGCTCGGCGTCATGTAAAGATTGTTCAACGTCCTCGTCAATTTCTAAGTAGTTATAAATTTGACCAACCAATGCTCTAGTATAAGACATTTTAAAACAAGGATTTAAAAGAGAACCCAATATAAATAAAGTTGGGATGGGAAAAAAAATGCTTCTTAAATTTTGTTGTCATATTAAAAATAGCCGCTTGACAACCGGATTTATCTTTATACTCATATAAAACTCTAGCTATTTCCGCTAAGTAGGTTAAAATTCCGGTTACCGTGAGAATTGTCTAAAAAAAGCAAGAGTTGCATTATAATTTTTTTGTAAAAGTTCAATACATTCCTTAACATCTTTCCAATCGGTAATATTTAACCAATCATCACTATCCGTATTAAATGGTTGTGAACTTATTGTATGGAATCCTATAATCATATGCTTGTTGTAACATAATATAAGTGTAGTTCCACCTAGTGTCAACTTCTACTTGAATTTTCCTAGGTCTAAGGCCATTTTGTACACAAGAATTCTTAAAATCTCTCATATTTTGCTTATTAGCATTACAAAAAAGAAAAGCAACCGCATTTCTAACTTTTTAAATAGAATCTTCAAAATAGTCAAGACCATCTCTAACAATCAAGTTTAAAATGTGACAACTACATCTCACATGAAAAATATTTTTTAGCGGAGGGTTTAATTCCCCTTTTAAAAGACCAACCGCCTTTGTATAATTAGAAGCATTATCTAAAGCAATACAAAGTGTTTTTCTATAAATGTTAAAAAATTTCATAATAGTTGACAATAAATCCGCTAAAAAATTTCCGTCATGATGACCTTTTCCTTCATCATATAAAAAAGCTATAATTCTTTTTTGCATCACCCAATTATCATCAACCCAATGACATGTATAGCAAAAAAATCTAACTTGTTAAGACTAAGACTCAAATCGGCGGTAAAAAAAACACTACAATTTAAAGAATTAAATACATGGCGCAAATAAAATCTATATTTTTTATATTAATCTATAATATCCGCTCTACAAGTACTTCTAGAAATACCCTCAAACATTGAATTGTAACAACGTTGAATATAAGTAACAAACCCCAAACCCAAAGGAAAGGAAAATGGTAGAGCATCAAAAGCAACCATTTTAGCTATTTCTATAAGCTCTTTTTTCTTATCATAGCTAAAATTTCTACCGGTTCGTGGGTCTATTGTTGTTGAATACCCCACATTTGAACCCGTTTTCTCTCCCCAAACATCCCTATGTTTAGATTTCATATGACCCGTTAGTGAACCCGTTCCACCATCCTTAGTAGTTTGTTGCCTAAAAAAAATTCTTGTTTACATAAACTACGTGTAGTTGTTTGTCTTTCCTTATCTTTAGTCATAAATTTCCAAATTCTAGCGGTTGTCCTACGAATTCTTGGCGGTTTGTCTTGTGTATGTGATTGTGCAGGACCTGTATCTCCTATGCGATTTTCGAGGGCTTGTGTTTCATCATCATCATCATCATCATCAATTTCATTCAAAGTGCCGGTATAGTGTTGCATTATCTCATGATCTAAAAGTGGATTATTTCCACCAATATCAATACCTAAATTAGGTGTTTCGGTCACAAATGTGTCCTCATTAAGCCCACCCCTAACAATGCCACTACTACCGCCACCATGTCTCACTCTCTTCGACATTATTAAATAGAATTAATTTAAATCACACGCAAATAAATCACAAGAAAATAAATTGCAATAAATTAAATTGCGTAAATTAAATAGCAGAAAATAAAGATAGAGTTGGAACGAAGGTACCAAATTGCCGAACTAATTTCCACTAAAGTGAAGGTGGCTAGAATTACAAATCCACCAAAGCTTTGGAGCTACTTCGGATTGTTGCAAAATCACCAACTCCACTAACAATTTTTTTATAATTGCAAAATTAATAATTGAAACTAGAATAAAACTTTATAATATTTAATTGAGAGAAATTTAAAGTGGCTAATTGTTGCAAAGTAGCTATAATTGAGAGAAATTGAGAGAAAGATGAGTGAATTGGTGTGGATTAAAATTGAAAATGGGGAGGGGTTTATATAGGGGTGGGGGATGGGTTAAAATGTATAAAAAAAAAGTTTGGGGGGTTTGGGAGGCCAAAAGGGACGTTTGGAGCCGTTGCCCAACGGTCCAGTCCACATAGCAGATTTTAAAAAAAAATTGACCGGTTGTCCCAAAAATTGAAAACCAGACCGGTATAAAAACCCCGGTAAACCGGTCCACCGGTTCCGGTTACCGATTTTAACCGGTCCAACCGGACCGGTTGACAGGCTTAATGGAAGGATTGGGTTGGCAGTGAATAATGTAATGATGAGTATTCTACTTTAAATATATATGTAGCTATTAATTGTATTTAACATATTACTTTTAGTTATAGGATGTAATTAATCTAAACTATAGCTACTAAATCTAAATATGTACTAGAGTTAGTTATGCCATGTAGTTATCCCTTCTTTTTTTTTTACTTGGTATCAGAGCCAGAAACATCTTAGTTCTTGGTCTATCCGATGTTGGCCTGTCAGGTTATGTTTTTCATGTTCCAGTTGTCTAACTCTGAACTTGCAGGAGGGGTATTAAAAGTTCCGCATTGGGTGAATGAATGAGCTAATTTTATTTCAACCCAGAGTATCTTAACTGCTTGCTCAAAAGGAAAAGAGAGAACTTCATTTTTACAATGATCAAAAGCCATGCATTTTCTCCTAAATGTTTTGGTCTAACTATTCAGAATAAGCTTAAAAGGAAACAAGAAAGGTAAATAGAGAGATAATTCCATATCTAATTGTTGCAGATTCTTGAGGTCTTGGTACCTCATTGAACTTTCAAATATCTCATATATGATGTATGGGACAACAAACAAAAATGTCGTATAAGCAAAGTGACAAACAAGACTTCCGCAAAATTTGATAATTGAGGGTGTTAATTTACAAGATCGAATTGAGTAGGAATTCTTGGAATCTCATGAGATCTGTTTCTTCTTTTTCCTCCGACAGACAGTCAGAACTTCATATGTGTTTGAATTATACTGAGAGGTCCGGTCCATAAGAGATCAAAAACCGTTGAAGCACTTTGTGTCTGTATTAATTTCTAACCGCGCTGAATCTCCATAGCCAGTCTATAGCCAATTTTCTATCAAATGTGTTGTATTTGATATTACTGTATATGGTAGTATAGTTAGTCTTCTTTAAGATATGTCTCATAGGGTGTTCCCTGGAGCTTTTTTTGGACATCATCCCAATTCTCTATTTGTTGGGACAGAGGACCATTGTGAATCTTAACCTGACCACTTTTGAGTTCTCTTTGAGGCAGCCCCAGAAACTCTTGGACATCAGCTAGTTTCTGCACAGAAAGCAAAACTAAACATTGCTGCTATGTCATCATGATTATAAAAAAAATATATGATTGGTCACATGTAAGACAACTGATCAACCAATTATGCTTCAATCTCAAACAAGCTGGGATCAACTATCAAGTCAACTATCAAGTTTAAGACAGTTTCCGGAAATTCTACTCCATCGGTTTCAAAAAGAATGAAGGGGGTACCAAGTACGACGGTCAAGCCTTCTCGGTCTTAATTTCGACATCGATACCTTAATCCTTTTGAAATAAAGTTTACATCATCTGGAAATAGGGAAAAGGTCCGAAATGCCCTTCAATTATGGGAAATAAAACATATTTGCCCTTAGAATTTGGTACCAAATATGTTGTTAACGTTAGTGGACCGGCTCATATTTGAGGGGCTAATTGAGTCGATCCACTAACAGTAAAGGGCATATTTGGGACTAAATTCTAACGGAAGGCAAACTTGTTCTATTTTTCCCATAGTTGAGGGACAAATATGAGTCATCCGCTAGCAATAAGGGCATAGTTGAGACCAAATTCATACGGAGGACACATTTATTCTATTTCCCTTAGTTGAGGGACATTTGTGGCTTTTCCCTAGAAACTAAACAAGAAGTAGTATAAAGTGGAGAACTTATAGAATAATTAACATAAGAAGCTGTTTGACGCTCCAAGTAATAATAATGTCATATAAATTGAAACAAACGGAATATTAAGGCAGTCTTACAGTTCGATTTTGGACAACGTCTTCATAGTAAAGAAGAATGTGTCGCGTGCTCTTAAAGTATTCCATAGCTCTAGCAGCCTTCCTCTGAGCATGCCTCAAATTTGGTATTAGTAATGACATATTCACCACTGGCTTGTATTTTGCCAATACTTCAGCCTGAAATAGGTTTTAAGTCATCAAATTAATGACATGAGGAACTCGATTCAAAAGGCACAGTGTCGTTTACGGAATTTTTGTTATGAAAAGTATTTTCCTCGAAAATGCTTTTATGAAAAAAACATAATCTTGAAAAATGTTTTTGGTGTTCGATTGGCGAGTGAAAATTTTTCTCCTGCAAAAATAAATATTTGAAACCAATGATAATATTAGCAACTCAGGGAGCGCTTTCATGAACCTTTTGAGTACTAAAGATTAATAATGTCCAAACGTTAATTGGAACTAGGATGAAATTAAAATTCAAGATAGATGTAAGGAGAATAATTGAACATCAGAAAATGACTTCTTATTGAAAAATATTTCCTTCTGTACCAAACACACCATTGAGCTATGTTGCTTGGACCCTCCAAAAATGTTGCCGCACCCGTGTCGGACCCTAAAAAATGCATAACTTTTGGAGGATCCGACACACAACCAACGGTATTTTTGAAGAGCCCGAGCAACATAGCCATTGAGCGGCAAAATGAGGGGAAGGAAGGACCTCATATGGAGAATGGGTATGAGATTTGTGTGTTCCATTCAGTGGTTTAACATCCTTGTCATAGGAATTAGCAAGTAGAGAGATGAGTCTGCGTAGTAGATTTCTTCTGAATAGAAATATTGTAGAGACACCTCTTCGGTTGAAGTAATCCACAATCTCCTCATGATACTCCAAAGCTCCCTACAAGTTACATTAAAAAGTTGAGAAAAACCTAGCAATCTTGAAAAATATCGACTAGTGCATCTCTAATTAACAAAATACCACTAAAAAGGGTTTATGGGTGATATGTGGAACTAATCATATATTTATATCTAACGGTTAATGATGGATGAAAATCATAGTATTGGAGGGGCTGAGATCTCAGCAGAGACAAAAAACGTTAGCTAGGTGATATTTTGCTTTGGTGAGAGAGGAAGGTGTAAATTATCAATTAATGCATCTCTAATGAAGAAATTAAATACCACTTACACAAGGTTTATCGGTATGATTTGCGAAACTAATGATGTCCTTATGTCTAAGGATAATGAAGTTGATGAAAATCATACGACACGAGGATTGAAATCTCAGCAGAGACCAAAAACGCTAGCTGGGTGATTCTTTCACATATGTCCAAGCTTTCATGGACAAAGATGGTGAAAATTATCAACTAATGCATCTCTAATGAACTAACTACCACTAACATAGAGGTTTATCGGCGAAATTTGTGAAACTAATGATCAAGTCGTTATATCAATGGTTAATGAAATGGATGAAAATCATAGAATAAGAGGGCTGAATTCTCAGCAGAAACAAAAAACGCTAGCTAGGTGAGTTTTTTCAATCTGCCCACGCTTTGGCAGATAGAGTAATATATTCGGTCCATGTATTGATGGTGAAATAGTCAAGGTACGCACAAACTATCTCTATAAAAAAGACCATCATCAAGAAATGAAAGACTTTATGCAACATTAAGGTATTTAAGTTTGGCAGAAACCAAGTTCAACTGATGCACAGATTTGAAATAGTACTATGACTTACCTGATTAAGCATCCACTTAAATCCAATTGCAGCTGAACACTCATTCTTGGATGAGCTGCTAACCCAATCAAGATTGAAAACTTTATCCATAATATCCAATATTATTGTAGCATTAGTCCTCCTTGACTTAGCACCAAAAAGTTCTCCATGAGAACTCACATTCATGTGACTATTTAACAATGTCTCAAACCATCCACTTCCTGATCTCTGCATAGAAAAAATCGCGAAAAATCGAACAGGATTGCAAGCACATTCCTCCCTGCAATTCAATCAAAAAATCATGTCACTTAATTCTATTCAATATCTAAGTTTTTACTAAAAAGACTATGTCGTTCGGACCCTCCAAAATTGTTGTCGCACCCGTGTGGGATTCTCCAAAATCCAACACTGGCAGGTCGATATTTTGAAGAGTCAGAGCAACATAGGCTAAAACCATAAGGAGGATATATGTATATGTATATGTATATTTGCAGCTACCTGCTAAAAGTTTGAGGCTTCGGGAAATGCAAGTAATGGATATCTTCTTCTTGAAAAATAGGATAATGACAATTATGTCTGTTAATCACATGGATGCTTAGTGATCTAGCTTGTGAAAGATAATTACTTGTTTGGTTTGTGCACATTGACAAGATGTAAATTCCACAAACCACTGCAAATACTAAGAGGACCAATCTCAAAGATTGCTTAGGTGACTTTATGACAAATAAGTCCTGTAAAAAACAAAAAAAAAAAAAAAAAGAACCATCCACAAGTTATTTCTGCACTAAATTGGATCAAAGAACCAAATAGATGAAAACAACTTGAATGAATAAAAAAGGCAAACTAACCTGGGGTTTGCATAATTTGAGACTATCCATAAAAAGCAGAGGAAAAAAAGAAGAGAGAATTTAAAAAAAGTTTTGGGTTTTGCAGTGTTGTTAGTTTGAATATTGGTCATCTACCTTGTAGAGTTTTAGAGGAAAATAAGGAGAAAGAAATGGTCTGAACTTGGAAAGATTCAACTTCAATTGAAATCTTGAAATTAAAATTCAACTTATGTAATAAGGTACTATAGAGTACTATATAATAATGGGAGACAGTGAAAGCTTTAATGTTTGTACAAATGTCAACTCATAAGATCAAGTCCAAATATAATTATATGAATTCTATAATATGGAATCTTAATCTTGTCTCACCCATGTTTTTTTTTTATCTCTCCATTTTTTTGTTCTTCCCAATGATCAAAATATTGTTTTTTTTTTTTTCTTTTTTTTGGAGGGAATTCTTTTCCTTTTTCCAGGTTGGTATTTGTCACCCTTTTTTCAAAGGTGACAAAGAAAGTCTTGTCGGTTATGATAGCTGTCCTAAGAAATGTGTCAAAAGACATAAAGTTGAGGCAAATAATTGATTATATTATTACTAGTTTCTAGAGGTGGCAACCGGTTTGGCCTTACCGGTTTTAACCGGTAACCAGACCGGTTAAACCGGAACCGGAACCGGTAGAACCGGTTAACCGGTTCCGGTTAACCGTTTAATGGTTTACCGGTCCGGTTCCAATATTTTGAAAATCGGAACCGGTTAAACCGGTAAAATCGGAACCGGACCGGTTAAACCGGTTTAACCGGTAAAAAATTAAAAAGAAAAAAAAAAAACTAAAGTATATAAGTAAGTATATACATATATATATATATATATATATATATATAAGTATATATAGTATATAGTACATATATATACATATATATAGTATATATATTAAGTTATACATATATATAAATATATAGAGTATATAGTACATATATATTAAGTATATATAGTAGATATGTATATATATATATAGACATATATATAGTATATATATTAAGTTATACATATATTTAGTATATATATTAAGTTATACATATATAGACATATATATAGTATATATATTAAGTTATACATATATTTAGTATATATATTAAGTTATACATATATTTAGTATATATATTAAGTTATACATATATAGACATATATATAGTATATATATTAAGTTATACATATATTTAGTATATAGTACGTATATATTAAGTATATATAGTATATATAGTAGATATGTATATATAGTATATATATTAAGTTATACATATATATACATATATATAGTATATATATTAAGTTATACATATATTTAGTATATATATTAATATTTAGTATATATATTAAGTTATACATATATATAGTATATATAAGAAGTTATACATATAGTATATATATATATATATTAAGTTATACATATATATAAGTATATGTAAGTTATACATATATATGTATACGAAAAGCACTATTCTGTATTGCTGACTTGCTGTTAGGCTGTTAGTCAGTAAATATTTAAACTTTAATTATAAAGTTGTATAACATATGAAAATATAGCTACAATATACAAATAAATACTATAATATATATATATATATATATATATATATATATATATAATACAAAAAACAAAAAAAAAATAGATTTTAACCACTCCGAACCGGACCGGTTCCGGTTTGAGGTTTAAAACCGGTAAACCGGAACCGGTTAACCGGTTCCGGTTTTTTAACCGGAACCCGCCGGTTCCTTAACCGGTTCCATAACCGGTTCCGGTTGGAACCGGTTGCCACCTTTAGTAGTTTCAAACAAAAAATAACAATACTAGGAGTGATTGCTTTTCAATGGTACACTAACGTTTATGTGCGATAATGGCGTAACCAAGTAACAGATTATATTCTTACTAGTTTCAAACAAAAAATAAAAATACTAGGACTGATTGCTTTTCAATAGTACAACTAACGTTTAAGTGCGATAATGGCGTAACCAAGTCACAGATTTGCGAGGTCTGTTGGGCAAAAATAAACAGTCCGTGCCATGAATTTGGAGTATTCATTTTTATTCACTATTAAAAAAAAAAAAAGGGGCGGGAGGCAACGGGGGGCCTTAAAATGCCTTTGAACTATGAGATTTGGTACAAAAATACCCTCCGTTTACCTTTGCATTCTAATTAAAATGCCTTTGTCGTCAACCTATTGGGCCTAAATTGTCCTTATTTTTAACGGCAGGGGCATTTTTGGCCCAATAGATGAACGGAGGGCAATATTGTATCAAATTTCATAGTTCAGAGGCATGTTAGGCCCTCTTCCCAAAAAAAAAATTATTTATTTATTACTTGACATGTTTTAATTGGTTAGTCTTAAAATTAAACTAAACTAATTATATCCCAACACAAATTCCGGATCCACCTAACCCGCTCCGACTTAAAATGGTGATTGTAGCAACATTTTAGGTAATTTTAGATGTTTTAGAATTCATTAAAAAGGAAATTTCAAGAAAAACTCATTTTATATCAATCTGAAAAATAAATAAATAAATAAATAAACACCTCTAGCACTACCGAGTGATAAGGCCATAAAAAATCAATTAATCAAAATCAATTGAAATTATTCTCGAGTTTGCTTCTAAATTGAACAAAGAAGATTTTAGAGGTAATTTAATAGCTTATTTAATAAACATAAACTTAACTAAATTCTTAAACTTAACACAAAATCCGAATCCACCTAAACCACCAGGCAAGAATGAAAAATTGATATAGGATGAGCGGTGGTTTTGGACATTCTTGGTTGTGGTGGCTCGATGGGCCGTTTGGATGAGCAGTGTTACGGTGGTGGTTTTAATGGAGGTTTTGGGTTGTTTCAATAGAGAAAAGGACGGTGGAGATTAATGGTGGCTCACCGACGAGGACGGATATTGCTACAGTTACCATTTTAAGTCAGGGTAGGTTAAGTGGATTCGGAATTTGTGTTGGGATATAATTAGTTTAGGTTAATTTTAAAACTAATCAATTAAAACGTGTCACGTAATAAATAAATTTTTTTTTTCAGAAAAGGGCCTAAAATGCCCCTAAACTATGGGATTTGGTACAATATTACCCTTCGTCCATCTATTGGGCCAAAAATGCCCCTGCCGTTAAAATAAGGGCAATTTAGGCCTAATAGGTTGACGGCAAGGGCATTTTAGAGCCCAAAGGTAAACGGAGGACATTTTTGTACCAAATTCCATAGTTCAAGGGCATTTTATGCCCTTTTTCCGTAAAAAAAAAATTGAAATTAGTTACGAACTTTGTCATTAATCCTTTGCTAAATTATTCATAATTAACATAATTGTTTTTAATAATTCATCGCTAAATAGAATTAGCAACGAGTTTTACTATTTAGCTGCATAATTTTTCAATCATTAATTACTGTTTTTTAATTAGTAGTGATCATATTCGACATAAGGACACAATTTACGACTCTTTTTGAGCATTTTGTGCCAAAAGTATTGGGTTCTCAAGTTGAGTTTAGCATAATTCTTCACCCACGGATCGATGGTCAGAGTATGTGACTTTTTAATTATTAATAATCGAGTCCTGGGTATGAATAATCCTTGGTAGAGAGGGCTTCTTTCGGATGAACCCTACGCGGCGCGAATCTGAATATAATCGGACTCCAATACGGGTACCGAGTGGGAAAAAAAACTCTTAATAAAGGGTCATTTGATTAAGAAACAAGTTATGCAAAGTTTGTAATATAGAGGTTAATAATATAGAAATATACGAATATTTGAGTTTTTGTACTAAAAATGGAATATATAAGATAAAATTTAAAATATAAGTTTGTTCTTAAAATTTCATAAAATTGAAAAATTGTTGATGATGAATTCAATTTTTGGATCGGTTTAGTTACTTACCAGTTTTGTAATAAAACGAGTTTAATTAGAGTGTCTTAAGACTCTTAACAGTGACTCAATATGAAGGGAGTAATTTAGTTACTAGATGTTCCTCTTATGTATTTAAGGAATTAAACTAAACATGTAAGGAATTATTTATGCAAGAAATGTTCCTCTAAATATTACTACTGCACTAAATTCCTCTAAACATATTATGATATTTTTGTAGGTAGCTATTAAAATATGTGTTTAAGGGTAAAATAAAAAGATTAAAATTTAATTAAATGATTTTTGAAATTTTAAATGTGTCATTTTATTTTAAGTTACACTTTAAAAGAAAAAATGTCATGTAAAAATAAATGAATAGAGCTGTCGGTGACTTAGACATTACGAGATTGATTTAAAAGCCAAAAAAAAAAAAAAAAAGAAAGAGAAAATATACAACACAAATTTTTATTGATAAACGAGTGCTCATGTTCATGCTGTCATCCACAAAAATGGGGGAGTTGAGACACACAATGTGAAAAGTACATGTCAAGTGGAAAAAAGTCAAGAATTGTGAAAAATACATTGATTCAATCCGAACAATAACGCGTTCATACCGAATTATTATTGTTCTTCGTAAGATTTGGAGTAGAAAATGGCACCACGTATGTAGCTTACTTTTAGGATTTGATGTTGAAGTCTTGGTCAGCGTTTACAAATTATTTAATGTTTAGTCCTTTTTTTTTTTTCCGTTACATAAGGAGTAGGGGAAAGGAACATGGGGGAGAGAATTATAACGTGGGGATTCAAATCCTCACTAACAAGGTTAAAATTTAGGTAGTCAACCAACCGAGCTACTAAAATCCCTACAATGTGTGAGTACTTACCACTATACTACAACGACTTTGTTAATGTTTAGTCATAATTTAAAGAATGGACAATTTTCCCTTTCCTCAAATTTCAGTTTTCAGTTCAATTTTTTTGGATATTATATCTTGAAGTTCAATTTTAATTTTCAATTGAAAACTTAAGGATATAATTTGATTTTTCAGTTCAAAAATTCAGAATATTGTTTCCTTAAATTCTCAATTCAAAATTGTAGCACGGTGTGTCCTGGAGCTCGTTTTTTAATTCAAATTTTCAGGGTTTAGGTTAATTGGTATCCTGAAGTTTAGTTTTTTCCCGTTCAAACTTCATGGATATTATAATCTCAGCCGTACAGATCAATAATCCACAGCTGGAATAAATCATGTGCAATGCACACTCTAGAATCTAAGTAGTTATTTTGTTAGACATAGAAGCAATAATAGGAGGACAAGTGTAAATACTTATTTCATTTGTTATTTAATTTTCTGTACATGAAAGTTGTATAAATAGAGGTATAGTACACAGTATCAATACACAGAAAATTCTTCTCATATTTTATCTTCTACATTTCTATTATGGTAGTAGAGCACTAAAAATATCTCGATCCAATTCTTCTTTTCATCTTCATCTCTCTCTTTTTCTATTATAATGGGAGATAACACCATAACTGCTGAAACCACTAAAACCATAACTGGAACACAGACTGGAAATGAAAATCCAATTGATGCCAGTCATCCTTTCTTCATTCACTCTTCAGATTCACCAGGGATGAGCCTGGTGAATTTTATCTTTAATGGCTGAGGTTTCCAAGGTTGGAGAATGACCATTCTTATAGCCTTATCAGCTAAGAACAAGCTGGGGTTTATTGATGGAACCTGCAAGATGCCAGAAGCAGATTCATCAGAATTTCAACCATGGAACATATGTAATGACATGGTTACTTAATTCATTGTCAAAAGACATAGCTGACAGTGTAATCTACTCAAAAACTGCAAAAGATTTGTATACAGATCTGGAACAAAGGTTTGGCCAATCTAATGGGGCCAAACTCTTTGACTTGCGAAAAGAACTTAGTGACCTTGTTCAAGCTGATTCTGATGTTGCAGGTTATTACACTAAAATGAAAAGGCTATAGGATGAGTTCGATTCTCCGAATTCAGATAATAAGTGTAGTTATGACTGTGTTTGTGGAGGAAAAGAAAAACTCCATAAGTCACTGGAAGATGAGAGACTTATCAAGTTTCTCATGGGATTAGCTGAGGTTTATGGACCAACTAGAAGCAGCATTTTAATGATCAAACCACTGCCTAATCTCAATCATGCTTACTCACTTCCCCTGCAGGATGAAAATCAAAGAGAGTCATATGTTAATGCTCATTTAACAACTGGATCATCTTCTTTTATGGTGGGAAAGCAAGGATCTGGGGTTCAACAATCTCTTGATGAACAAAACTTTGTTGCTAATCAAGTATATGCAAATCAGAAGAATCAAGGACAATTTCAAGGAGGATGGGACAATAACAGATCTGGTACAAGAATCCCAAACAAGACCTATAATCCTAACAATACTAATTTTTCTGTACTTATTACAAGAAGACCAATCATTCAAGGGCAGGATGTTACAGGTTGATTGGGTTTCCCCCAGATTTCAAGTTTACTAACAACAAACCAAAGAAGTTTCAGCAAGCAAATGTGAGAGGAGAATTTTAACAAGCATTCAAAAGTAATGTTGTTCCAGCAGTTGAAAATCTGGAGGGGAATAACCATGTATCAAATGTGAGAGGCAACATGGGGAGTTTTCTTACCCCAGAGCAATATGCACAAGTTGTTCAGTATTATAGAGGAAAGAAAGCAGCAGAACCTTCAACTCCAACTGCTCACTCTGATGCTAGTGCAAGTGGAACTGCACATGCATCTACTGGTATAACCTATACTCTAGCCTTTACTTGTGTTGCTAAAACGAATTCTAGTTCTTGGATCATAGATTCAGGGGCATCTAAGCACATGTGCTTCAACTCTACTAGTTTTCTCTCTTTGACTCCTTTACCTGTTCCTATGTTTATCATTCTCCCTAATTCTACTCAAGTCAATATTACTCACAAAGGTAGTGTGTCTATTTTTGCAGATTTAACTCTTTAAAATGTTTTATATGTGCCTTCCTTCAAATACAATCTTCTCTCAGTTGATAAATTTGTCAAACAGTTTCAAACTCTTTTATTCACTCCAATTGGATGTCTTTTGCAGGCCTCTTTTATGAAGAGGGCTCAAGCTTTCGGTGATGCTAAGGATGGGCTTTTCTTACTTCAGCCTGATAACAGTAGGCATAGTAGTTTCTTTAAGAATCATCAAGATGTTTTACTTTAAGAGAAATGTTCTCAGCTTATTTCAAGTCCTTTTTCTTTTTCTAATACTGTCAAATCAAACTCTGATATACTACTCTGGCACAAGAGATTAGGGCATTTGCCTTTTAATGCAATGAAAAACATCAGTTCTATTAAATTTCCTTCACTTTCTGAATGTGCTTGTGATGTTTGTCCCATGGCAAGACAATCTAGGATGTCCTTTCCTTTGAGTCATATCAAATCTAACAGAATTTTTGAACTTATTCATATTGACACTTGGGGACCCTATAAAGAACCTACTCATAATGGTTTTAAATACTTTCTTACCATTGTTGATGACTATAACAAAGGAACTTGGATTTATTTATTGACAACTAAAGCTAATGCTTTTTCTGTTCTCAAGATTTTCTTAAAAATGGTGGAAAGGCAATTCAATTACAAAGTTAAAGTCATCAGGTCTGACAATGCACTTGAGTTGGGAAAGAGTTTTGAAACTTCATCTTTTCTATCATCTGAAGGTATAATTCACCAAACCTCTTGTGTTTATACTCCACAACAGAATGGTATTGTGGAGAGGAAACATAGACACTTGTTAGAAATCTCTAGGGCTTTACTCTTTCAATCAAAGGTGCCTATACAATATTGGGGAGAATGTTTGCTTAATGCAACACATCTTATAAACAGATTTCCTGCTAAGGTTTTGAAAGGAAAAGTCCTTATGAGGTTCTTTTTAATAACAGACCATACTATGATAGATTGAAGGTGTTTGGATATTTGACTTATGTGTCTACATTGGCTCATGGAAGAGGTAAATCTGAACTTGGGGCAAAACCATGTTTGTTCTTGGGATATCCAGAACATCAAAAGGGTTTTAAGTGTTTGGAACTTGAAAGTAAGAAGATCATTGTTTCAAGGGATGTGCATTTTTATGAAAACAATTTTCCTTTTCAATCTCATTCTACAAACCAACATTATGTTTTTCCTGATTCATATTCATCTCTTACTATTAATGACATTCCAATTATTTCTACAGATGATAACACAAATGTGAGCCTCCCTTCTATCATTCAAAACACACGTACTGATCCATCTCCTAATTTGCATATTTCAGATTCTTCCCCTTTCACTCCTTCATCTCCTCTACCTACTGAACATACTAACTCTTCTGTTCATTCCCCTCTTATTCATCAAACTCCAAATAGCCCAAATTCTAACAGTTCTTCTAACAATCCTATTCTACAATCACCTTCTCAAGTCATTACATCAGTTACTATTTCTCAAAGAAAGACAGAAAGAGTTCATCAAAGACCTCAATATCTAAATGACTACATTTTTAACAATGTCATTCTCATTGATGTCACTAAATCTTGTTTCACTACACCGTTTTCCCCTTCTACTGTTTCTTTCTCAGCTTTATCTTTACAAAATTAATCCATTCTTCAATCTATATCTCAAATTTCAGAACCTAGTAGCTATTCCCAAGCTGCTAATCACCCTGGTTGGACAGAGGCAATGAACCAAGAAATAGAAGCTTTACAATAAAACAAAACATGGGGTGTTGTATTATTGCCTTCAGAAAAAAAAAGGCCTTACCATGCAAGTGGGTTTATAAGGTAAAACACTTATCTGATGGTTCTATTGAAAGGCTAAAGGCTAGGCTTGTCATCAGGGGAGATATTCAAAGAGAGGGCATTGACTACAATGAAACTTTCTCCCCTGTGGTGAAGATGACTACAATTAGATGCCTCAATGCCATAGCAGTTAAGAAAATTGACCTATTTTCCAATTAGATGTCAATAATGCCTTCTTGAATGGTGATTTGTAAGAAGAAGTTTATATGAAGTTTCCTACTGGTTTAACCCCTCCAAGTCCTCAACATGTTTGTAAATTGAGAAAATCTCTCTATGGTTTGAAGTAACTTCCCGGCAATGGTATGCTAGGCTTGCAGGGGCACTTACTTTCAAAGGTTTTTCTTTTTCTCTAAATGATTAATCATTATTTTTTAAACAAAATGAGGATCATGTCACTTTGTTAGCAGGTTATGTAGATGACATAGTCATTATATGCAAAAATTCAACAGATATTTCAGATATCAAATCCTTTCTACACTCTGAATTTTGCATCAAAGACTTAGGATATTTACATTATTTCTTAGGTATTGAAATTCTACAAGAACCACAAGGCATTATCATGAGTTAAAGGAAATTCACAATTGACTTACTTTCTGAGTATGACTCTTCTCACATAGGAAAGGTTTCTTCTCCTCTAGATCCTTCCATTAAACTACGAGCTGCTTCTCGTCCTTCGCTTGCTAATCCAACATCTTACGGTCGTCTTGTAGGAAAACTAAATTACTTAATCCACACACGTCCAAATCTTTCTTTTTCAGTTTTAATCCTAAGCCAAATTCTCCAAAATCCTACCTTTGCACACCTTTCAACTGCTTTTCGTGTTGTTCGATATCTTAAAGAAACCCCAGGACAAGGACTTCTCATGAACTTTAACCCATCTCTTTCTCTTTTAGCTTTTTGTGACGCCGACTGGGCTTCTTTCCCTGATTCACGTCGTTCCATTAGCAGATTTTTTATCAGTTTAGGTGGCTCTCCTGTCTCTTGGAAATCAAAAAAGCAGGTTTCCGTTTCTCTTTCCTCCGTAGAGGCGGAGTATCAATTTATGCTTCATTTAACCGCAAAAATCACCTGGTTAACTAGCCTACTCTCTGATCTATCAGTTCCATCTCCGTTACCGGTCCCTTTACACTTAGATAGTCAGGCGGCCCTACATATAGCTCGCAATCCAGTTTTCCACGAACGTACTAATCATGTGGAACTGGATTGCCACTTCGTGAGGCAGCAATTTCTTGTTGGTTTGGTATCCCTCACTTTTGTTCCTTCTTCTTCACAACTAGCAGATTTCTTCACAAAACCCCTCTCTGGTGTCTCACACAAATCTGCACTTGACAAGTTGAGTGTTGTTTCACTCCCCTCCAAATTGAGGGGGGATATTGGTGTAACACATCGTAAATCCGTACTAAACCATATTCATGACTCAGGAGGTTAGAAACCCAAGAGGGAGAGTGTTGGAATTGAAAATATGTTTCAGTTCGGAAAACCCAGCGTTACGCTTCAAAGGGTGGACCATAACATATGTTACGATCCGGCGTTCATACCGTAACGGATATGGCTTCGAACAATCATCATCTCGTAACTTGGACCAAAGGACAGTTCATCGTTACGGACTGTAACACGAGATACGGTCTGTATATCGTGTCCGTAACCCAACCTCAACTTTAGTCTCTCTCTGGAAATTTGACATGCGTTAAGGTCCAGTGTTACGGACAGTAACAGTGCAGCGACTGTAACAATTAAAAGACAAGAATTCAGTTTTTATTTCATAAGTCTCATTCCTCTCAAACCCTAACACGAAAATTCTCTCCTCTCAACTTCTCCAAGCATCAAGGTAAGCTCCTTAAGACCTTCCTAAGTGAATTCCATCAATTACCCATGAATTCTAAGTAGGAATTTCATGTTCTTAACATAGGGTTTTCAAGAAAACCCACCTAAAGGAATCCAAGACCAAGGATTTGAATTCTTTTTCCAAGTTCGGATTTTTATTTCAAGCTTGGAGCATTACTAGGTATGTAGAGTTTTTATCTACGTGTGGGAACATCATTGTTCTTCCCCACGCCACTTCTTCCATAAAGTATGAAGCTTTACGAAAACTAGGGTTTTTAACCATGTTCATGATAACCCTAGGTCCATGCCCCATGTTATATTATGTATTAAATTGTTATAAATTCTTCATTGAGTTCTTGATATTTCATTATGATTATTGAAAATTTGTCCGCAATCCATAAAAACCCATACTTTGCATTCCATGGGGTTCTTCCATGCAAGTTATAACTTATTATGTTTATTCTCAAGAAAATACTTTACATGTTTACACGTTTCTATGCAAGTATTTTATGTAAATATATCCATGTATAATGCAAGTTATGTTTTTATGGAAAACCATGGGCTCAGATGCCACCTATTTTCATGTTCATGTTTTTGGGAGTTGCACAGATTACCGAGAAGGCTCAAGTAGCCTGAAACTACGTTAGCCACCGTAGGATAAGGATCGCTCCGCCCAGTTAGGGCGATTCTTTCATGTTATATTGATTGGATCCTTTCATGTCACGTTTTCATCTCATACCCTTGGCAAGGTGTGGGAGCTTTGCTGGTCCGGCAAGGTACCAGACTCCACGTGCCCACGTGGTGATATCATGTTGTCGGTTTATGCAATGCTCTCCCTACTTATAATGTTTTACTCATGATATATCTATATGTATTCATGTTCATGACCAGACTTCAGTTCCAGTTTCAGTTTTCATGATGTTATTTCCATGTCCCATGTTATTTCATTCAGTTGCTTTACATACCAGTACATTCAATGTGCTGATGTCCCCTTTTTATTGCCCGGAGGCCTGCATTTCACGATGCATGTACTGATTTTCAGGACGACGCACTTGCCTAGTAGGACTTCGCACTAGGGCTGGGCATAAATACCGAAAACCGGAAAACCGAACCAAACCAAACCGAAACTTCAACAAACCGAACCGAACCGAACTAGTTTGGTTCGGTGTTTGGTGTCCACCTTCAAAAAACCAAAACCGAAATAGCCGAACCGAAGTTTGATAAAACCGAACCGAAAAACCAAACACACACCGAAATTTAATACATTACCCAAAAAAATTAAAATAGTCCAGGCCCATTAAGTTTAAAGCCAAAAATACCCAATTGTAACAAGCCCTCTTTTGCATTTGTATCCCTAATTTTCTACTTCAGTTGAGAAAATCAAATATGTTAAGAAAGACAACTAGGATGTGTCTTTAGGATTAATGTATGTCTTTTATGTGTTTTCTTAATTATTCTTACGGTATGTATATAACACCTAGTAATCCTATATCATGGTTATAGTTTTCTATTCTTGTATATCCTGTTTGTTTGATTTTAATTTCAATTTATCAGTTTTATGTTTTATTGCTTTTGAGAATATGAATTAGTGTCAAGGGAATCACTTCTAATATCATATCAAAAAAACCGAATTGAAAAAACCGAAACCGAACTGAACCGAACTTTAAAAAACCGAAACCGAAAGAACCGAACAGAACTAGTTTGGTTCGGTGTTCGGTGTCCACTTTCAAAAAACCAAACCCGAAATACCCAAACTGAAGTTTGATAAAACCGAACCGAAAAAACGAACGCCCTCCCCTACTTCGCACTTATCAGCTTGTTGGTGAGCCCCATCTCTTCCGGGGCTTAGATGTTTATTATTTATTATTTTCATGATAAGATATGCATTTAAAGGTATGCTGGGGGTCTTGTCCCAGCGAGTATGTTTTCATGTTCAGACTTATGTAGAGGTTTCATAGACTAGACTAGTTAGACATGTCATGTCAGATGTTTCAGAGTCGGATAGCCATTTTGGCTCATTTACGATATTTTCGTATTCATGTTTTAAATCAGTATTTTGTTTAATGTTATGATTCTCATGTTTTATAAAAGCTTATCACATTCATGTTATATTTCCGCTCAAGTATACCTCATGATGATTCAACAAGCCATGTGGTTCGCTCGGTCACATGCAGTATGACACCGAGTGTCGTGTTTCGCCCAGGCCACGGTTCGGGGTGTGACAATTGGTGTATACAATGATCGGAATATCAAACAAAGAAATGCATAAGATATACAAGGATATGAAGTTGATATACAAAGAAATGAAGAAGTAAAGAAGTCGAAGTACTTGGATGCAAGTTCGGAGAAAACAAAGTCTATGTCTGAAAAAGAGGGGAAACAAAGTCTATGTCTGAAAAAGAGGAGATTAGGGATTTTGACTTGTTGACTGATGATATACATAAAAAGGGAAAAATGTGGCACAATCAAGTCCGTTGATTTTTGAGACAGCTGGATGAATCTCAGCCATACAGATCAATAATCAACAGCTGGATTAAATCATGTGCAATGCACACTCTAGAATCTAAGTAGTTATTTTGTTAGACATAGAAGCAATAATAGGAGGACAAGTGTAAATACTTATTTCATTTGTTATTTAATTTTCTGTACATGAAAGTTGTATAAATAGGGGTATAGTACACAATATCAATACATAGAAAATTCTTCTCATATTTTATCTTCTACATTTCTATTATATAATGTTTTTAAGTTCGACTATGTACGTAGTTCAAAATTCAGTAGTATTCACTAATTTGATGAAGCTTTCTTACAGAAAGGGAAAAAGAAATATAGTAAAGTAACTACTAGAACCAAATGTGCTTTGGATGACTAAAACGATGTACATGTTCATGAAAATATGTCATTTTGTTTGAATTCCATATTTCAAACTTCAAGACTTTGTGTAATTAAACTTCAATTCTTGTAAGAATAAATTCATAAAGCTTATATGATTGAGAGTTGAGACCATGCTTGATTACAAAATAAAAATCCTCGGTAACGTGTGGATATTAAGAATAAGATGCGGGAAGGAGAAGAAGAAGAGAAGTAGGCAGTGAGCGAGAAGAAAAAGAAGAAGAGAAGCAGGTAATACATTCAGAGGCGGATTCAAAATTTTAACTTTGTGGGTTCAACCTTTTGAGATCTTAGCGTTGAACCCATTGTATTTTAAAATTTATGAATTCATATCTACTAATTATTGCAATTGTAATAAATTTTTAAACATAAATTTATGCTCCGCGCGTAAAAAGTTAGGGTTCAATTGAACCCCCACCTATAATGCTACATACACCCCTGAATACATTTAAAACATCAATAATTGGCAAACACTAATTAAAACTTAAATAGTGGCTCACGGAATGGCTACAAGTGGTCATAAAACTTTTAGAACTTGTAATTTTAAATATGTCATAATATTCGTGTGACTATGAAAGCCCGTACTTAAGCAAAATGAGTTAACTTCAAAATTTAGAAAATTATCATTTTTTTTAACGAACTAAGGAGTATTATTTTTTCCAAACCTGGAAAGCACTTTCAACTATTCAAAAGCAGACAATAAACCAAATCTCACCTTATCTACGTACAAACATAATGCACCACAACTTGTGGAGATAAAATGTTCAGTAGCTATCACAATTTAAACGTGACTATGGTACACTACTTTTTCATGATAATGAATTCAAACATAATATAAATACATATACTTCAAAGAATAATTCAACTACGTATACTTAATTTAAGGCTAAAAATTAAATGGCTACAAGCAATGCAGAGCTTGATTATGAGTTCCTACCATATCTTAGAGTTTACAAAAATGGTCATGTTGAGAGACTTTTGGGAACTGATTCAATTCCACCAGGTACTGATTCTCAAACTGAAGTTACATCAAAAGACATTTCAAATATAATCCCTGATTCTGAAGTTTATGTTCGTATTTATCTCCCAAAAATTTCCAATAACTCTGAAAACGAAAAATTTCCACTTGTTATTTATTTCCATGGTGGAGGATTTTGTATGTTCACTCCATCTTCGTCACACTATCATAATTACCTCAATGCCCTCGTGTCCGAATCGCGAGTTATCGCGGTTTCCGTTCATTATAGAAGACCCCCTGAATATCCTGTTCCTATTGCATATGAAGATTCATGGCAAGCACTACAATGGGTTTTTTCCCATTGTAATGGCGACGGCCCCGAGCCGTGGCTGAATGAACGCGCCAATTTCACGCGTGTTTTCCTCTCTGGCGATAGCGCGGGAGCTAACATAGCGCATAATGTGGCTATGGCTGCGGGAAGTGTTGAGCCGGGGCTTATGGTTGATATTCTTGGTGTTGCTTTAGTCCACCCGTATTTTTGGGGGTCAGATCCAATTGGGTCAGAGAGCTTGTACCCGGATAAGAAGGTGCACTTGGATCGAATGTGGCCATTCGCGTGTCCCTCGAGTCCGGATAATAATGACCCGAGGATTAACCCTGTGGCGGAAGGTGCACCAGGTTTAATGACCCTAGGATGTCGGAGAGTCTTAATTTGTGTGGCGGAAAAAGATATTTTGAAGGATAGAGGGTGGGCCTATTATCACGCATTGGGCCGGAGCGGGTGGATGGGTGTGGTTGAGATCCGAGAAACACAACAGGAGGACCATGTATTTCATTTGAATGATTTGAACTATCAAAAGGCTCAAGATTTGATTAAGGATTTGGCTCATTTCTTCAACAGGGAAATGCCTCATTTTCTCTAGATGTATTAGGCTATTTTTATTGGATCTACGAATTATAATGTCTTTTATCATTTTTATGTAATATTCTCTAGTTTATGCTTGAACAATTTGAAAAATACTTTTGTATTATTTCAAGACAACCTTTCTTCTTCTTCTTCTTCTTTTTTTCGGTGAAAGACAATCTTTCTTTTTACTAATTGCATTCAATATTTTATTTACTACATCAAAATGTAACCAATTCAAAACTGAAAAAGAAGTTACTGATTGCATTCAATATTTTATTTACTACATCAATAATACTAGGCTAAAGTATTAATTTAGTGCTTACACGAAAATCTTAAGCAGTTATCAGAAATTCAAATTTGTTGGTTATACACTTACTTGAACCAAAAAGTGTATAGTAGGACATATCTAATAGCATACAAATTTCCCAATTCCAAATGATAGTGCTTTTTCTAGATTTTAAGTTTATAACAAAAGGGTTTTGAGATTGGTCTTGATGTCAAACATGTTTTCGATCTGAAAAGCTCCAGTGATTGTCGTAGGCAGATACTATAGGGCATTTTCTGAGTAAGGCAAAGCTTCCTTGTAAACTAAAGCTAAAACACTCTCGAAAGCAAGAAACTAGTGATTTCTTTCAGATATTAACTAGAACTTGCACGAGTATCAAAATGGGATTTGACCTATATCAACGACCTAGAAGACCTCTATCTTATCCATTACAGAATGAACGCTTTTCACTCTCAATATTTTAGCATAATCATCATAATGATACAATACTCTCATTTTCTTCACTTTATCTAAAAGAAGAAGAAAAAGGAATAACTTTGAGAGTTTGAGAGATCAATAGCTCAATACATTTGATTTCTAACGTGAATTCAAATGTCTATTTTATTATTTTGTTAAGCAAATTTTACATATCTAAGCTTACAGGAAAAATACTAACTACTTACAAATCGTAGTAATTGTTTCTTGATAGTAATAGTAATTCTTAGTAGTGGGTTTTTTTTACCGAATTGTAAGAATGAGATTTTTAGCTCTTTACTCATTCCATCCCAATTTATGCATCTTAATTTGATTAAACATGTAACCAAACAAATTACTACTTTTTAAAATTTGTGATCTTAAACTAAAAATATATGTAATGTAACAAAATGTCTTTTGAATTTTGTTGTCTCAATATGTCAATCTGAAATATTGGAATAAAATAATTAGTACTAAATATAGAAATTAATAATCCCTCCATCCCGTATTACTTGTCCACCTTCCTTTTGTTAAAAGTCAAATTATATAATTTTTTTTTTGCAATAAACTGTGAAATATTACCATACCAACTAAATGATCAATACACCTAAGAGAGCACTCAAAGTCCTGGCCACCTTCTAGGAAGGGTGCTAAGAACTAGTGAGCCTCTGGAGAACTAAGTACAACTGAATCTATGAAAGAAACATTCTTCCTACCACTCTTGCTATTCCTATACATGTCTAATCTTGCTCTCATTACACTTTGTATCTGTTGTGTTATGGAATTAGTATTTACAACCATCCCTCTGAATATTGTATGGTTCCTTGCTTCCCAAATCTGATATATAGTGGCTCCGTAGACAGCAGCCATTGTTTGCTTTTTGAATTTGCTCCAGTGTTTCTTCCTTATCTTGAGCAGATCTTCTTGCACTTTATGCTGTTGTAGCTTGATTCCTAACCATACTTGTATATTCCTCCATACATCAGCAGCCCAAGCACACCCATAGAATAAGTGTTCTGCATCTTCCATACAGCCATCTTCACACAAAACACAGTCAGTGGCATCACAGTGTAATCCCGTTCCCGCCATTCTGTCTTTAGTCAATAATCTCTCCTGAGCAGCCAACCATAATATGAATCTATGCTTTGGAAGTGCAATCCTTGTCCATATCAACTCAGCAGTAGCTAGTTTTGGTGCATTACCCAATAAATCCATGTAGCTAGCTGAAACCGAAAATTTCCTGTTTGCTGTCAAACAATAGTGCCCGTTATTATACCATGTCTGCATCCTATGCTTGATCTTGTTAAGTTTCTTCCAATACCAACTGCAGTCTGTTGGTGGTATATGTGTCCAAAAATCATCTTCATTGTTCATATAGAGACCATTAATCCATTTCACCCATAGCAAATCCTTCTTCTCCATTATCCACCATATTAATTTGCCCACGGAAGCCATGCTCCAAAGTTTGCACCCTTTAATATTTAACCCCCCTTGCTTCTTAGGTCTACATATTTTGTCCCATGCCACTAAGGATACTTTCTTCTTCTCAATTGTGCTCCCCCAAAGAAACTCCCTGCAATGTTTGTCCACCTCCTTAAGCACACTCTGGGGCAGTATAAAAACTGAGCCCCAGAAATTATGCAAGGAGAATAGCACTGATTGTATTATCTGTAACCTTCCAGCATACGAGAGATGCCTTGTGGATGTTGCTCTGATTCTTTCAGTAACCTTGACACAAAGCTGGTGACATTCAATTCTGTTCCACTTTTTTGGAGAGAGTGGAAGTCCCAAGTATCTAATTGGAAATGTTCCTACCGCAAAGCCAGTAATAGCTAGCAACCTTTCCTTTTTTTCATCTTTCACACCCGCTATGAAAATGTTGGACTTCTCAGTATTTGCCATCAGTCCTTTAGTTGCTGAAAAGTGCTGCAAAGCTTGCATAACCCTCCGCACTGAGGCTTCATTTCCTTTGCAAAAGATCATCAGATCATCTGCAAAGGTGAGATGTGTCAGTTTCATCATTTTACACATTGGATGGAATCGGAAGTCTGGCAATTTGCTCATCTTATCCAGAACTCTAGATAGGTATTCCATAACTAGGACAAAAAGCAAGGGCGAAATGGGATCCCCTTGTCGTAGGCCTCTCCTTCCTTCAAAGTATCCATAGCTTCCCCCATTAATTTTGATGGAGAACTTTGTTGTAGTCATACACATCATAATCAACCTTCTGAATTTCTCTGGAAAGCCAAAACCAATAAGCATTTCCTCAAGAAAATCCCACCTCACCATATCATATGCCTTTCTTAAGTCTATTTTCATTACACACCTTGCAGAAGTCTTCCTATTGTAATGTCTCATGAGGTCATGGCATATGAGTACATTATGGACCAATGACCTGCCACTCACAAAAGATGCTTGTGTTTCATTTACTAAGAAAGGCAGTACATGTTTTAGTCTCTGGCAGATCACTTTGGATACACATTTATATACCACATTGCAACATGCAATGGGTCTGAACTCTCCTGCATTTTCAGGAGAATTTACTTTAGGTATTAAGGTTATAGCTGTTGCATTCAGTTGTTTCAGCATGCTGCCACTATCTATCACCTCTAGCACTGCATCTGTGATGTCATCCCCTATAATTGACCATGTTTCTCTAAAGAAACCACTTCCATAACCATTTGGACCTGGGCTTTTGTTTGGATTAATACTGAACATGGCTTCTTTCACTTCCTTCCTTGAATATGTCCTCAAAAGAGTCACTTGTTGTTCTACAGTCAAGGTGTGATCATTGGCAAGAAATCCTGGTACAGTTTTCTACCTATAGCCACCAGTTTCACCTAGCATATGCTTGTAGAATCTCACAAAAATCCCAGCTATTTCCTCTGGATCATGTTGTATTCGCTGATTTTCGTCTTTCAGCTGGAAGATAGCCTGCCCCAATCTCCTTTGTTTAATCACATAATGAAAATATTTAGTGTTATCATCCCCAAGCTTCAACCATGTGGCTTTACTTCGTTGCATAAGCATCATTTCAGCTAAGTAGCTGGACCTTTTAAATTTTCTGCTTAGTTCTCTTTCTTCCTGCTATAGATGATCATTCAAAGGGTCGAGTTGTAGCTTCTCCTGTGCTTCCTTTAGATGTGCCCTGTCTTCATCCACTTCATTCAATAGGTTACTGAAGTGGTTTGAGTGCAGTCTCCTCAGCTTATGTTTCAATAGCTTTAATTTACTTATCACCTGATACATTTTACATCCCTCTATATGTGCTTGCCATTCCTTTTGCACAACTCCCAAAAAATCAGGATGTGTGTTCTATGCATTACAATATTTGAAGGCCTTTCTTTGTTTTGGTTTTGAATTCACCAGTGTTACATGAGCTGGACTGTGGTCACTTACGCCTTTAGGCAAATAGTGAACTTTACAAGTAGGGGCAGTGTCCAGCCCTTCACCATTTGCAAATGCCCAGTCAATTTTTGAAAAAATCCTATTTCCATCACGGTTATCATTCCATGTATATTTGCTGCCAGTCCTAGGTAACTCAGCTAGACCACAAAGATCTATGCAAGTCTGAAAATTTTGAACTTCAGCCAACGTAACTGCATTTCCTCCACTTCTATCCTCCATATGCAAGATTGAGTTAAAGTCACCCAACACCAACCAAGGTAAAGAATTACCCTTGTGCACTTGGTTCAAATAGTCCCATAACTCCTTTCTTTCTTCTTTGCCATTGTGTGCATACACAAATGTAATCAAGAAGTGTAGTTGCAGAGGAATATGAGTAACTTGGCAAGTCACAGCTTGAGAATTTTCACTATATTTATTAACAGTGTATGTATCCTCTCTCCATACCACCCAAATCCTTCCATTATAATGGGCTAGATGATTTGTATAGTACTTCCATCCCCCAAACATCTTTTCAGCTATCATATTTATTCTGTTACTTTTAATTTTAGTCTCTAGAAGACCAATTAAATCCACTTCCAGCTCATTGCAAAGGAGTTTGACCTCCTTTTGTTTCGAGAGGCCATTAAGACCTCTTACATTCCAACAAAGTATTTTAACCATCCCCTATAGGGACAGTACCAGTACCTCCCCCTTCATGGCATCATTCACTTGCCTGCTTTGACCTGTCTTCTCTTGATATAAAGGATTAAAAGTATTAGCCACATTCACACCAGTTCTGGATGCAGTAGCTGGCCTAACTGGTTTCTGAGGTTGAACCCAAGCTGGACCACTTTGCGTCGTGTTCCCTACATTTGATTTACCCAGTATATTTCTGGTTGTGTTATTTGCTTTCTCTTGTTGCATTGTTGCTTCTTGTACTCTGCTATGTTGAGGTGTACTTGAGCTACTAGTCTCTGCAGCACTAGGCTCAAGCTGTGTAGTTGGTACAGGTGGATTAACCACCTTCTGATTCACTTTATTCTGATTCAATTATATAAACTTTGACCAACATTTTGAGATCTACTTTTTCAACATATTGATATGGAAAAATTTGCAATTTGTAGTACTTTTCATAGAGTTTTTGAATATCTAAATTATATTTTTAAAATATTAATTTAATTTAATCCAATTTAACTTGTCAAATTGTTCAACTTGACTCTCGAAAAGCGAAACAGGACAACTAATATCAGACAAACAGAGTATTCTTTTTAAAACAAATTAAAAAGAAAGTATAACACATAATAAGTATATATAATAATTGAAATAGTGAAGAATAGTTTTAATAATTAATATACTAGTTCCTTTTGTTAGGTCATAGGAACTCGGAAATTTTCAATCTGCTTATCAAAAACTCTAGCAGTGAAACAAAGAAAAGGAAGTTTGGTAAAAATGCAGAAAGTGGTAGTGCTAAAATCAGTGTATCGTTCTGTATGTCGCAGATCCTCTTCAGCTTTCAAGTTTCCGCCTGCCGCAAATTCCCATCGCCACCTTCATTTCTCAGCTAACATTTTTTCAGCTACTCCTACAACCCCTTTTCGTGGTACTAACATTTTACATCTCTTTTTTTACAGTATATGTACTTTAATTTAATGTCTGCTTATATTCCCATGTTCTTGAACATACCCTAATTAAAAAATCCTATTTTTCAGCTTCAAATCATTTTATTTTTCTCTCGAGCTGAGGGTCTATCGGAACCAGAGCTGAGGGTGTATCGGAACCAGCCTCCCTACCCCACAAAGTGTAGGGGTAAGGTCTGCGTACGTCCTACCCTCCCTAGACCCCACTTGTGGGATTACACTGAGTGTGTTGTTGTTGTTGTTGTTGTTGTATTTTCGTGGTACTAGCATTTTCATCTCCTTTTCATGTATATGTACTTCAATATCTGCTTGCATTCTCATGTTCTTGTACATACCTAATTTAAAGATCCTATTTTTGTTCTGCTCTTATTGGAAATGTCTAGGATTTTTAATCTTTTTATTGGGAGAAGTTGAATTTGTAGTCCAAATGGATGTTCTTGTACATACCCAATTTAAAGATCCTATTTTTATTGATTTATGCTGCTCAAAATGGTACTCCCTCCATTCCATAATAAGTGACTTTTTAGGCTTTTCATTTTGTTTCAAAATAAGTGGTGCTTTAGGATTTCAAGAAGAAATTGATCTTCTTCTTCCAAAATGACCCTTATTTACATAATCAAGAATCATTAAGCTTTTTTTTTTTAGGCATGTAATTAGGGATAAGTTAGTAAAAACACTCTAACTTTTCTAGGAGTGAGCACTTTCTTAAGGGGTGTGCATAAGCCTAAAAAGTCACTTATTATGGAATGGAGTGAGTAGTGTTTAGGCCTTTTTTGATCTTTTTATTGTGAGAAGTTGAATTTATTTATAGTCCAAATGGATGTTGAGGATTTGTCTAGCTGATCATGAGTTGTTTGAGATAGAGACACGGTCGAATTTGATGTTGTTGTTAGCATCCCCGTATTTTTCAGCTTCTCCTAGAACCCCTTTTCGTGGTACTAGCAGTTTAATCTCTTTTTTCGTATATGTACTTCAATATCTGCTTATATGCCATGGTCTTGGATATACCCAATTTAAATATCGTATTTTATTCCTCTCAAATTGGAAATGTCTAGGATTTTTGATCTTTTTATTGTGAGAAGTTGAATTTATAGTTAAAATGGATGTTGTTGATGATTGGTATAGATGATCGCGACTTGTTTGAGATTGAGACATAGTCCAAAACTCCAAATGGATGTTGTTGTTCTTAGAAGTTGAATCATTGTCTACTTATGTGAAGAAATAATTGGGAAATAAAACAAGTACAAAGATGATCTATAACCCCTTTTGGAGACTGATACGATTCACTTCAACAATTTGCTTGTTAAGCGTATATAAATAGATGGTCCATAACCCCAAGAGTGTGGCCTAGTGGTCAATGAAGTGGCTTGGGAACCACGGGGTCTCAAGTTTGAATCCCAGCTGATATAAAAACTATTAGGTGATTTGTTTCCATCTGTCCAATCTTTGGTGGATAGAGTTACCCGGTACCTATGCTGGTGGCACGTAGCAGGTACCCCGTGGAATTAGTCAAGCTGCAAGCAAGCTAGCCTGGATACCACGATTATCAGTTAAAAAAAAAGGGGGGGAGGGTGGCAAGTAATAGTCGAGAATGATGATATAGTAAACTCTACCTAGATTGTAGTAATGGATAGCATCGTTTTACCGAAAGAAATTTAAGGCTGGTCCAAAAGGAGCAGAACGGATATTTAGGATTCATATCGCCAACCCCCAACTTGTTTTTGATTAAGGGATAGTAGTTGCAGTAAGAACTTGAATCTTTGCCTCTTTATGTGAGTTTCACAAAGTATAGTAGGTCTCAAGCTCATATATGAAGTAGGTTGTTTTAGGTTTCAGGGCAGCATAAAATGTCAAACTATTTAATAATACCAGTTTCCAAAAAAAAAAAAAAAAAAAATTAAAAAAAATAATTCAAACTATAGTTCTTATAGGAAACGCCAACTAGTTTAGGATTGAGCCACAGTTGGATGATTGAAGAAATTGAATTGGTGGTTAATTTTCAATATGATATTTGATTGGAAGGGATTTCCTATGAGATTATAGTGCAGTGCTTCCGATTTGATCGTAATATAAAGGATCTGAAGTCTGATTTTACTGATTATTAGTTTTTTCTTGCTATGAGACACATTACTCATATGTTTGCTCGGGAATATGAAAAAGGAATTTTAGTTCTCTATCGTTTGTTGGCTCTTGTTTTCACTTAGATTAGACGCTAGATATTCTCATTATTTTAAAATTTTCTTAATTTTTTGGGGTGCGCAGTAGGCCCGTGAATAGTGGGAGAGGGGAATGTAGATGAGGGGAATGAAGGGAGGTCGTTGCACGTAAATGATGCAAGGTGCGAGTTGCAACTTTTAGAGTACAACTTTATCCCAATTCCTTTCATGTTAACTTTAATAGCGCTGGTTAAGTTTAGGAATTCATCATTTCTCTTTTGTGGTTTTGTGCTTCTGCTCCCTAATTTGTGATTGCAGCAGGCATATGCTTCCCAACTACAAATCCTGATTGATCTTATATAATTTTGACAGTAGTTTTTACTAGTTTCTGCCGCAAATATTTCTCTGAGCATGGCATTGTCCTATTGCAGAAACCACAAATGTTTTTCTGAGCATGACCCACTACAAATACTTAGTCTTGATAGGCTTGAGTATGGTTTCTGTAAATGTTTAGCTCAGTCACCTTGTGAATTGTTATCACTGTGGGTGTGTGAGTGATAACCAATGTACTAGTGCTGGTTCGTTGGTTTGATTCTGGAGAACATTACTTATATTGAGGGTCACCACAACCTCATTGACTCCCTTTGTTCCACTTTATGTGACATTATTACTAGTTGGAGAGTCAAATAGGTTTTTCTTTGACCATTGTTTTATCAAATACTTCTTTAATATTTGAATTGTTAACTATTGTAACTTATAGTACTTTTTATGTAGTTTCTAAATATGTAATTTAAAAAAAAATAAAAATTGAAGATTCTATGTTCAATTTTTTTTTAAAACTGGTAATGTTGGATTCTATGTTCAAATTCACACCGGAATTAGTCAGTTTGACCCGTGTAGTGCGAAGTGTGTCACATAATGTGGTGAAGGGAGTAGGATTTTAACTGGGGTAGGATGGTCCTCAATGCTTGCTTTTCCTTAAGGGTTTCAAAAGTGTAATACAAAGTTTAGATCTGCAAATCACGATGCAGCTTGATGATTACATGTGAGGTAGTGTTTATAATTTTCTGGATCTTACTTCACTAATTTGAAACTAAATAGATTTTGCTACACTCTAGAATTGCAACATCCTTTGACAACGGCAATAGGAAGCACACGTTCTTTTTGTGTGGATTTGACCCACATGCCTGACATAAAAGATCCAGAGGTCAAACGAGCTTTTAAGGACTTAATGGCTGCAAGCTGGGATGAGCTTCCAAATGCAGTTGTTGGTGATGCAGAGCATGCATTGACTAAAACTACTGATGACAAGGCTGGTCAGGAAGCCTTGATTAATGTTTTCCGTGCAGCAGAGGCAGTAGAGGACTTCACAGGGATTCTCACATCTCTGAAAATGGAGATTGATGATGCGATCGGTTTAAGTGGTGAGGTAAGAGGAGTTTATGAAACTCCAGATTTCGTTTGCATTTTCTCGAGTTCTTAACCGTTCGATTATTTATATTGCTGCAGAATGTGAAGCCTATGTCAAAAGAATTCTCTGATGCATTCCAAACAATCTTTCAACGTTACACCACCTACTTGAATGCTTTTGGGTCAGAAGAGGGATACTTGAAGAAGAAAGTTGAAATGGAACTCGGGACAAAGATGATACACTTGAAGATGAGATGCAGTGGCCTTGATTCTGAATGGGGAAAGGTACGATCTACTTCTCAGCAAGTCGGTTCCACATATTTCAGTTTTATTACGAATAGGTTATCGAAGCAAGGGGGAAGGGACACCTGAGTAATTTAAGACAGTCAAATAATTCTTCTAAAGTTGTGGTCTAAGTAATCCTTTTTATTTTCCTTTTGGATTTGTTTCAATAATTAAGAGTCCAATTTTTATACTGTGTTAGCTTTTTGTGTTTCATCCGTTGTGCCTTCAGATTATTCTTCTGCGTATAAAGTTACTATCCAAAATTTAGTTTAGAAACCTCTGCTGACTTGCGAATGTATTTTGATAGTGGGGTTCAGTTTCTTCTGGAAAATTAGTCCACTGACCATACATGTTTCAAAATGTTCCAGATTTTTGTTGCACTTCACTATTCTAACTACTTCTGCACTTCCCTGACCAAAATCTCTTACTTGCTTGCATGAAGTGTTTCAAATACAAACTTCCATCATACTTCTTCGAGTACCACTAATGAGAAAGTTTCTATAAAATACAATTGACATTGTTATGGGATCTCCTGTATTTTTGGTGTAACAGTAGCAGTATAGAGAATATGGATCAATCTCTGGATTCTTGTATCTGCTGGGAGGGAACAGGTAGCTTTGTTGATTTGGGAGTTCTGTTTTGTCCTATACTGTTTTGTACCATCTTGGTACTTTATTATTAAAATTTTGCCTTATCAAAAAAGAAAAAGGGATCTCCTGAAGAAATTACTTTTTATCATTATTTGTTTCTCGGAGTGATTTCTACCTTTCTCACTCCAGGTTACAGTTCTCGGAACTTCGGGACTAGCTGGTTCCTATGTTGAGCAAAGAGCATAAGCCTTCAATGATGGCAGAGTCTCAGAAGTGTTTTCGCCTTTAAGTCACTTGTGTAAGATTTTCCTGGAAGAGAAAAGGAAGTCTTAGATAAAACAGGTTGCTAGCAATGCGATCCGTTAAGTTGCACTGTTCTTCCGCAAGTTTGATAATGTCATAACAGCAATAGTCAGTTGATACTGATCCTAATAATTTCTTCAAGAAGATAGTTTCCTGAGTATTTAGAAAGATAGGGTTGACTGATGAATCCGGCTCACTGTTTTAATTTTTTATTGATTGGTTATTGCACAGGGCACTCTGTGGGAGCCAGTTCACTTTTATCTCTTTTTTGTGTTCAATTGAACAAACTGCATCTGTGAAGATCTTTAATTGAAACTAGTGTGGATAATTATTCTAAGTATGCCTGTTGCGAAAAGTGAGAGACAAGAAAAGGGACCACTAAAAAAAAAACTTGAAAACCTGCAAATTATATAAAAAAGAAAGCTTTGTGAATCATGCAAAGATAGTAGCCAATATTAAAGAACATAGTTCATACATAAACATAAGATCAACATCCTTTCTCCTTGGAAAATGAAAAAATTGCTTCGTGGAATTCATTTAAAATGCCAGCTATCATTGCATCTTAAACATTCTAGCACTCTTACTCCATGACCAAGAATCAGATGGTGATTTTGGCAAAGGTGGAAGTAACAAGGATTTTCGGTATAGACCAAATGGCCATCCTTCACAGTGAGATAATTCTTGAATAACAGAATGCCTCCAGGGATCTTCGAAGTCAATCCTGTCTAAGCTTGAAGAACGTGAAAATATCGTCTTAGCTGTGACAAAATCCTCAAAACTTGCAGCACTTGAGCAGGGAGAAAGACGACTAGCAACAGAGTAAAAGTCTTCCTTTTCTTGATCTTGATTTTCCTCCTCCTTTCGTCTTAGTCTTGCAGAGATGAATAAATCTCCTGTTGTTGGAGAGAAAACCCAAGTAAACTTGTCAGTTGTGATGGTTGTCTTTCTTCTGCATTTCAACTCCATGTATTGACTTATCACTGCTGATATAAATGCCTGCTGATAATACCGAGAACAGCTTTCAGAAAAATATGAGCAAATCAGCAGTTAATATCATTGAACTTGGAAGAATTACATGGCTTTAAAATAATTTAAATGAGTACTTCATCTTCGTCATCATAATAGTAAATCGGATCATCTTTTTCTGGACATGATTTTCTTTTCCGAAAAGAATAGCAGTTGGCAAAAGCATTCTTGAGGGTTGAGACAAGGAATTTGAATCTCTTAGAATGATTTGTAGACTCTTCATTATGACAGAAGCCCATGTTTATACAAGCTGGAAATTCTTGATGAGAATTGTAGGTGAAAAGGTACTGCAAAAAGAACAGGTTCTTTGTTAGTCATCTAACTCATCTATCATCGGATTTCCTATTTCCAATTCCTGCTTGAAAGTGGTCTTCTTTTTTGAATATCTGAGGTTTTAATCTTTTAAGGTGAAGACTTCAGTAAAGGAACCTGGAAGGTATTTTCTGAAGCTAAAGCAATGGACTTCTGAATTTCTTATTGCACATAGTCATGGGCAAGATGCTAAATTTGTGGTGAATTGCTTCACTTCAAACTAAAGTTAAGGGGGGAAAAGAGGACATTTTACCAAATAATGACCACTTGCAGGTCCATGCATATTTCTTGACTGTAATAGGGTACAAGAGAATTATCCTTTACCATTGAGAACTAGACATGTCTACACATGCAGCTTTACAAAAATGTTGGTTTGCTTAAATTACTCGTTGACATGGATCTTAAAGTCAATATGTTATTTCCACGAACGCCCACTTGAAATTTTTCCGCCTAAGAGAGAGCTCGAGGATCACTACTAGAAAAAGTTGTTTTTCCCACCGACATTCAGTAGGCAATTTGTGCTATAAAATATGATTTCCCACCTCATTCCTATCGAACCAGCCCACTGGGAAAACGCATGGTGGGAAATAGGTTCCCACTGAAATGCTGGAAAACTTTCTACTTTTTCTATGTGAAAACACTACTATTTAAGTTTTTTTCACTGATATGTTGGACATTTTTCAGTGGGGAAATCAGTGGGAAAATAGAGATTTTATAGTGGAAATAAAGTGGCGAAGGGGTGTGTAACGCTGCACGTGCAATTTGCCAAATAGTTCGGCCCAAATCTTGGAGAAAGCCAAAGAACGTTGATTGATGAGCTTGCTAAGTATTAGATAGTCAGTCCGGTAAAGGCTGACCAAGCCAATTATGTTTAGCTTGTTTAGCTGGTCTATTGGATGATGGGTCACACTGAGACTCTGACATAGTTCGACTCTCACTGGGCAGAACTAGAAAGTACTACGTTAGTAAGTTACTACGAGAAGCAGATATTATTATGAGATAAGAAGATGTGATAATTCCCTATTAGGTTATGTGATTAAGTGTTTACCCCTGACGTGTATAGTCTGATATGATTTTGAAGTGTATAGGAAGTTTGGGGTTAGTAATTAGAAATCTTGGACAACAAGGAGAAAGCCTTGAGAAACAATCTTGTGCGTAGTGGCGGAGCCAGAATTTTCACTAAGAGGGTTCAAAAATAAGAAGAAGCAAATACATGAGCAATCAAGAGGATTCAACATCTACTATATACACATAAACAAATAACGATAGCAAAATGCGAGATAAGCAACGCAATCAAAGTAACAAGTAGTAACAAGATTGAAGAATAAAATAATGTGCAAATACACTACTAAATAAGGAGAAGATGAGAAGAGGAGACTATCTCCTAGCCTCCCACTCGTAAAAGTGCTACAACACACGGTTACCTACTACCCTTCTACCTCAATCATCGAACTCCAAACCTTCCTATATATATCAAGGGGCATGTCCTCACTAAACTGAAGATGTGTCGTGTCCTGTCTGATCATCTCCCCAAGTTTTTCTTTGACCTATCTCTACCTTTCCTGAAACCTGTTATAGCCAAACTCTCACACCTCCTTACTAGTGGCGGAGCCAGGATTTCCGCGGAAGGGGTTCAAAATATAAAAAAATAAACATACGAAGAAGCCTAAGAGGGTTCAACGTCTACTATATATGCATAAAAAATAATTTTAACCTTATAAACACAGTATTTTTTTTCCGCCGAGGGGTTTCGGATGAACACCCTCGGCATAGTGTGGCTCCGCCACTGCTCCTTACTGGTGACTCCGCGCACCTCGTCTTCATATGACTGGACACCCTCATCCGCCACAGTGGTCAATCTCACTTTGTCCTTTATGACTTCGTTCCTAATCCTATTCATTAAATAACAATAACTACTATCTTTAAATCTATATTTTTAAATTAAAAATACAATAAATTCAATATTAAAATTTTTAAAAATAAAACATAAATTTTAAATCTTGAAGGGATAATGGAAGGGGAAAAGGGACGGTCATGAGGAATGAACCGTACGATCTATCTAAGTCCTTTGAAATTTAAAATGTGCAGAATGCATGGATAAAAATAAAGACTGGTCTCTGGTTGTCTTAAGAAAGTAAAAAGTACATACAACACAAAAATGAAGAAGAAGGTGGTATATATTGGTAACCGGAGCTTCCGGTTACCTAGGTGGACGTTGTTAGTGTCAAGTTTTTATGATGACAAATTTACTTGTGCAGGTATAGTAATTAAATCACATAAGGAATATATGTGAGCCCACAAAACAGCCCCAACATATTGGAAGCCCACAGAACAGCCCCAACGAGCTGGGCTCACTCAACAAATGGCTTCCTAGCCCAAACGTGTTTAGGGCAAACAGCTGTAATCTTCAGCCGCATATCTTTCAAGAAAAGGAAAACACATCTGCACAATAAAGAGGAAATATTTCAGCAGCATCAAATCATTTCAAGAAGGAAAAGTATCAAAGGCATATCTCATGAGGTGTAAGAAATCTGCCGCTGCCTCGACGCACAAGGAAAGCAGCAACAGCTCAACCTTATTCTTGGAAATAGGATCTCTGATTCCATTTCCAAGGATCAAATCCCTTGGGTTGAACTCTCTGCGTGAAGAGCCTAAAACACTATAAAAGGGCTGCTTCACAAACGCAAGATGTATGCAATTGTCTCATTACCTCCATTGCTCTACTTTACTTTCAAATAAACATTGTTAGTCTGAGTGATTCATAGTGTAATAAGAGAGAAAGGAGAGTTGTAGTTTGTGAGGCTTTGTATCAAAAAAAAGAATAAGAGTGATTTGAGTGTAGACGTAGGAACTCCATTCAAAATCTTCATTGTACCAAACCTTATTAAAGAGCTGCAGAGATCACCCTTGCAACCCAAGGGGACTGGACTAGGATTCACATTGAATCTGAACCAGTATAAAATACGTGTGTCATTTATTTTCTGCATTACTTTAGTATTCACTGAGTAGGTAGTCAACTACTGGTTTAACCTAGTCGACTAACAGATCGAAAATTTTTGACAATTCACCCCCCCCCCCCCCCCCCCTCTCGCACTTTCAGACGTCTCTGCCACGTGTTGTTAAACCGCAGTTACCATGTTAAAGCTTTCGTTCTCCGTACAAGCGATCACTCTTCTCTACCTCAGCCTACTAACGGCGGAACCCTAGAAATTGTGTTCGGAGATGTAACAGATTATCAGTCACTCCTCCAAGCTTGCTTCGGTTGCCAAGTCATTTTTCATGTTGCTGCATTAGTCGAGCTATGGCTTCCTGATCCATCTAGATTCTTATCAGTGAGCACAATAATAATGCTAAGGAAACTAATGTGCGTTGAGTTAAAGGTTAAAAACACATTTGAACTGTCATATTTTCGTGAGTTTCACACTCCAACTATAGGTGTTCTCTTTTCCTATCTCAACTATTGCCAGATCTATTCTCTTTTCCTAACTGGACTATCACTATCTATGTATTAAAACACATCTGGAAATAGACTAGGCCAATTATCATCAGTTGTTCGGCCTTTTTCCTTCTTGAACTAACGCTATCTACTCCATTAGATGTGTTTTGATATATAAATGGTTATAGTTCAAGTAGAAAAAAAAAACAACCGATAGTTGAGGTGTGAAACTCGGAAAAAAGTGATAGTTTAGATCTTTTTAACCATTATTCCATATTTATTCGTGGAAAATGTCTTTTACTTTGAAAAAAAAAATTTCAAAGTGATTAGCAGAAAGAGTTGGAATGTTTAAGAAACTGACTTCCATTAATAATTTTTTTTGGAAAAACATTTGAGTTAAATACTTAAAAAGCCCCGTAAACAATTCACGTTCTGCAATTCATCGAATTGAGTATTATTGTGATAGCATCTACTATATTAGAAATATCAATGTGCCAATTATTGTAATTGCTCAGGATTGTCTTTTTAGCTTTTTGGGTCTATTTTGTAGTTCGAGAACCCTCTTATTACCTGGAATATTCAAAGGATTAATAGATTTGTTCCGCGCAAAATGAATATAGGGTAGGATCACGAACTTATGATAAAATTCATGCATGATTTTCAACTAGATTTATTATTTTTTTTATTATTTTATTTTATTTTGTTGTTGTTAAGATTACAAATTTAACTAGTTTCTGTTATGCAAAAGGTGTAGAGATTTGATGAAGAAAAAAATAATTAAAATAATAAATAAGAAACAAGAATAATTAGTTTTAAAAATGAATGTAAAATATGACATTGACGCTTTTGGTTTAATATAAAGAAAGCGAAGTCACTTTCCATGTTATTTTTGCACTAAATAGTTTTAGATAGAAAATGTTAGTACTATAGTTTAAGAAATAACAACACCACCCCATTATTTGAGCATTAAACTTGCAAAAGTGCCTAGTTTAAGAGCCCGTTTGGATGGACTTATGACTTATATAAGTCAAAAGTCATAAGTTAGGAATTTTAGCTTATGACTTTTGACTTATTTGTTATTTTGGCCCAAACACTCCTAAGTGCTTAAAAACTATTTTGATTTAAAAATACCTAAAATAAGTCAATCCAAACAGGCTCTAAGAGAGTTTTTGGTATTAATTAACTCAAAATTTACTTGACACTTATGATTTCATCTAAGAACACATTTTTCACCAGAATAGTTTCCACAATTCCACCATACCACGACTGCTACTTTCATATTAAATATCCAAATTGTAGCTGCTTTTAGAATTGTTGATGTTATTGCACTGCATTTTAGGTCAATGTTGGAGGCTTGAAGAATGTGTTGCAACCTTATAAAGAAACATGAACTATAGAGAAAATTGTGTACACATCATCGATTTTTGCCTTGGGACCAACTGATGGATATGTTGCCGATGAAACTCAGGTATTAAAGCTGATCGACTGTATTACACATCTAAAATTAATAGATTTATTCCTTCTTTAACGGGGTAATCTTTTAGATGAGACTTCATGTTTCGTGAGCAAGCAAAGTCTTGTTTTTGATTCTCATTGTCACCAATAAACTAATATTGGTTCCGTAGCCTAGTGTCAATGAAATGGCTGAGAACCATGAGGTTTCAGATTCAAATCCCAGAGTTAAGTGGTACTAGATGACTAATTATAATATCTGTAGATATGCTTAACTTTCTAATAAAAGTTTGACTAATATTATATTGTTGAAAACAGACCCATACTGGAAAATTCTTCTGTACGGAGTATGAGAAATCGAAAGCTATTGCTGATAAAGTAGCATTAGATGCTGCATCTGAAGGAACACCAATAGTGCCTGTTTATCCAGGAGTCATATATGGTCCTGGAAAGGTCACGGCTGGAAATACCTTTGCGCGTATGGTATAGCAATTTTGTTCTAATTAACTGCTGTAATTTAATTTATGAGACATGAAATTTATGTGGTATTGAGTTTTCACAATTCTTTTTTGGCTTTAATAAATTGACAACCCTTTAAACTTGTCACTAAATTTCATTTAGACATTCGAACTAAACTTGTTTCAATTGAACACTTGAACATATAATAAAGTGTTTCTATTAGACAGTTTCAGTTCAAATTTTGAAAAAACTTTTGCGCATGTTCTCAAGCGTCCATTACGTAGATAAGTTAAACACTTGAAATATGTCGCATCTTTTAATTATATGCATCAATAAGACGTAAAACCTCAGGCTTATTCCAATTGAGGTTGATGTGTATACTTTATGTGGTTAACTTAACTACTTAATAGACGCTTGACAACATGTGAAAAAAAATTACAAAATTTGAGCCGAAAGTGTCTAATAGCAACATTTTATTATGTGTTCATGTGCTCAATTGGAATAAGCCTTAATTCGAGTGTCTAAATAGAATTCAGTGACAAGTTTTAAAGGATTGTCAATGTAATAAGCCTTTTTTTTTTTTTGTTAGATGATTGAACGCTTTAATGGGCGTTTTCCTGGTTACATTGGCCAAGCAAATGAGAGGCTTTCATTTAGCCATGTTGATGATGTGGTTGAGGGGCATATTGCAGCTATGGACAAAGGCAAACCAGGTGAAAGATATCTTCTTACTGGGGAGAATGCGTCAGTTAAAGAAGTTTTCGACATAGCTGCTATGATCACTCACACAAAGAGGCCTTCATTTGGGATTCCCCTACTTATTATTGAAGTTTATGGCTGGATATCAGTTATTTTCTCCAAAATAACTGGAAAGCTTCCTCTAATCAGTCCTCCGGTAAGACATAGTTCGCCTAGGGTGTTAAATGAGCATGTTAGGTTGAATTTTGGGTTAATATTTTGGGAATATTACAGTCAAATACCATTTGGCATCTAGTTTACAACATATTTACACAGTTTATAGTTTATAGGTAGTGTATACTTTATACTGAAGATACATATACTATACATATCTATACACAACATATACAGCCGAAATGTATACATACTTTGTACTAAATATACATATACTATACACTACATATGCAGCCGAAGTGTATAATTCGTGTATACTTCGGCCATGTTGACACACTAGTTGACCGAAGGGTACATTTACATAAGTTTCCCTAATATTTATTTATCTGATATATAGGTATGACAACCATCATTATGTTGCATATTTCTGACTCCTTGTTTCTCAAACTAAACCTCTTCTTCTGGACTCTGCATTTGCATAACTAGGGCATTACATATGCCTCTTTTCTTATTCTTTTTCTGTTTTTAATAACTCATTAGCTTGCATTGGACCTTAATTCTTATACCTCTTAAATTTTACATCATCTTGAACAGACTGTTTGTGTGCTTAGACATCAGTGGGCTTACTCTTGTGACAAGGCAAAGGCAGAACTGAAATATATATATATATATATGTATGTATGTATATATATGTATATAACACTAGTCACACTAAAAGACAATAAAAAGATTTTTACAAAAGAGAACATTGAATTTTTCTTTTAGGGAAAAAAGAAAGAAAAAAAAAGGAGCGAATTAAGTATTTCTGTCAATAGTCAAGAAAGTCGGAACAAAGGATATAACTGTAGGGTGCAAGCAAATCATTTATTACGTATGAGTCTAGACGTGTTCTCTTCAACAACAAAAATATTGTTTCTATGCACCTTTAATTTTTGGCCAAATATATCAAATCTCAAAAAAAAAAAAAAAAGTTTATCTCGAACAAAAAGTGTTTAACTTCACAAAAGCTTGGCCATATACGCTTATATTAGCAGATAGGAAAAATCAAATATCTTTTTTTTTTTTTTTTTTTTTTTAACTTTCACTAAAATTTGAACCTAAAACGTCATAGTTTTCCTCCAACTCCATTGATCGCAAAATAAAGCATGAATATATGCAAATAGATTTTACTTCACTGCCACCGGAGGCCCGTGTCAACAAAGACACCTGCTGCTTATTTGAACACAGTTATTCAGTACTTCCATAACCAGGACATCAATACATTTGATTTCTTTATCAAATCAAGATATTTGCATATAAATGGCATGAATCCCAAAAACAGAAAATGAAGCTACATTTGGATACAAAAATTAAAAAGGTGGCTCTGTTATGTTGCCTATAAACCATTTAGGAACTAGTATCAAGAAAAGCACGCCAAATTTCATACTTCCTCTTTTCTCATCATTTCACTCCAAAAATTTAGCAAAAACATTGCTGCTTTATCAATACAAAATACCCTTTACCAATCAAAAAAATTGTAAAGAATAATGTTCCCCAACAGTCACAATTACAAGTGAACCTCGTTTTGAAGCCTACTATCACCATTAATCAGTAGCAGAACTTTAAGTGAGCAAGATCCACAAGGAAGCACAATAGATGCTGGCAGTGATTTAGGCGTTAGCAGAGATACCGCATCCCCATCTCTTGATATTGAACAACCCGTGTCTACCAATTCGAAAGAATCAATAAAGTAGTAGTCACCACATCTACAAGGATAAGAAAGCTCTATAATATCACCAGAATCCTGAACTGTAAGGTCCTCTAAGCTGACATCTTCAGCAATTGTTGCATCCTGTCTCAAAGTTAGCAATTCAGCGTCATAAAGTGCACGTGACCTCGGGTTGCCAACGGTTTCCCAGGCTCTCTGTATCTCCAAAAATTTGTTTTCTGTCAGACACTCAGAATTGGATGTTTCTGATGCATTTTGCTGTTTGTCTGGATGAAAACAAAGTAAGGCTGACCGGTAGGCTTTACGGACTTCTTCCAAATTTGCATCTTCCTTCACACGTAGAATCTCATAGTGGGTTTTATGAAATAAGTTGCCGCTTGTAATCATGACTCCCTATATCAAGAAAAATCTTTACTGCAAATAAGCACCTGGAGGAAAAAAAATGAAGTTAGAAGTGGAATCTTGAAATCAGTTTAACAGTTTCTTCCATATATTTTTTCTGGACAAGTATCAAGAAGATGCAAATACAAAAGACTTAACAAAATTTAAAAGAATATAACATAAAGAAATGTCTATTCCTCTGCGATTTGGTATCATTCTTCTAATTGAGCTGCAGGACTTGGAATTTACATCCTTCAATATGCCCTATCATTCAACTCAGTCCAAGCCACCGCCCCCCTCACCACCCAAAAAAAAAAAAAAAAAAAGAGAGAGAGAACCACAGGGTCAGCAGAGAGGGATGCCAGTAGGATGCTTAAGTGCCTGAGGATTAACTAGGGTCATATGCTGTCTGCCTTGCTGCTATACGCTATGTATCCTGTGTCATTAATATTACATTATTACTCTATAGAAGCCATTGTTAGAAAAGAAAGCCCATTTATATCACAGAAAGAGAGAGAGAGAGCACTTAAACAGTGAACCAATAAGGAACGCTCTTAGCAACTGAAAGAAGCATGATACCAAACCCGCTCTCTAGGTTACAAAGGAATTTTCTTTTCAACAGGTTACAAAGGAAATGACATTAGACAAATTAGAGTGAGCACGTGTTGGTGCCTAAAATGTTCCCTTCACTTATGGCCTGCAGGAACAGACACAATCATCAACAAAAAATGCACAGAAGATATGCAAGCAAGGTACAGAAAAATGAAGCACCAAGCAACATAGATGTTGCAAATCAGATTGGGAGCGGTTTATCGCTGACGTCAGAATCAGTTGCCTTTCAGATGGACCTGCAGAAGTAAATGTTCTGTGTCTTAACTGGCCATCTTAAAACACAAGATTTATTTGCTCGTAAGCTACAATTTCAGCATTTGAAGTAAAGGATTTAGAGGACTCAACAATCATGGAAAATAGATCCAGAAAGAGATCAACAGAGCAGTATAGACTATAGATCCCTTGTCCTTTCAAAGCTTGAATTCCTTAACGTTAGAATAAACTAGAATGGCGTAAATTGTTGTGATAACTCCTTGGACTCTTTTCATCCTCTTAGAAAGTTAACTGTCAATAATGGCTTTCAGTGACAAAACTAATGGCACCTAATTCGATCCTCTCAAGATGCAAACTTTAACAGGTAAAAGTAGAGACCATTGGTCCCTTGTTTACACAAGATTGTAGGCTCACATAGATCTTCTTCCTTCTACTAACATTGCCCACAACCAGTGTTGCAATCAAACTCCCAATCAGAGTCTTTTGCCAGTAGAATTCCAATCTGGCAACCTCAATTTCTGAACACGTAGCCAACACAGTACAGCCCATTTCTTTTCATTAGCAATGAATCTTCTTCTGCTCATAATTTGAATTTGTCAGTGTCTGGACTTCAGCACTTCCATGAACTAGAACTAAGAGCGATTGATCTAGTTTCACAACAGTAACCCAGAAACATTTCACCCCACTATGTTTAACATTTAAGTTAAAATGGCTTCTTCCATAATGCCAAGGAGAAGAAACAACCTATGCCCACCAGGATAGAGTTAACATAGTAACCTATTCTACTCCATCACACGAGCAACCATACAATCCATAAAATTGCTATAGTGATTAGCAAGCACTGTGATAGCAAATCAATGCTTAAATTTAAGATCTCCACAATTGCCACAGCCTATCACTCTAAGCACCTTAGAACACTTACAGGGAAATAGTCAGGTATCAGTTGGAGAAAGGTCAGCAACAACTATTTGCTACCGATTTTACTGTCAACTTATGTTTTTCCTCCTCAGTGCTTGTAAAGTAATTGACCAACTGATGGGAAACATGATAAACAGGAAGACACATATCACAAAAAAAAAAAAAAAAAAAAAAAAAAAAAAGGAAGAAGACTCAATTAAGTCCCTCCAAGCTGAATAACCAAAAGGAACACCACTTTTTTCATATAACTGTGGTGTCCAGGCCGGCCAGCTTGAGCACCGAGACTATTACCACGGGATACCTGCCACCTCCCACCAGCAATAGGTGCCAGGTAACTCTGTCCACCAAGGTTAGGACAGATGGGAAAAGAACAACCTTTTCATCATCATTGAAGATTCGGCCTCTATATTCAGTAATTCTTCCATCACAAGGACGAGAGGCATCATCGGCATATTACCTAAAACATGATAACCTTTCATCTACCCAAACTCTTTACTTTAATGAAGAGATCATACACATCTACTCCACACATCCCATCAAATCACAGTATTCAAGATTTCATAACCCTATCATCACTAATCCTAAGTTATCAAGGGATGCTAGGCATCATGACTCAAAAAAGTTCTCTTTTTTCTTCTTTTGACGACAGATGGAGCTCATCAAGTTAGGCTGTGTGACCTATAGGTCACGGGTTCGAGCCGTGGAAGCAGCCACTAATGCTTGCATTAGGTTAGGCTATCTACATCACACTCCTCAGGGTGCAACCTTCCCGGGACCCCGCTAACGCTGGATGCTTTGTACACCGGGCTGCCCCTTTATTGAGCTCATCAAGTTCTTGTTTTGTTGCCTTTTAACCACAATATTCGTCTTTTTGGGTTAATATACTCAATGGTGAATCCATCATTTAAATATCCTTTTCTTCTGTTCAAAATGGAAGAAAGGTAATGAAACCTGTGATGCTGAACCAATCTAACATCAAGAATGATTCTATTATCAAGTAAATTAGAAAACAATAGCATTTACTGTTACTTTTTTCAACAATGTTTTTCTCACAACAGCTTTATTCATATACACTTCACAAACTTGGTATACAAATAAAACCCATTTAACAACAGAAAAATGAGAAAGCACACCAACCCTATTGGAAAAATTATCCCACCATCACAAACAATAGCATCTACTTACTTTTTTCAGCAATTTTTCACAACAGCTTTATTCATATGGGCTTTACAAACTTGGAGACAAATAAAACCCATTTAACAACAAAAAATTAGTAATGCCACCAACCCAATTGGAAAAATTATCCCACCATTAAAAACAATAGCATCTACTTAATTTTTCAGTCATTTTTTTTTTCACAACAGCTTTATTCATATGGATTTCACAATAATTTAAAAAAAAAAAAAAAAAAAAAAAAACAGGCTGGTGCACTAAGCTTCCGCTACGCTCGGGGTCTAGGAAGGGCTGAACCCCAACATTACAAACAATTTTACCTTTCTGGAAAAATTGTTTAACCTTCTATAATTTCAAAGAGTAATTGCCTTTACTTAAAACTGGAAGAAAACAAGAATAAAAACTTGGACAATGAAAATTTGAGTTACCTAAAATATGGGTATTCAGATTTCTCGGAGATGTGAAAAAGTGCCGGTGCCGGTGATCCTTATTTTGGGGCGGCGGAAAATCTCAGGTGAGACAGTAAGAAAACTTGGCAAGACAGATTTCCTTTTAATTTAGGGAAAAGGGCCAAACGTATAACTCCACTCCGTTTTAATAGCTAAAAATATAATCCGAATTAATTTTGGATCATTTATGCCCTTGATATTATGAAAGTTAATAAATATATCTTTCATGTGATGAAAATTTTTAAATCGATTCAAATAATTCGATTTCACAAAAAAATAAAAACCCCACTCTCATAGTTTACTCGCTCCGACATACCACCTGAAATCAATGGTGTTATTTGGGGATATATTTGTTAAATGAAGAATATATTTGTTAACTTACATAACAGCAGGGACATAAATAACTCAAAATTAGTTTGAAGCATATTTTTAGTTATTAAAATAAAGTATAGAAATATTTTTAACCCTTTTCCTTTAATTTATGGGTATTTTCGCCAATATGAAAAAAGGCGTAGATAAGCAAAGTTATGAAACAACTAGCTCTTGGAATATTCAATACATCAAAAACACACCTAAATTATTACTATCTTTTCTAAATTATTACCTTTTGCAAGTTACATACTTTTAACTATCAACTGTTACACATACCGAAACTATCATTTTCTTTAGGCAAAAGTCATAGATAGCCCCCTAAACTTTACCACATTTTCCTCATGGCTACCTAAACCGAGGGTTGTACCTATTGACTACCTAAACTACCCTGAATTTATACCACATAAGCACCTTTTGGCCTTTTTTTAATTACACTTGGGCGCGTGTATATACGCCCCGATGACGTGTACTTTAGCTCCATTTAACGCATCCCACGTGGAAAATAAAATCCACGTGGTTTTTTTAAAAAAAAAAACGGGTTCCTAATGTAAATGGGCCTACCACTAACCTAATTCCCATTTTTGCTCTTTTCTCTCTCCCCGACCCGTCTCTCTCTCACCGCGACATCATCGACGGTGAGCATCACCGTCGATTAAAGGTGTTTTGAGGATAATATCTTACGTGTAAGTATCTTAAACCTTTGTATCTCTCTAGATTAGTTGTTAATCGTTCATAATGGTTGTTTAAGGTTGCTAGGGTTTTACTTTTTGAGATTAGTTTAGTTTTTTTTTTGGTGTTTGTTTAGTAGTCCTGCCCTTTCTGTTACTATATTTGTAGTGTAGTAGTCGTTTCTTGGTGGTGAGTGGGATTAGAAAGTTAGTATATTCCGTCCCTTTCCGTTACTATATTTGTAGAAAGTTAGGTTTTTAATTTCCATATTTGGGGTTATGTGTTTGAGAATATTCCCTGCTCCATTTCTGTAAAATATGCCTTAAAAGTGTGCCCTTTTGGTAATTTTGCTGAAATTAAATCATTTTGTGAATTTTTTTTCCAGGTTTACCTTACTAATTGACCATGGAGGAGGTCATATTTACACACATTCACTACGGTGGGACGTTTGTAGAAAATCCTGACCTTAATTACCATTCCTTTTTAGTGCAATCATCAGGTATATCGAGAAAGACTACTTTTCCCTAATGGAATTGCTTTATTATACTAGAGAATTAGGCTATTTATCAGTTGATGGTTTTTTTTACCAAGATGCAAATACTAGAGAATTCAATGTTATTGAGTGTGACAGACATCTACTGGACCTAATAAAAGACCTAAAAAATGAGGACCCCTTTCATGTATATGTCCTTCATTCATTGGATACTGCCTTGGCTGAAACTGATGGGCCTGTTGGTCTCTTAAAAGGCCCAGAAGTTTCTTCTAGTCCAACTAGGTCATCAAAAGGGGTTGGGGCTGCTGATAACTTAGATAAAGAGGGTGTTGGGGCTGCTGCTGATAACCTAGATCACGAGGGTGTTTGGTCTGCTTATGATAGCCTAGATCAGGAGGGTGTTGGGGTTACTCCTGAGTTTGTATATGAGGCTGAAGCATCTAATATATCTGATTGTGTGAGTAGTGATTCAGATCTAGGAGAAATACCACCAGAAGATGGGTCAGATATAGATGAGGAGTTGAGAGCTATTAGACAAGAAAGAAGAAGTAAACAAATAAAGAAAAAAAAGGTTGCTGCAACTCAAGAAATTCCAGTTGGAGAGGCTGGTGGTATAGATAGAGGGTTTGAGAATATTGGGAAAAATAAGTCTAACAAATATGCTGGGAAATTGGGTGGACATGAGGAATATATTGATAGCTCTGACTGTTGGAGTGAAGATAGTGAAGAACAGCTTGATGTAGATGCTGTAAGGGGGGTAGATTTACCTTCTAGAAGGAAAAGCAAAAAAATTAGGTATGATGAAGATTGTGAGGTGGCTGTTTTTGAGCTTGGAATGGTCTTTGATGGTGTAACACAATTTACAAAAGGCTCTAGCAGACTATGCTGTAGAATATAGGAGGCAGTTGAAGGTAAGACCAAATGATAGCCATAGGGTGAGGGCTAAGTGTAAAATACCAAGTGTAAGTGGGTGTTGGCAGCTAAGCTTGATAGGGACACAGGTGATTACCTATCATCCCATTCACAAATGTATTCCTTTGAACAAAAACAAGATGTGCACTTCTAAGCTAATAGCAAGGAAGTTCAAGGACAGAATTGTTTCTCAACCTTACATAAGGATATGGGAAATTCAGGAATTGGTAAGGGACAAGCTTGGTCATTATGTTGGTAGGACTGTTTGCCACAGGGCAAAACAGAGGGTTATGATAGAAAATATGGGTGACTGGAATCTGAATTTTCTAGATTATGTGACTATGCTGACATGATCAAACAAACCAATCCAGGAAGTAGTTGTTGGGTTAAAATTGGTAAGGAGACTGAACCTGGGAAAAACTTTTTTGTGTACTTCTATGTGTGCTTCCAGGCATTTAAGCAAGGCTGGTTGGATGGGTGCAGAAAAATAATAGGATTCGATGGTTGTTTTCTGAAAGGAGCTTGTAAGGGTGAGGTATTGGTAGCTGTGGGCAAGAATGGGAACAACCAAATGTATCCTATTGCCTGGGCAGTGGTGGATACAGAGACTAAACATAGCTGGAATTGGTTCATAAAGTACTTGATTGCTAATCTGAATTTGGGAAATGGTGAAGGGTTGACTGTAATGTCAGACATGCAAAAGGTACCATTTCTGTTCCATTTAATTAAAATTTCAGTTTAGTAGAGGACATTTCAGTATGTTTAACTATTTTATTTTTTTTGGTACTTTGCACACTGTTGGAAGGGACTTATTCCTGTCTTATTGGAGCTGCGACCAAATGCTGAGACAAGGAGATGTGCTAGACATGTTTGGAGTAATTGGCACAAAGAGTGGAGAGGAGAAGAAAGAAGGAAGCAGTTTTGGAGATGCTCTAAGGCTAGCTTTGAAGTCAAGTTTAAAGAGGAGATGGATAAAATGGCCAAATTGGGAAAGCCCAAGATAATGGAGGATTTTATGCATTATGAGCCTTTTACTTTTTGTAGGGCATATTTCAAGTTTCATTCCAAGTGTGATGTTGTGGAAAATAACATGTGTGGGACTTTTAATTCTTGGATCTTAGCTGCTAGACATAAATCTATTATCACCATGTTAGAGGAAATTAGGCATAAAATGATGAATAGGCATGTAGACATGATTAAATTTGCTGAAACTTGGATTGATGATATTGCCCCTATGGCAAGAAGAATATTGGAAGAGAACAAGGAGTTGTCTAATAGGTGTCATGTTCAATGGAATGGGGTTCATGGTTTGAAATTAAAGATGGTGGGTTCACATTTGTTGTCCACTTCGATAAGAAATATTGTGACTATAGGCTGTGGATGTTAAGGGGTGTTCCTTGCCCTCATGCTGTTTGTGCTTATTATTACTTGAATCAAGATCCTGATGCACATGTAGAGCATTGGTATAGGAAGGAAACATTTCTTAAGGCTTATAGCCACTTCATCCAACCTATTACCAATATGAGGATGTGGCCTAAGACTACAAACCCATCAATAGAGCCTCCAGTGCCAAGAAAAATGCCTGGGAGACCAAAGAAGAAAAGAATGAAGGATAAAGATGAGCCAAAGAAATATGGAAAGCTGTCAAAGAAGGGTGTGAAGATGACTTGTTCATTGTGCAAACAAGTTGGCCATAACAAGACTGCCTGTGGAAGAAGAGTAAGTACAATTGAATTTGTCATATTCTTAACTTTAGTTTGTTACATATAAGTCTCTAATTTTCATCCCATTGTTTCTGTTTGGTAGCATGGAATGGGTGGTCCTTCTCAACCAATACCCTCAACTGAAAGGCAAAGTAGTCAATCTCAACCAACTCCACCAACTCAATCTAGCTCTGTTTGTAGTGACACAAGTTCTGTGCCAAGAGATGCCCAAACTGTTGCTCCAATACCAGCAGTAAGTATATCTTGTAAAAGTTATTTACATCTTCATTTAAATTGTACAATTTATACACTTTGGATCATTTATATTTTTAATTGTGTAATATAGTCTAGAACGAAGAGTCCTGTATATTCAAGTGCTAGTTCACAATCAAGCTCAATTTGTGGTGACACAAGGGCTGTGCCAGTAGCTCCACAAAAGAGGGCTCAAGTTGGAGCTGGCAGGGGAAGGGGCAGAAAAAAATTCACAAATGCAAAAGGGGTAACATTTGTGAGTGCAAGAGAAGAGTCTTCTTTAGGTCAATTGCCACCATTATCAGGCCACAAAAGGGCATATACTACTGCTGGTTTTGTTGTAGCTACTGGAAATAAAAGTAGGCCTACAATTGGTTTTGGTGTATACTCTAATCCTGTTACTGGAGCACAAGTCTTTAATGTAAGTTCACTTTATGATTTTCCTTTATCTTTGTTCAACACAATTTACTAATGTTTCACATTTTAATTGAAGCCTGGTACAACAAGTGAGAGGGTTCTACATGGTGCAACAAACTTGAAGAGTGCTTCACCAACAAATATTGATATTGGTTATAAAGCTCGTGGACTGAAATGGCAAGGAAAAGATGCAATGACCATATCACAACTATCCCGATTGAGAGCCAACAAGAGAAACCAAAAGGCTGCATCAGAAGCAACCAGATCTTCAGCAGAAGGAAGCTCCAACAAGTAGTTAATGTAGGAAATTTGTCACATTTAGGGTATTCGAAACAATGTCTTTAGTATATGTAAACTGCAGCAGTGCTGTCTAGCTAGACTTATTATTATGCATTACTGTTGTGCCAATGACATTAGCAATGGTACTTTTCGATTTGTGCTAATCAAATTTGTGTCAATACTACTCTTCAATTTATGCCACTAAGTCAAACATGCACGGGGCAGATCAATAGGATTGGAATATAGGCAGCCGTGGCAGTTGTGCCATTTCAAGACAATAAATTTCCTCAAAATACTCAACAACCAAATAAATGGGACGGTTGGAGTAAAATACAACCGATTAGCCCATAAATCAAACACCACATCGGGTGAATTCAATTCACTTCATTGAATTCACCCCATCCAACTTCATCCAATCCACTTAATCTTCCATTTCAACTATCTATAAAACCCACTAACTTCATCCCCATTCTCTTCATCCCATTCAAATTATCTCATTCACTTGTTAAAACAAGTTCATTCAACCTAAAAATTGTTGGCATATTTCGAGAAGAAATTAACACGGTCATACGTAGAAAGTGATGATTTCGTAGGTTTAATTTAGCATCCATGTTTCATTTGCTATTTTTATTGCAATAGTTTAGTAATTTTTCATGTTTTTTTTTGCAGGTGCTTCCTACTAATATTCTTGATGTTCTACCAACCAAAAAAACTCATGTCGTTGTTGCTTATGGAGAAAAACATTACACTGACCTACGAAATTGGAAAACACGCGCGCCTCTGTCTCGGGTGGAAAGTCTTTCTGGAATTCGAGCAATTGACAGAGGGAGATACACTCTATATTTGGGTCTGCGAGTGTAAGTGCCGGGAGGGCATAGGACTCGATGTTCAAAAGACGGAAGAGGAAGAGGAAGAGGTCATAGTTGTTGACTAGGTCTCTATTTTATTTTCTATGTATGATGCTAGCATTTTAATGAACAATTGCTATGTTTCTTTGCTGATTTATATTCATGTCATATTTGCGACTAATTCACAACGCCAAACACAAGCCAAGTAATTCACAAAATCTAATAACCAAAACATTACTACAAACATAGAAGAAAATCTTTGTAGGAACATTACAAACAGTAACTAGGAAACAATTAGACTACCCAAAGATAATTTTTGCAAGTAAAAAACATAGAACAACAACGACAAGCCTGCTGAATTTGGCTTTTGCACAGTCCCTCTCTTCCTTAATTTCCTTCAATTTTTGTTTCAATGAATCATACTTGCCTCCAAGTTCCTTCATTTTATATTTCAATGTATCCCTCTCTTCTTCAACCTCTTTAAGCCTCTCCTTCAAAATCTCAACCTCTGGAGATGGATCAATCCATTTAAAATAGCCACACCCACCCTTATCCTACACAAAAGTAAAAGAAAATTATGAACACAACAAATCCGAAAAAATGGCCGAAAATGAAATTTCCAAAAATCAAAATTTTAAAATAGGTACTCACTTTTGGCATCTTGAAACCAAAGAATCTACGACCTAGGTTGTTAACTGTTCTCGAAGTTCTTACATTACAAGAATTACCACAATTACAAATAACATTTTCATCTATAATCCCTGAATTTTGTGACATTGCTATGAAGAAGAGAGAACCAAGACAGAAATAAGAGATAATACATCCAGCAACAACTATAAATCGAGAGACAAGGACGAAAAAAATTGAACTGAAACAAGAGAGAGAAACGGGGGAGAAAGGAGGAGAAAAGGGAGAGAGAAACGGCTGAGAAAGGAGGAGAAGGAGAGATTTTGGAATTTTTGGAATTGAGGTTTTAAATTTGGGGTTATTAAAAAAAAGGGTACGTTGGAGTTGCCATATAAGCAACAACACAACCCTTCACGCACCCATTTTGTGTGTAGCACACACGAGCTGCCCTGTAGGCAAAAGGTGCTTATGTGGTATAAATTCAGGGTAGTTTAGGTAGTCAATAGGTACAACCCCCGGTTTAGATAGCCATGAGGAAAATGTGGTAAAGTTTAGGGGGCTATCTATGACTTTTGCCTTTTCTTTATACTAAAAAACACATATTTATATTGTGTTGGCCTCCGTGCGCCTATTATCAACTACGAATAAATATTTTTGAATAACTCGGCATACGTGTGCTTTAACACAAAATAAGCCATAGTTTAAATAAGTAGAGGAAATAATAGATATATTAAGATATAAAATTGGTGAAAAAGTGATATTTTAAATGTATTTTTGACAACTTAGCGATTTAATTTGCACATTAGCCTCAATAAATTGTAAACCTTTGCTCTAATTGATGTCGATTTATATAATTGAAGGCTGAGACATATTTTATATAATTAACTTATCTACGTAATGAGCGCTTGAGAACACCCGCATAAACTTTTTCAAAGTATATTTCTCTCTTCAAGACGTTCTTAACAGAATAATGTATTTTGAAATTTAAGAATAACTAATTTTACACGTTTTATTTTATTCTTAATAAGTAATTTTTTAAATTCATGCAAATGTTATTATATGTGTGACTTTATAAGTTTTTTTTAATAATTATACAAATATTAAATATGTTTAAAAATAATAAATTCAATTTTTTGTATCATTAAAATTTTTCCAACATTTAAGATCAAATTTTTTGTATCAGACGGAAGATGAAGAAGAAGGTGGGTATTGGTAACCGATGCTTCCGACATTTAAGATCAAATTGTTTTAAAAATTTATAACAGTAAATCCGAAAATACGTTTGTATAACGCTTCCTCCGTTTCAATTTATATGGCGATGGATCTATTTGAGGAGTCAAATAACTCTTTCTTTGACTATGATCTTCTCAAACTCTTTTCATCTATTGTAAATGTAATGAAATGAGAAATAAGAGAAATTAGGGATTAGGGCTGCAATTGGAATAAAAGGGGGAAATTGGGAGTGCTACGTGGCATCCCAACTGATTAAGTGAGGGCACGTGCAGAGCACGTGAGCTGCAGATCAACAGCCCAGATTAGATGGATTAAATAAACAATACACGGTCCAGATTAACCCAGTTAGTTAGCAGTTTAAAAAGGGAATTTCCAGCTGGAATTAGACAGTTATGATCTGGTATTCTTCTACACTTTCTCTCTCTAAATTCTCTTAATCTCTCTTCCTTATCTCCTTCTTCTCATTACAGTTATTTCACCATTGCAGGTGAAATTCAAGCTCGGCTGTTCTCCATTGTAGCTTAGCTTAGTTTTTTCAGTGATTCTTATTGTAACCCTTGATTCACATTGTAATACCAATTCGATAGTCAATAAAACTCCCCTAGTTCATTCCAATTTACTAGTCGATTACATATTCAATTTACAAGCCTATTACAAGTGGTATCAGAGCATCTTCCTGGCCAGATGACTATTATAGAAACTAGATCCAAATCCATGGAAAATAGTGTGAAAAAACTAAAGTCACAGTTACAAGTTCACATTGAAGAGGCTAGAAAGAAGGCAGAAAATACAGATACAAAACTAGATGAGTTGGGTTGAACCCTAGAGATGTTGGTGGGAAAAATCCTTCCCTCTCAAAATGGGATACTGGGAAGTGCAACGGGAGAACAGATGCAAAATGTGAATTCTGGGAGCAGTAGCAGGAACAGAGGTGCTGAACAGGATGAAGGATTCACCAACAAGCACTATAGGGGAAATTTCAGTTCTAGGGTTGAGTTTCCTTACTTTGAGGGAATTGACCCTTGTTCTTGGCTAAGGAAATGTGACAGGTACTTCAAGTATCACAATGTTACTGATCCACAAGAGAAGTTGGAAGCTGCAGTCCTTCACCTCAATGGTAAGGCTGAATCTTGGTATTTTTCCTATCACATAAGCAAAGGGAACGTTAAGTGGAAGGATTTTACTCAAAAAATCTGTAAAAGGTTTGAAGATGCAGAAAACAGTAAACTCAATCTACTAAGAGAATTTAAGAAGATTGAACAAAAGGGCACTGTTAATGAATATCTAGAGAAATTTGAGGAGTTAAAGACCTGGGTGTTGATTAGGAACCCAGCTATACCAGAGGAATTTTTCCTAGAATTTTTCATTGAAGGGTTGAAAGATGAAATTAGGCATACTGTTAATTTGTTGGAGCCTTATTCATTCAGCAAGGCTGTGGAAAAAGCTAGGCATCAAGAGAACTTGTTGGAATCAAGTAATAAAAATGGAAGGAATCAATGGATAGAGGTGCGGGACCTAGTAACTCCTATCAGCAAGGGAATTCAAGGGGTATGTCAACCTACAGAACTACAGGAGGGGCAAACCTAAGTAACTCCAACAATAAGCTGTTCGAAACTAGAAGGGCACATGGCTTGTGTTATAAGTGTGGTGATAAGTATCATCAAGGTCACACATGTAAAACAAAGCAGATCAATGTTATGGCTGCTTCCCTTGAGCAAACAGAAATGGAGCAAAAGGATATGCATAATCAACAAGAAATACAGGATATACCAAGGAACATGGTGACTGAAGACAATGGGGAATTCTTAGATTTTCCAGAAGGGGAGATAACTGAATCTGTGAGCCTAAATGCATTATCAGGGACTGAAGTACCAAATACCATAACACTCAAGGGAGAATCCAAGAATAATTCATTAGCTATCCTATTGGATTCAGGGAGTACACATAGTTTATTAGACATTGAAGCTGCTAGGAAGATGGGGTGTATAATTAAGGATGCCAGGCCCATGAGAGTAACCATTGCAAATGGTACTCAAATCCCGAGTTTTCATTTTTGCCCTGCTTTCATATGGAAGATCTAAGGAATAGTGTTTGAAGATTCTGCCAGGCTCATAGGGTTGGGTGGTAATGACATGATTTTGGGAGGTGATTGGATGAAGGCTTACAACCCAATTTTGCTAGATTTTGAAGAACATAAGGTGGAGGTTACTCATAAAGGGAAGAGGGTGGAACTTAAGGGTATATATAGCAGGGCAGAACTAAAAAGCATGACAGTTGGAGGAGTCAGACAACTTCTCAGGAAAGGGCACACAATTTGGGCCCATTTGTTCACTATTTCAGCTACTGAATTGCAAGAGGAAGAAGCAGTACCTGAAGACACCAACCTTGTCTTGAAGTAATTCCCTGAAGTGTTTGTGGAACCCAAGACTCTGCCCCCACAAAGACAGCATGATCACTACATACCCCTGAAACTAGATGCTGCCCCTGTTAGTATCAGACCCTACATGTATAACTTCTTCCAAAAAAATGAAGTTGAGAAACAAGTGCAAGAAATGCTAAACAATGGGATTATACAACCTAGTCACTCACCCATATCTTCCCCAGTACTACTTGTGAAGAAAAAGGATGGTAGTTGAAGGTTTTGTATTGATTATAGGGAGTTAAATAGGATGACAGTTAAGGATAAATTTCCCATACCCTTGGTGGATGATTTACTAGATGAACTTAATGGAGCAACTATATTTTCTAAAATTGACTTGAGGGCAGGATACCATCAAATCAGAATGTTTGGGGAAGACATACACAAAACTGGTTTTAGAACACATGTAGGCCATTATGAGTTCAAGGTAATGCCCTTTGGCCTTACCAATGCACTTGCTACCTTCCAAAGTCTTATGAATCATGTGTTTAGGGTCCACTTAAGGCAGTTTGTGTTGGTGTTTTTTGATGATATCCTCATTTATAGCAAATCAGTTCAGGATCACTTAAATCATTTAAGACAAGTTCTGGCAATTCTAAAGGAGGAACAACTTTATGCCAAACTGTCTAAGTGTTCCTTTGGTCAAAATCAAGTGGAATATTTGGGGCACATTATTTCTCAAGAAAGAGTGTCCACTGATCCTTCTAAAATTGATGCAATGGCTAAATGGCCTGAGCCCAAATCTCTCAAAGCTTTAAGAGGATTTTTGGGGCTCACTGGGTACTACAGGAGGTTTCTGAGATTCTATGGTGTTATAAGCAGACCTCTGACAAATTTATTGAAGAAAAATGCATTTCAATGGAGTACAGAGGCTTCTACTGCTTTTGAAGCACTGAAAGTTGCCATGACCACATCCCCAGTGTTGGTACTTCCAGATTTTACCAGAATGTTCATAGTGGAGACTAATGCATGTGCTACTGGTACGGGGGTTGTGTTAATGCAAGAAGGCAAGCCACTAGACTTCTTCAGTAAGGCTTTAGCAGCCAAGCACTTGGGATTATCTACCTATGAGAAGGAGTATATGGCTGTTTTATCAGCTGTGGATAGATGGAGGCACTATTTATAGGTGAATCATTTCATTATAAGGACAGATCACCACAGTTTGAAGTTCTTACTAGAGCAGAGGGTCAACATTGCATTACAGCAGAAGGGGCTTACTAAATTGTTGGGTTTGGACTATGAAGTCCAATACAAGAAAGGGGCAGAGAACAGGGTTGTTGATGCCCTTTCTAGAAGACAAGAGGAGGGATCTTCCCTCAATGCTACTTCCATGGTTGAACCTACTTGGATGCAGGAAGTTGCATTGTCATATAAGCTGATATATTCCGTAATTTTGCACATTTGGATAAATCGAAATAATTGTGACTAGTAAGAGATAAGGCAATATTTTGATCTTATTACATATATAAGTTGTTCATGAAAAAAATATTGATGCGGAAATATTGAGGAAGGCTAAGGGCAAAATTGGAATTTTGGAAATTAGTTTCATGAATTACAAAATATTAACCATAAGTAAGTGGGCTTGGAAAATAAAAAAAAAAAGGGCCCAAGATGTGGCCGGCCATAGGGCAATGGCCCAAGGCCCATGTGAAAAATTAAATCCATGAAATAAATAGAGAGGGCCATGTCATTTTATCATTCCATCTTCAAGAACCTTCAAGAAAAGAATTGAGAGCACAAAAAAAAAAGGCCATTCGGCCGGAAAAAAAAATTGGAAGCCTTTCATCTTTGGTCCAAAAAGATTTGTTTCTTCTTGAATCCCTACTAATTCCAAGACCCTCGTTAACGTGGCATAATCATTGAAGTAAGAAAACTACTTTTGTGGCAAGTCCAAAAATTCTAGTCAAGTGGAAAAAAGGTAAGAATTTCCATTCTTTTACATGCTATGAAAGGTTTATGTATGTTGTAGTAAGTAGAATTGAATGAAAATCATGGAAATGTTATGTGTTGGGTGTGGGCCGTGTGGTGTTAATTGGTGGAGGAAGGATGAATTAATTTTATTTAGCATGTTAGTTGTGTTGTTGTGGCCTTTAAGATGTAAATGAAGGTTTAATGGTTCAAGTCGGCATTGAAATTTGTTGTGGGTTGCTGTAGGAACATAATGCGATTTTAATATGGTTTTATGTAATTGTGAAAGTGAAGTTGCTAAAGTGTGAATTGTTGTTGTTTATGAATTTGGAAGAAGAAAATGCGACGTTGTAGTCTTGTTGTATTTGTGGAGATTTCGGGTGGAGTATGGTGTTGGTGGAATTGTTTGAATATTGTATATATTGTTTGAAATGTTCTTGAATTGTGTTTGAATGATCCCGGATTAGTAATGAATATGTGAGCGTTGATATTGGCTTGAATGTACGTAGTTGAAATTGAATGTGATAAGCTACGTAGAGAAGAAGGTTACCAATGTTAGAAATGCGTTTTAAATTGATTGTTGATGTTATTAGTATGGTTGTTGGTATTGTTGGTGTGGTTGTTGATAAATTTGGCCGAGTTAAATTCTCGGGGATGTTGAATTTACAGGGGAGATGCTGCCGAAATTTCTGTAGACAAGTACTAGTTAGAATTGAATTTCTAAGTACTTGTAGATAATGTTTGATAATTGATAACGTTATTGTAGATATTGGGGAGCCCGAGACCTGAGTCGGGATTTGTTTAGCGAGCGATCGAGGTATGTAAAGCCTACCTTTCCTTCTTTTGGCATGACCTTTATGAAAGGAACAAATAACGTATATGTATGCTTCTAAAGAAAATCCTATTCTTAGAGCCACTAGGATGGCTAATATCTTTGACTTTCATAAGCTATTCCATATGGCTTGATACGCATTTATGATGTTCGAAGATTCTAGTTGTTATGTTTCTGAATGTTGATCGAAAGAAAATCGAGATGACTAAAGTCTTTGATGAATATTTTGATACGTAAATATGGTCCTAAAGTCTCCATTTGATTCGATCCATAATGTTATTCGAAAGTTACCTAATATGAATGATACTTGAATTTCCAAATATGGCTTATGAAATGTTTTTAAAGGTTCTGTACTTCAAAAGCTCGTAACTTTCGTATACTAATTCCGATTGACTCGATACTTGTTTCGGAGCTTTCTGATATCGGTATATATATATTTATTCATCGAGTCTTGGAATCTATTTACTTATATGCATATGGTTTTCTCACTACTCCGCTCGTGCATACTACTACTACATCGTTCGCCGGGTCCCGGGTCGGTTTTGTCTTTGTGCGCACTATGTTATATTTGGCAGTATGATGTGTTACGGTTCCCGAGACCCTCGCCATAGGGCCGAATACCGCTTATATACGGAGTTATGATGTGTTATGGCATACGATGTGTTCTGATGTTGTGATATGTTATGATGATACGATATGTTCGGGGATTGTACGGAGATTTGAAACCGTCTGGAGTATGATGTGCTGTGGCGCCAGCGTCGGAGTGGCGACCACGTTCCTGAGCCCTATGCATGATTTATGTTTTCAGAAAAGGTTTTGATATACTACCTCTGTATCCATTTTCCATACTCCTTATTTCAGTTATGATTTGGATTACTGTATTTCATGCTTTACATACTCAGTACATATTTCGTACTGACCCCCTTTTCTTCGGGGGGCTGTGTTTCATGCCCGCAGGTGCAGACGTTCGTTCTGGTGACCCGCCAGTGTAGGATACATATTCTGCTACTTCGGAGTGCTCCCTTTGATCTGGAGCCCATATTTTTGGTACATATCTTCCGTTGTACATATTTCTGTATGTATATATATATATGACTATTTGGGGTACGGCGGGGCCCTATCCCGTCATATGTTTCTGTTATGGTTTGTAGAGGCCTGTAGACATATATGTGGGTCATGGGTCGTGTTTGTTTGGTTATGTCTGTGACTTGTGTCTTAAGCGGTCCCGTTTGTTATTATGGCTGAAACGGCCCATATGTTTGTATATGTACGTATATTCGGGCGATGTGTATTCCGCCAGCCTGCCGGCTTTTGTATGATATTTCTGTTACAGGTGACCGCTTAAGATGACGTCTGTTCTCAGTATCTGTATAAATTAACATATGCTAAATGTGGACAAGTTATTAAAATGTCGATCTGGTCAGTAAGTCTGTATGGGTGCCCATTTAGGGCACTAGTCACGGCCCACGGGGTTGGGTCGTGACAAAAGTGGTATCAGAGCGGTTTGTCCTCGGAATGTCTACAGGTCGTGTCTAGTAGAATCTTGTTTATCGGTGTGTTGTGCACCACATCTATAAACAGGAGGCTACATGACATTTAGGATATTACCTTTCTTTTGATCTTAGATCGTGCGATAGAGCTGTGCTATTAGGATGATTTCTTTCTGATCGATTGCTATGTTTACAGTGATGCCTCCGAAGAAGGCGATGGCTGCCCAGAAGGGCAAAATAGTGGCAGGAGAGACCAGTCAGATACAGAGAGTTACTCGAGGTCGTGTTCAGACTATACCCGATATTGCACCCCAGTCAGAGGGTTCTGCTACACCCCCACCATTGGAGGAGCCTGGAGCAGCAGCCGCTGCCACCATGGATTAGGGGGCGGCTCCACTAGTAGCTCCAGAGGCTCCAGTACCCAAGCCTCCAGCTCCCAGCCAGGGGCGGAGGACAGGGCAATGAGGGATGCTGTGCAGTTATTGACGAGATTGGTAGCAGGACAGGCTCGGAGACGCGGGCTAGGGGGTGATGATGTGGACAGACGTGACAGTTTGAGGGTCCGTGATTTCTTGACCTGTAATCCCCAGAGTTCTACGGTTGATAGTTGAGGGTCCGTGATTTCTTGGCCGACAGGATGCACCGGTACGTGATGGGTTTGGATCATCACTTGGTTGATAGTTGTATGGCGATGGCATCGCAGACTGGTATGGACATTGCCCGGTTACAGGCATATGCGCAAGGGATGGAGGACCGGCACAGAAGGCGTCAGCCCGATAGAGACCGTGATAGGAGGCAGCCCAAGCGGGCTAGGTCAGCTGGGTATTCTGGGGAGTCTCAAGGCGGGCAACCTCAGCAGCAGTATAGCAGATATCCTCCTTAGTCAGGACGGAGTGCACATTCACAGTCTACAGGGAGACGGTCAGACGGTGCAGGGCACTCAGGAGCGGGCCAGAGCTCCAGGGCTTCAGGTTCGCAGGTGAGCAGAGGTTCCAACCAGGCGAGGCCACCTATGCCTCGATATTCTTATTGTGGGAGGTCTCACCCGGGAGAGTGTTATCGAGCTACGGGTGCCTGTTTCTCTTGTGGCCGCCAGGGCCATATTATGAGAGATTGTCCGTTGGCGGGTGGTTTTGGTGGTGCAGCTCAGCCGACGGGATCAGCTGCTGGTTCACCTTCCACTTATGTTGCTATGCGCCCTATGGGGCGGGGTACGTTAGCACCAGTAGGCCGCGGCAGAGGCCGTGGCGGGATTTCTGATTCTAGCGGTCCCTCGAACCGCATATATGCCTTGGCTAGCCGACAGGATCAGGAGGTGTCGCCAAATGTAGTCACAGGTACATTATTGGTCTCCTCTCGAGTTGTATATGCGTTGATTGATCCAGGTTCTACTTTATCATATATTTCTCCCCTTGTCGCTAGTAAAATTGGGATAACACCTGAACCGATAGAGCCGTTCGAGGTAGCTACACCGGTCGGGGATTTTATTATAGCGAGGCAGGTATATAAGGATTGTTCTGTAACTATATGTGGCCGTTGCACCAAGGCCGATTTGGTAGAATTAGATATGATGGAATTCGATGTTATCATGGGCATGAATTGGTTAGCCTCTTGTTATGCTAATGTTGACTTTCAGAAAAAGGCAGTTCGTTTCCAGTTTCCAGGGGTACCAGTTATAGAATGGGCAGGAAATACAGCATCGCTGAGAGGTAAGTTTATTTCATACCTCAAGGCCAAGAAGATGATTCAGAAAGGGTATATTTATCATTTGGTTCGTGTGCATGATACTAAAGCAGAAACATCTACTCTCCAGTCAGTTCCAGTAGTCAATGAATTTCCAGATGTATTTTCGGATGAGCTTCCAGGTCTTCCACTTGAACGGGAGATCGAGTTCACGATAGATGTGCTGCCAGATACTCAGCCTATATCTATTCCTCCTTACAGAATGATACCTGCAGAATTGAAAGAATTGAAAGAGTAGCTGAAAGATCTATTAGAAAAAAGCTTCATCAGACCCAGTACGTCACCTTGGGGAGCACCGGTATTGTTTGTAAGAAAGAAAGACGGGTCGCTGCGGATGTGCATTGATTACAGACAGCTGAATAAGGTGACTATAAAGAATAATATCCCCTCCCCCGGATTGATGATTTATTTGACCAGTTGCAGGGTGCTAAATATTTTTCGAAGATAGATTTGCGCTCGGGCTATCATCAGGTACGGGTACGAGAGGCAGATATTCCAAAGACTGCTTTCAGGACCCGATATGGGCATTATGAGTTCAGGGTGATGTCTTTTGGGCTAACTAATACTCCAGCAGTGTTTATGGATTTGATGAATCGGGTATTCAGGCCGTTTCTAGACATGTTCATGATCGTATTTATTGATGACATTCTGGTTTATTCACGATCAGCAGAAGAGCATTCAGATCATCTGAGGACAGTACTTGGCACACTTCGGCAACAAAAATTATATGCTAAGTTCTCCAAATGTGAATTCTGGTTGACTTCAGTGGCATTCTTGGGGCATATCATCAGAGCTGATGGTATTCGGGTTGATACACAAAAGATCGAAGCTGTAAAGAATTGGCCCAGACCTACGACACCGACTGAGGTACGCAGTTTTCTGGGATTAGCAGGGTATTACAGGAGGTTTGTGGAGAATTTTGCCTCTATTGCAACACCATTAACGAAGCTAACTCAGAAGGCAGCAAAATTCCAGTGGACCGATGCTTGTGAACGCAGCTTCCAATTGCTGAAAGAAAAGTTGATTACAGCTCCAGTTCTAACTCTTCCTGAGGGGCCAGACGGGTATGTCATTTATTGTGATGCTTCTGGTATTGGGATAGGTTGTGTATTAATGCAGTATGGACGAGTTATAGCCCATGCCTCCCGGCAGCTCAGACCGCACGAGAGAAATTATCCCACTCATGATCTGGAATTGGCAGCGGTAATTCATGCTTTGAAGATATGGCGGCATTACTTATATGGGGTTCATGTTGATATTTATACGGACCACAAAAGCCTTCAGTATATTTTTAAGCAAAAGGAGTTGAATTTGCGGCAAAGAAGATGGCTCGAGTTATTGAAAGATTATGATGTTGACATTTTATATCATCCGGGAAAAGCTAATGTTGTAGCAGATGCACTTAGCCGCAAGTCTATGGGCAGTTTGACCGGCGTGCAGCCAGAAAGGAAAGAATTAATTCATGAAATTCATCAGCTAGCCAGTCTTGGAGTCCGTTTGGCCGATTCTGGAAATATTGGGGTTTCTGTCCGAGAAGTTGCTGAATCGTCTATTATGGAAGAAGTAAAACAACGTCAGTACGAGGATCCTATTCTGGTACAGTACAGAGACACAAGCCTTGATAAGGAAGAGACTCCGTTCGAGATCACACCTGACGGAGTATTATTATATAGAGGCAGACTATGTGTACCCGACGTTGCAGGGCTGCGGCGGCAGATTATGGGAGAGGCACATTATGCTCGGTATTCTGTTCGTCCTGGATCCACAAAAATGTACCATGATCTCAGATGCTTATATTGGTGGGATGGTATGAAAAGAGACATTTCAGAGTTCGTTGCTCAGTGCCCAAATTGCCAACAGGTTAAGATCGAGCATCAGAAACCTGGAGGATTGCTACAGGAAATGGAAATTCTAGCTTGGAAATGGGAAATAATCAATATGGATTTCATTACAGGTTTACCGCGCACTACTCGGAAGTATGATTCTATACGGGTTATTGTTGATAGGCTGACAAAATCAGCCCATTTTCTTCCGGTCAGGACCACCTATTCGGCTGAGGATTATGCCCGGTTGTATATTAAAGAAATAGTAAGGCTTCACGGAGTTCCTACATCTATTATATCCGACAAAGGTGCACAGTTTACAGCTAACTTCTGGAGGTCGTTTCAGGACGGGTTAGGGACTCAGGTGAGTCTTAATACAACATTCCATCCTCAGTCTGACGGACAGGCCGAGCGTACTATTCAGACGCTGGAAGATATGCTACCGGCCTGTGTTATTGATTTCAGAGGTAGTTGGGATGATCATTTGCCACTTATTGAATTTGCTTATAATAATAGCTATCATTCCAGCATCCAGATGGCACCATATGAAGCCTTCTATGGTAGAAGATGCAGATCTCCGATTGGTTGGTTCGATATGGGTGAAACTAAATTGATTGGTCCAGATATGATCCAGCAAGCAGTCGATAAGGTAAAACTCATTCGGGAACGATTATTAGCAGCCTAGAGTCGACATAAATCATATGCAGATAAACGATGTCGACCTTTAGAATTCCAGATTGGCGATTGAGTATTTCTGAAAGTGTCACCTATGAAAGGTGTAATGCGATTCGGCAGAAAAGGAAAGCTCAGTCCGAGATATATTGGGCCTTATCAGATTGTTCGAAAGATAGGCAAGGTCGCCTACGAATTAGACTTACCATCCGATCTGGAAGCAGTACATCTGGTATTTCATGTATCAATGCTCCGTAAGTGTATTGGTGATCCTTCCAGAATATTTCCCATAGAAGATATCCGGGTAACAGAGGAGCTGCCCTACGAAGAACAGCCTGTAGCCATTTTGGATCGTCAGGTGAGGAGACTGCACACCAAAGATGTGCCTTCTGTTAAGGTCTTATGGCGGAACAACAACAGAGAGGAAATGACCTGGGAAGCGGAGGACGAGATGAAGAAGAAGTACCCCCACTTGTTTCCTATGCCTACAGGTAATCTAAATTCCTTAATTGGTTATATTGATTGGTGAATGATTTATATGTGCTGTCCATAAAAAGATAACTCCCCCGAAATGCTTGTAAGACCCCATAAGGCTAGTTTAACATTCGAGGACGAATGTTCTAAAGGGGGGGGGGGGGGGGAGGATGTTATATCCCGTAATTTTGCACATTTGGATAAATCGAAATAATTGTGACTAGTAAAAGATAAGTCAATATTTTGTTCTTATTACATATATAAGTTGTTCATGAAAAAAACATTGATGTGGAAATATTGAGGAAGGCTAAGGGGAAAATTGGAATTTTGGAAATTAGTTTCATGAATTACAAAATATTAACCATAAGTAAGTGGGCTTGGAAAATTTAAAAAAAAAAAAAAAGGGCCCAAGATGTGGCCGGCCATAGGGCAATGGCCCAAGGCCCATGTGAAAAATTAAATCCATGAAATAAATAAAGAGGGCCATGTCATTTTATCATTCCATCTTCAAGAACCTTCAAGAAAAGAATTGAGAGCACAAAAAAAAAAAAAAGGCCATTCGGCCGAAAAAAAAAGGAAAAAAAAAATTGGAAGCCTTTCATCTTTGGTCCAAAAAAATTTGTTTCTTCTTGAATCCCTACTAATTCCAAGACCCTCTTTAACGTGGCATAATCATTGAAGTAAGAAAACTACTTTTATGGCAAGTCCAAAAATTCTAGTCAAGTGGAAAAAGGTAAGAATTTCCATTCTTTTACATGCTATGAAAGGTTTATGTATGTTGTAGTAAGTAGAATTGAATGAAAATCATGGAAATGTTATGTGTTGTGTGTGGGCCGTGTGGGTATGTTGTGTGTGTGTGGCCGTGTGGTGTTAATTGGTGGAGGAAGGATGAATTAATTTTATTTAGCATGTTAGTTGTGTTGTTGTGGCCTTTATGATGTAAATGAAGGTTTAATGGTTCAAGTCGGCATTGAAATTTGTTGTGGGTTGTTGTAGGAACTTAATGCGATTTTAATATGGTTTTATGTAATTGTGAAAGTGAAGTTGCTAAAGTGTGAATTGTTGTTGTTTATGAATTTGGAAGAAGAAAATGCGACGTTGTAGTCTTGTTGCATTTGTGGAGATTTCGGGCGGAGTATGGTGTTGGTGGAATTGTTTGAATATTGTATAAATTGTTTGAAATGTTCTTGAATTGTGTTTGAATGATCTCGGATTAGTAATGAATATGTGAGCGTTGATATTGGCTTGAATGTACGTAGTTGAAATTGAATGTGATAAGCTACATAGAGAAGAAGGTTACCAATGTTAGAAATGCGTTTTAAATTGATTGTTGATGTTATTAGTATGGTTGTTGGTATTGTTGGTGTGGTTGTTGATAAATTTGGCCGAGTTAAATTCTCGGGGATGTTGAATTTACAGGGGAGATGCTGCCGAAATTTCTGTAGACAAGTACTAGTTAGAATTGAATTTCTAAGTACTTGTAGCTAATGTTTGGTAATTGATAACGTTATTGTAGATATTGGGGAGCCCGAGACCTGAGTCGGGATTTGTTTAGCGAGCGATCGAGGTATGTAAAGCCTACCTTTCCTTCTTTTGGCATGACCTTTATGAAAGGAACAAATAACGTATATGTATGCTTCTAAAGAAAATCCTATTCTTAGAGCCACTAGGATGGCTAATATCTTTGACTTTCATAAGCTATTCCATATGGCTTGATACGTATTTATGATGTTCGAAGATTCTAGTTGTTATGTTTCTGAATGTTGATCGAAAGAAAATCGAGATGACTAAAGTCTTTGATGAATATTTTGATACGTAAATATGGTCCTAAAGTCTCCATTTGATTCGATCCATAATGTTATTCGAAAGTTACCTAATATGAATGATACTTGAATTTCCAAATATGGCTTATGAAATGTTTTTAAAGGTTCTGTACTTCAAAAGCTCGTAACTTTCGTATACTAATTCCGATTGACTCGATACTTGTTTCGGAGCTTTCTGATATCGGTATATATATATTTATTCATCGAGTCTTGGAATCTATTTACTTATATGCATATGGTTTTCTCACTACTCCGCTCGTGCATACTACTACTACATCGTTCGCCGGGTCCCGGGCCGGTTTTGTCTTTGTGCGCACTATGTTATATTTGGCAGTATGATGTGTTACGGTTCCCGAGACCCTCGCCATAGGGCCGGATACCGCTTATATACGGAGTTATGATGTGTTATGGCATACGATGTGTTCTGATGTTGTGATATGTTATGATGATACGATATGTTCGGGGATTGTACGGAGATTTGAAACCGTCTGGAGTATGATGTGCTGTGGCGCCAGCGTCGGAGTGGCGACCACGTTCTTGAGCCCTATGCATGATTTATGTTTTCAGAAAAGGTTTTGATATACTACCTCTGTATCCATTTTCCATACTCCTTATTTCAGTTATGATTTGGATTACTGTATTTCATGCTTTACATACTCAGTACATATTTCGTACTGACCCCCTTTTCTTCGGGGGGCTGTGTTTCATGCCCGCAGGTGCAGACGTTCGTTCTGGTGACCCGCCAGTGTAGGATACATATTCTGCTACTTCGGAGTGCTCCCTTTGATCCGGAGCCCATATTTTTGGTACATATCTTCCGTTGTACATATTTCTGTATGTATATATATATATGACTATTTGGGGTACGGCGGGGCCCTATCCCGTCATATGTTTCTGTTATGGTTTGTAGAGGCCTGTAGACATATATGTGGGTCATGGGTCGTGTTTGTTTGGTTATGTCTGTGACTTGTGTCTTAAGCGGTCCCGTTTGTTATTATGGCTGAAACGGCCCATATGTTTGTATATGTACGTATATTCGGGCGATGTGTATTTCGCCAGCCTGCCGGCTTTTGTATGATATTTCTGTTACAGGTGACCGCTTAAGATGACGTCTGTTTTCAGTATCTGTATAAATTAACATATGCTAAATGTGGACAAGTTATTAAAATGTCGATATGGTTAGTAAGTCTGTATGGGTGCCCATTTAGGGCACTAGTCACGACCCACGGGGTTAGGTCGTGACATAAGCATGACCCTATAGCTATTCAATTACTCACTGAACTGGTGACTGACCCTAATGGGAAACCATTTTACACATTGCACCAAGGCATCATCAGGTTTAAGAGCAAGATATGGGTGGGTAAAGCAACTGGTCTAAGGGCAAGAATTTTTGCAGCTTTCCATCAATCCCCTTTGGGGGGACATTCAGGGTACTTACAAGAGGTTGGGTATGGTGTTCTTTTGGCCTAATATGAAGGCTGAAATTCGTAAATGGGTACCTGAGTGTGACACATGTCAAAGAGTGAAGAATGAGCAGGTGCACCACCCTGGATTCCTTCAACCCCTTCCTATTCCTGATGCCCCTTAGCAAGACATTGCCATGTGTTATAGAGGGGTTACCCTCTTCTGGTCATAAAAACTCTATTTTGGTGGTCGTAGACAGGCTGACCAAATATGGTCACTTTTTGCCTCTTAAACACCCCTATACAGCTAAAGAGGTAGCTGATGTGTTCCTACAGGAAATCTACCGGCTTCATGGCCTTCTTAAGTCTATAGTATCTGATAGGGATTCCATTTTCACAAGTCAATTCTGGCAGCAACTCTTTAAAACCATGGGAACCAAGCTTAACATGTTATCCTCCTACTACCCCCAATCAGATGGGCAAACAGAACGACTTAACAGGTGCCTAGCGTCCCACCTTCGAGCTATGGTTTGGGCTTATCCTAAAAGATGGGTAAAATGGCTTCCACTTGCAGAATGGTGGTATAATACCAACCATCATACATCCCTTAAAACTACACCATATGAGGCCCTGTATGGAATTGCTCCCACATAGATTCCATTGGGTTCATTACCCCACCCCACCAACACTGCAGTTGGGGTGTGTTTGGCTCAGAGACAGAGCTTACTACAACAGCTTAAGGACAATATATAAATGGCACAATCTCGTATGAAATTCTATGCTGACAGGAATAGGTCAGACAGGGTCCTACAGGTGGGTGACTTTGTTTATTTAAAGCTTCAACCTTATCGTCAAGCATCAGTGGCTATACGCATGAATCGTAAACTCAGTGCAAAGTACTACGGGCCCTATCAAATTACTCATAAGATTGGAAGTGTTGCTTACAAGTGAGGGCACGTGCAGAGCACGTGAGCTGCAGATCAACAACCCAGATTAGATGGATTAAATAAACAATACACAGTCCAGATTAACCCTGTTAGTTAGCAGTTTAAAAAGGGAATTTCCAGCTAGAATTAGACAGTTATGATCTAGTATTCTTCTACACTTTCTCTTTCTAAATTCTCTTAATCTCTCTTCCTTATCTCCTTCTTCTCATTACGGTTATTTCACCATTGCAGGTGAAATTCAAGCTCGGCTGTTCTCTATTTAGCTTAGCTTAGTTCTTTCAGTGATTCTCATTGTAACCCTTGATTCACATTGTAGTACCAATTCGATAGTCAATAAAACTCCCCCAGTTCATTCCAATTTACTAGTCGATTACATATTCAATTTACAAGCCTATTACAGCAAATTACTTCCTCCATGTCAATTATGTGATACGGTTTGAGAAGACACAATTTTTTTTTTTTAAAAAGGACTTTTGAAACTTGTTATCTAAAACAATTCAAAGGTATTTGTGGGGTCGTAAAATGTAAATCATTTCTTTAAGGGTAAAAGAGAAAGTTTTAAGTTAAATTATTTCTAAATAAAGTTTTAAGTTAAATTATTTCTAAATATAGAAATGTATCATTCGATTTTAGACAGACTAAAAGAAAAATGTATCACATAAATTGGGACAGAGGGAGTCTTAATTATGCAGACTTATAGTATTTTGTATATAGTTTTCAAATATATAAATTTTATTATAAAATATTAGAATCTATGCTTGAAATTTAATCAAAAAAAATAAAAATTTACTTGACTCTTCAAATAGATCAAACCTTATATAAATTTGAAGTGAAGAGAATATTAATTTATATTTTAATAATTATGTTTTTAGTATATTTAGTTAGTTAGAAGTATACATCAGATAGGGTTGACTCTAAAGGAACGTGAAAAGTAAATAGAAAAATGAAGAAGGAGGTGGTATTGGTAACCGGTGCTTCCGGTTACCTAGGTGGACGTCTCTGCCACGTGTTATTAAACGGCGGTTACCACGTTAAAGCCTTTGTTCGCCGTACAAGCGATCTATCATCTCTACCTCAGCCTACTAACGGCGACGGAACCCTAGAAATTGTGTTCGGAGATGTAACAGATTATCAGTCACTCCTTAAGGCTTGCTCTGGTTGCCACGTCATCTTTCATGTTGCTGCTTTAGTTGAACCTTGGCTTCCAGATCCTTCTAGATTTTCATCAGTGAGCACAATAATACATGTTTTAATTTGAAGAGTTATTTTTTAGTTTTGAGGTATATTTATTATTATATATATAACAATACAAGTAGATGATGATAATTCTTAGTATTAATTGATGGTGGAGCCATATAAGAATAGTCTTATTTAAGGTATTTGTGAGTATTCAAAAATGGTGGAATTTTAGTTTTTTTTTTTTGGATAGTTTTGAGTATTAATTTATGGTGGTTGAGCCTATAAAAATAGTCCTTTAATGATATTTCGAGTATTAATTGTTGTTGTTGATGATACATTTTAATTTTGTTATTTTATTGTTTTGAGTATAATTTGATGGTCGAAAATGTTTATTCGTTGAAAATGTTTTAATTTGAAAGATTATTTTTCTTGATATTTTTGAGTATTAAATGATATTGGAATGATAGGCTATAAGAATAGCTTTTTTTTTCTGATATTATCGAGTATTAAATGATATTGGAATTATAGTTTTATTGTGATATTTTAGTACTCCTAAAGATCGACTATAGTCCCTCCGGTTCATAATAAGTGTCCTTTTGGCCTTTGGAACACCCTTTAAGAAAATACTAACTCCTAGAAGGAAAAAAAAGGATATTTTGACTAACTTATCCTTAATTAAATGGTAATATAATATAATTTCTTGATTACAGAAAAAACTCATTTGTCAACAAGGGTAAATTTGGCAGAAAATAATTACTAATAAATTCTTGATTATGTAAAAGAACACTTATTTTGGACCAAAATAAAAAGGCCAAAAGGACACTTATTATGAATTGGGAGGAGTAATGTTTATTGAAGCAAATGATGAGAAGAAAGGGTTGGAAAATTTAGTAGGCGTTTGGCCATAGAAACAAAAAAAAAAAAATCACTTTTTTTGGAATTTTGGAGTTGGAGTTGTGTTTGGCCATAGTTTTTGAAATTGTATTTTTTTGTTGAAATGTAGTTGTTTTGGTTGTGAAAAAAGTCAAAAACTTGAAAAACAAGTTTTTCTTGTTTTTCAAATTCCGGAATAGAACTTCAAGTTGTATTTGGAATTTTCATGGCCAAACGCTGATTCCGGAAAAAAGTGAAAAATATTTCCGGAAAAAAGTGAATAATTCTTATGGCCAAACGGGACCTTAAGAAAATGAGCTAACACTGGAACTAATATCAAAGAAAACATTTTTCATGAGAAGAAATTCCAGAGTTCTGCTAAACCAACTATACTCTTTATTGCTACTTTTAGGTATTTATAGCTGATTTGTAGACTTATTGATGTTATTGCTCTGCATTTATAGGTCAATGTTGGAGGCTTGAAGAATGTGTTGAAAGCTTATAAAGAAACAGGAACTATAGATAAAATTGTGTACACATCATCTTTTTTTGCCTTGGGACCAACTGATGGATATATTGCAGATGAAACTCAGGTATGAAAGCTGATCGAATGTGTTACAGATCTAAAATAAATAAATGTATTCCTTCTTTAACAGTGTAAGCTTTAAATGAGACGGTTTACGTATCAGACCAAGCAAAAGTCCTATATTTGAGTCTCACCATCACTTAAAAACTATTATTAGTCCAAGAAAAAGAATTAGGTCCACACGCGACGAAGCAAGCTATAAATGAAAAAATAAATAACAGAGGTGTTTGACAGTTTGAGCTGTCAGATGAAGTGGTTGACACAATTAAGCACATGCAGTTAATATGTTTAGATGTGCTTTTCTCATAAAGGTTTAACTAATTATTATTAAATTCAGACTCATTCTGGAAAATTCTTCTGTACGGAGTACGAGAAATCGAAAGCTATTGCTGATAAAGTTGCATTAGATGCTGCGTCTGAAGGAATACCAATAGTGCCTGTTTATCCAGGAGTCATATATGGTCCCGGGAAGGTCACGGCTGGAAATGTCATTGCCCGTATGGTAAATATTTCAACCTTTTTCCTCCCTTTATGGCTGGAAATGTTATTGCCCGTTTGCTAAATTGTTTTAATGTTCTGGATTTGGTCGTAGCTACGTTGGCAATGTTCTTGTAGTTGATTAAAAGCTTTTACATGTTCTATCATTTCATGCATAATGACTGTTTTTTCCCAAGACTAAAGCATGTTCAATGGTGCCATAATTACCATTCTATAAGAGGTGTGGTTTTTAATTAATTTTGTTTCCTCCTTTTCCCTAGAATTAGCAAATAATCATTTGAAATTCTTTTACTACCCTGGTTGTAAGTGAAAGAAGAAAGAGACAAAAAATCAAAATAGAAAAAAGAGTTGAGGAGAGTAGTAGAAGGTTAGAAGAGATACATCATTAGACTTCTTCATCAAAGTCACTTCATTAGACTTGTCTGGAGTATGTGTGATGAGAAATTGGAGATGGGTGGAGGAAGAAGACGAAGAGGAGTAGAAAGAAAAAGAAAGTGTCAAAAAAGAAAAAGAAAAGTAAGGGAAAGATTCTTCTGGGAGCTCAATAGATGTGGGTCTCATGGATTTGCCTCTTCTGGGAGCTCAATACACTTGGTCTAGAGGAACTGAACAATTGCAGGCATCACGATTAGACAGATTCTTGATTTCTCCTGATTGGAATGACTGTTTTAAGGCTATAAAACAGATAGCTCTCCCTAGAGTGGAATCTGATCATAAGCCTTTGATGTTAGAGTGTGGGGACTGGGACTCTAGCACATCTTACTTCAAGTTTGAAAATATGTGGCTGCAGACAGAGGGGTTTCTTGATTGTGTAAAAGCTTGGTGGAATAGTTATGAGGTTATGGGTAGTCCTGATTTCATTCTAACACAGAAGCTTAAACTTTTGAAAAAGGATATCTCCAATTGGAACAGAGAGGTATTTGGGAAGTTGGAAGACCAAAGAAGCAAGATTCTAAATGAACTTTCAAGACTGGAGCAATCTACTGAAGGCAGAATCCTTACGGAAGATGAAAAGATTCAATTGCTTAATTTGCAGGCTCAGATAGAAGAAGTAGCAAGGATTGAAGAGATATCTTGGAGACAAAAGTCAAGATGTCTATGGCTCAGGGATGGGGATAGAAACACAAAGTTTTTCCAAAACATGGCTAATGCACATAGAAGGTATAACTGCATTGATAAGCTGCAAGTAAGGGGGTACACTACTGAAGACAAAGAAGAAATCAAAGAGGAGATTTTGAGCTTCTATCAACAGTTGTATACAGAGAATGAACCTTGGAGACCATCGGTTAGATTTGATAATCTAGCTAAAATCTCTCAAGAAGAAAAGATCTGGTTGGAAAGGGAGTTTGAAGAAGATGAGATTCATTCAGTCATTAAAAATTGTGCTCCAGATAAGGCTCCAGGGCCGGATGGCTTTACTATGGCCTTTTTTCAACATGCTTAGGAGGTCATCAAAAATGAGATTATCAATGCCTTGAAGCACTTCCATCACCACTGTCACATGGTCAAATGCATCAATGCTTCCTTCATTTCCTTGATTCCTAAGAAGAAAGGGGCAATCGAACTCAAGGATTACAGACCAATCAGTCTAATTAGTAGTGTCTACAAAATTGCTTCAAAGTTACTTGCAGAAAGACTCAAAACAGTGATCGGGAAATTGGTGTCGGGGAGTCAGAATGCTTTTGTTAGGGGAAGGCAAATCACAGATGCATCACTCATTGCCAATGAGGCTCTAGATTGGAGATTAAAGAGTGGAGAACCAGGGTTGCTATTCAAGCTAGACATAGAGAAGGCTTTCGACAAAGTGAGCTGGTCATATGTGCTTAACATTCTGAGTCATATGGGCTTTGGAAACAGGTGGATAAGGTGGATAAAGTATAGCATCTCTACTGTCAAATATTCCATTTTGGTTAACAGGGACCTGTGGGGTTCTTTTCCCCTCAGAAAGGCATCAGGCAAGGTGATCCGATCTCACCCTTTTTGTTCATTTTGGCAATGGAAGGACTTAGCAAAATGTTGCAGACAGCTAGCCATTTGCAATGGATTGTGCCATTTAAGATAGGAAGGAACCCAGGACCTCAAATTGATGTCTCTCACCTGTTATATGTAGATGATACTTTGATCTTTTGTGGTGCTGAGAGATCACAAGTGACAAAGCTTATTTATTTTTGAAGCTATTTCAGGTCTGCATATGAACATGCTTAAGAGCACTATTTATCCTGTCAAGTCAATGAGGTACCAAATATGGAAGAGCTAGCAGATATCATGGGTTGCAAGATTGGATCATTTCCTTCCACTTACTTGGGTCTTCCTTTGGGTGCTAAATACAAATCTACTGAAATTTGGACAGGAATCATTGAAAAGTTCGAAAAGAAATTGGCAACATGGCAAATGCAATATCTTTCATTTGGTGGTAGGCTGACACTAATCAACAGTGTTCTCGACAGCTTTCCTACTTACTATATGGCACTGTTTCAAATCCCAACTGATGTTCTAGAGCAAATTGACAAGTTAAGGAGAGATTTTCTCTGGGAAGGCAGCAGTGAGGACCACAAATACCATCTCGTTAAGTGGGAGAAGGTGACTCAACCAAAATTCCAAGGAGGTCTTGGTATCAAGGACCTTGCAGCTCATAACAAAAGCATGATGATGAAGTGGCTTTGGAGATTCAATCTGGAGGATGCAGGGTTATGGAAAGATGTTGTGATAGCTAAACATGGAATATTGGATCACTGGTGCACAAAGGCCTCTACTCTTCCTTATGGAGTGGGTCTCTGGAAGGGTATTAGAAGATTGTGGGACACCTTTGTTCAACAAACTCATTGTGAAGTGGGCAATGGCTCACTCTTAAGATTCTGGAAGGACAAATGGGTTGGAAGTACCATCCTTCAGGATGGCTTTCCAAATTTGTTCAGAATAGCTCAAGATCCCAACTCTGTAATTGCTGCTAACAGAGAAGGGAACATTTGGGACCTGTCTTTCAGAAGAAACATGTATGATTGGGAAGTGAATGAGTTGCTAGATCTTTTCTCGAGACTTCAACAATGTTTCATCAATCCCCAGGCAGCTGACAAACTCAAATGGGGACAACAGAGTGGGGGAATCTACACAGTCAAGGAAGGATACCATCAAATGTGCTCTAGAAATCCTTTCATAGACAATTGGCCCTGGAAACTCATTTGGAGAACAAAACTACCTCTTAAAGTCAAATGTTTCACTTGGACAGCTCTATATGAGGCCTGTCTTACTCAAGACAACCTGATGAAAAGGAACACTCAGCTTCCAAGCAGATGCCATATGTGCAGAAAGGAGGTTGAAACTACCAGGCATCTTTCCTCCACTGTGAAGTGGCCTCAGAAATCTGGAATCTGTTTTTTTGCCTCTTTGGTCTTAATTGGACCATTCCTCTCTCAATAAAGGAAGCTTATGAGAGCTGGAATCTATGGAAAGTTGACAAAGCCATCAAGAAAATCTGGAACATGGTACTAGCTTGTATATTTTGGTGTATCTGGTTAGAAAGGAATAAGAGATGTTTTCAGGGGGTGTCAACACCTTTAGGTCTTTTGAAAGCAAGGTGTATTGCCAATTTGTTTAGTTGGACCAAATTGGTCCCTGTAGGTAATGCAGATCAACTTTTGGATTTTACTAGCTCATTAGTTCTGGCTTAGATATTTGTTGTACAGCCAGCCAGTCTTCTTTTTGTAAGCTCAAATGCTATATCTTGTAATTATTGCATCTTCTTGATGCCTTTGATTAATACCACTTACTTCATCCAAAAAGTAAGGGAAAGAGTGGAAAGGAGACGGCGTAGGAAAAAGGATCCAGTGAAGAAAAAGATGAAGATGAGAAATGAAGCATGAGGTTTGCCAATACAGGTCCAATGGAGAGAGAGGAAATTCAAAATGGGAAGGAGAAGATGAGGAGAAGTGGTAAAACTAAAAAGCAGATAATCAGGAATTTTCCATTTTGCCTGTGAATCTCGAATAAATTTCTAATCGAAGGGAAACTTCCTCAATGTGTAAATTTGAAGGGTATCATTTAACTAAAAAAGGTTAAAATTAAGTTGCCACTATCAAAAAATTGAGGGACTCGTAATGTGATGGGGTTGCATCAAGGATCAGCTCTTAGTCCGTTTCTATTTGCCTTAGTGATGGATGGATTGACACGGAAAATTCAAGGTGAGGTGCCATGGTGTATGCTTTTCGCGGACGACATAGTCCTGATCGACGAGACTTGTAGCGGAGTTAACGCTAGGCTGGAGGGTTGGAGACATACTCTGGAGGCTAAAGGGTTTAAGCTGAGTAGGACCAAGACAGAGTACTTGGAGTGTAAGTTCAGTGAAGCACCTCAGGAGGCTGGCTTGGAAGTGAGGCTTGGTACCCAGGCCATCCAGAAGAAAAGTAGTTTTAAGTACCTTGGGTCTATTGTGCAAGGCAGCGGGGAGATTGACGATGATGTCTCACATCGTATTGGGGCAGGGTGGATGAAGTGGAGGCTTGCTTCCGGAGTGCTATGTGACAAGAAGGTGCCACCAAAACTTAAGGGCAAGTTCTACAAAGCGGTGGTTAGACTGACTATGTTGTATGGGGCGGAGTGCTGGCCAGTTAAGATCTCTCACGTTCAAAAGATGAAAGTTGCCGAGATGAGAATGTTGAGCCATGGATGTGTGGCCACACCAGGAGCGACAGGATTAGGAATGAGGATATTCGGGATAAGGTGGGGGTGGCCTCGGTGGAAGACAAGATGCGAGAAGCGAGATTGAGATGGTTTGGGCATGTGAAGAGGAGAGACACAGATGCCCCAGTGCGGAGGTGTGAGAGGTTGGCCATGGATGGTTTCAGACGAGGTAGGGGTAGGCCGAAGAAGTATTGGGGAGAGGTAATTAGACACGACATGGCGCAATTACAGCTTACCGAAGACATGACCTTAGATAGGAAGGTTTGAAGGATCCAAATTAGGGTAGAAGGCTAGTAGATAGTCTCGTTATCCGTTCTTATTAGTAGTCGCAGTATCGCAATATAATTTCTTGTGCTCCGATTTATGCTATTATCTGCTATTTTCATTATCCTGTGGTATCTGTGTCGCTTGCATTATTTTATTTTATATTATTTCATTTCCATATCGCTTTGAATCTCTTAGCCTTATCTGACTTTTTTTATGCTTTTATGCTTTTCTTGAGCCGAGGGTCTTTCGGAAACAGCCGTCCTACCTTGGTAGGATTAAGGTCTGCGTACACTCTACCCTCCCTAGATCCCACGATGTGGGATTTCACTGGGTTGTTGTTGTTGTATCAAAAAATTGAGGGACTCTGTATCTCACCTTACCTTTCGGTACATTGCCTGTTCAAACCAGATAGAGAAAATAGTGCTTCAGTTCAATGCTCATCTTCCAATTGTAGGATTTGGCAATTTTACTAATTATCTTCTGTAACTTTATTTGTCAAACATATGAAATTTATGTGGTATTGACTATTGAGTTTAAACATATTTCTTTTTCAGATAATTGAACGCTTTAATTGGCGTTTACCTGGTTACATTGGCCAAGCAAATGACAGGTTTTCTTTTAGCCATGTTGATGATGTGGTTGACGGACATATTGCAGCTATGAACAAAGGCAAACCAGGTGAAAGGTATCTTCTTACTGGGGAGAATGCGTCATTTAAGGAAGTTTTCGACGTAGCTGCTATCATCACTCACACAAAGAGGCCTTCGTTTGGTATTCCCCTACTTATGATTGAAGCTTATGGCTGGTTATCAGTTCTTTTCTCCAAATTAACAGGAAAGCTTCCTCTAATCAGTCCTCCGGTAAGAAACACATTGATACTTCAAGTTTTTATTTGTTATACTTGTTTTTTAGGGGAGTATGTCTTAAGTTGTTTGTGAGTTGAGACGATCATCGGAAAAAGAGGGAATTGGTTATATGCCGTAATGTCACAAGGACAGATATATAAAGGGCTTAGCTATCTTTTCTATTCTTTTTTAAGGTTCTTGCAAAATTAATTCTTGAAAATCAAGTTTGAATGGCTGTTTTGTTGCTTGTCTCCACTTCACCTGCTGAAATTGCTGTGGATCTGTTATTCTGATGCGGATAGCTGTGCCTTCGCATTTGGCTCTGAGCGTGACAAATTATTTTCGTAGTATATCTAGTAGACCTTTTTCATTTTGAACCTAGAGTTCGGGATTATTACTTTCAAAAGATGTACAGGGCAAAGGTTTGTGCATCTGATTTTTATGTTTGATGACCATTTATGTTGCTTATTTTTGACTCTTGCTTATTTCTTAAACTAAACACTCTAATTCTGGGTTTTGCATTTGCATACTTGGGCAGTACATGTGCCTCTTTGCTTGGTTTTCCTTCTTTAAAAACATTTGGATGTTCTAAAAGATATAGTATTTGCTGCACCAAACAAAAGTAGAAAATAATGTTAGCACATAAGCAGGCCTATTCTTTTCACCCGTCCCAAAAACAGATGATGACGTCGAAGGGGTTTTACATGTTCTATGCATTGTGGTTTTGGCTGGCCTACATTTCTTTTCTTTTTCTTCTCTTAATAACTCATTAGCTTGCATTGGATCTTAATCTTTATACCTCTTTATACATCATCTTGAACAGACTGTTTGCGTGCTTAGACATCAGTGGGCTTACTCCTGTGACAAGGCAAAGGAAGAACTGGATTACCACCCTAGAAGCTTGAAAGAGGGTTTGTCCGAGGTGCTTCCTTGGTTGAAGAGCTTGGGATTGATTAAGTACTGACATGTAACATTATATCGAAAATGTATAGTGTCTCATTACATGTAGATTATCCTTGAGATGAAGTGATTTCTTGGTGCATAACATCCTCATATTTGCGTCATTTCATCTAAACTGCCACAGAACTGAAAGAACATAGACACTCGCACTTCATTTTAGTTGCAGCTAATTTAGAATGAACCTCTTTGTTATAAACTTCAGCCGATTTGAGAATTCAGTTCTGCGTCCATGTTATTTTCTGTTCTGCTCTCCTTGCAAGAGTGAACTGCTGGTGCATTCTAAAATTTCATTACTAGGAATAACTGAAGTACTGAAAGCTTGATCATTCCTCGCTACATATCTTTTTATGTACTTATGATTTGAAACTTTCACTGCATATACAGGGACAAGTATTTTACTTTCTTTTCTTCCTTTTTAGGTGTATGTAACAAGGGTAAATTATTTCGAAAGTGGATGAGAGTACTGAAGCCTCCATAAATTAGGGTCAATAGTTAATACTAGGGCTAAACTATACATGCTTGACAGTTGGAGTAAGGAAAATTATAGTGCATAGATAGATCAGTTTTTCTTTTGTATATATACTATATGTTGAATTCTCTTAACTTCTTCGTGTGTTTACTTCTGTATGTTTTGTCTACCACTTTCTTACACTTATGGTAAACAAACCATACACTCAAATTTAAATTGAATTGATGCAGCAATATGTTTTCTAGCTGGATTAAAACCCGTCAACCGGTCTCGTTTTACCGGTTCAAACCGGTAACCGGACCGGTAAAATCGGAACCGGTTGAACCGGTTTACCCGTTCTGGTTAACCATTTATTTTGTATCGGTCCGGTTTTAATTTTTTTGAAACCGAAACCGGTTAACCGGTGGATTTTTTTTTTTTTTAGTTTGTAGCCGTTGCAGCTTGGGCCCAAATTGGACCGTTGGGCAACGGTCCATTTGCAAAAATGGCCGTTGCCAAATGGTCCCCAACTCTTTTTTTCCCCCAAACCGCCCAAATTTTTTTATTTAACACTTTAACTCATCCCCCACCCCTATATAAACCCCTCTCCATTTCCATTTTAATCCGCACCAATTCACTTTTATCTTTCTCTCAAATCTCAATCTCTCAATTATAGTTACTTTGCAACAATTAACCACTTTAAATTTCTCTCAAATAAATATTATAAAGTCTTATTATAGTTTCAATTATTACTTTTTATAATATTGTTGGTGAAGTTGGTGATTTTGCAACAATCCGAAGTAGCTTTGGTGGATTTGCAATTATAGTCACATTCACTTTGTTGGAAATTAGTCCGGTAATTTGGTACCTTCGTTCCAACTCTATCTTTATTTTTCGCAATTTAATTTACGTAATTTAATTCTAGCAATTTAATTTGTTGCAATTCATTTTCTTGTGATTTAAATTAATTCATTTAATAATGACAAAGAGATTTAGACGTGATGCCGGTAGTAGTGGTATTGTTAGGCATGGGCTTAATGAGGAAACATTTGTGGAAGAAACACCTGTTTTAGGTATTGATATTGGTGGAAATAATTCACTTTTAGGTCATGAGGCAATGCAACAACATTATACCGACACTTTTAATGAAATTGATGATGATGATGATGAAACACAACCCTCCGAAAATCCCATAGGAGATACATGTCCTGCACAACACATACACAAGACAAACCGCCTAGAACTCGTAAGTCAACCGCTAACATTTGGAAATTTATGACTAAGGATAGGGAAAACCAAACAGCTAAATATACCCTATGTGGACAAATATTTACTTTTAAGCAAGAAACTAGTAAGGATGGTGGAACGGGTACACTAAATAGTCATATGAGAAAGAAACATATGGATGTTTGGGGAGAGCAAACAGGTTCAAATGTGGGGGTATTCAAATGACGATAGACCCACGAACCGGTAAAATTTTTAAGTATGACAAGAAAAAAGAGCGTGTAGAAATAGCTAAAATGGTAGCTTATGATTGTTTACCATTTTCCTTTCCTTCGGGTTTGGGGTTTGTTACTTACATTCAACGTTGTTATAATCCGTTATTTGAGGGTATTCCTAGAAGTACTTGTAGAGCGGATGTTATAGATTTGTATAAAAAATATAGATTTTATTTGCGCCATGTATTTAATTCTTTAAATTGTAATGTTTCTCTTACCGCTGATTTGAGTCTTAGTCTTAACAAGTTAGATTTTTTTGCTATTACATGTCATTGGGTTGATGACAAATGGGTTATGCAAAAAAAAAATTATAGCTTTTTTATATGACGAAGGAAAAGGTCGTCACGATGGAAAATTTTTAGCCGATTCAATGTCTACTATAATGAGATTTTTTAACATTTATAGAAAAACACTTTGTATTGCTTTAGATAATGCTTCTACTAATACAAAGGCGATTGGTCTTTTAAAAAGAGAACTAAACCCTCTGCTAAGAAATATTTTTCATGTAAGATGTAGTTGTCACATTTTAAACTTAATTGTTAAAGATGGACTTGTGCGTTTTGACGATTCTATTCAAAAAGTTAGAGATGTGATTGCGTTTCTTTTTTGTAATGCTAATAGGGAAAGAATTAGAGATTTTAAGAATGCTTGTGTGGAAAATAACCTTAGACCTAGGAAAATTCAAGTAGAAATTGAGACTAGGTGGAACTACACTTACATTATACTACAACAATCATATGAGTATATGATTCCCATACAATAAGTTCACAACAAATATAACTTTAATAGTGATGATTGGTTAAATTTTACGAATTGGGAAGATGTTAAGGAATGTGTTGAACTCTTAGAAATTTTTTATAATGCAACTCTTGTTTTTTCTAGACAATTCTATCCCACGGTAACTGAAATTTTAGCCTACTTAGCTGAAATAGCTAGAGTTTTACAAGAGTATAAATATAAACCCGGTTATCAAGCGATTATTTTTGATATGACAACAAAATTTAAGAAGTATTTTTTTCCCATCCCAACTTTATTTATATTGGGTTCTCTTTTAAATCCTTGTTTAAAAGTGTCTTATACTAAAGCATTGGTTGGTCAAATTTATACATTTTTAGAAATTGAAAAGGGAGTTCAACCATCTTTAGCTGAAGCCGAAACCGCTATTGATGACGAGTTTAGAAAAGTTTTTACTCATTATTCTAATTTGGAAGAACATGCTACACCCGTTGCTCCACGCCCTACTATTTCTCAAAGTAGCAAAAAGGGTTTGTCGGGTTTAAAAGTTTTACATTCATATCCAACTCCTTCTTGTGATGTAAACTTTGATAAATATCACTTTTATTTGATGCAGCCAAATGCGGATATCAAGGAACTAGATGAGCTGGACGTCTTAGCATGGTGGAAGAAATACAAGGCAAGTCATCCAATACTCTCAAGAATGGCTCGAGATATCCTTACGGTTCAAGTATCAATCGTGGCTTCGGAGAGTGCATTTAGCCAAGGAAGACAACAAATTGGAGACCATAGACACTCATTATTCGGCTTTAGTTTGCAAGTATTAGTGTGCATTCGCGATTGGATTAGATCGGAGCGACGCAACCAAAACTTAGAAGCGGAGGAAGGCGAAGAGGAAGAGATTGAAGATTTGATAGCAAGTGGACCGGACCAAGTGGAAGACTTTGAAGATATCTCCATGACCGATTATGATATGGGGGAAATTAACCAAATAATTGAGAATTGGTGATTTTATTATTCTACTATTTCTTTGCAACTCATGTATTATTTGCAAGTTAAAAAAACTACAACTTGCAAATAAATGTTATCCAAGAATGAATAAAATATATGGCTCATTGAGCTTTCTTCTATTTACTTGTGTTCATATTTTTACTTATATTAAGTTAGGAATATACCTAAAATATACTAAGAATATACTTATAATATACATGATACATCTACTTAAATTAAAAACTAGAAAGTTATATACTTGAAGAATAACTAAAATATACTACAACAACAACAACCCAGTGAAATCCCACATCGTGGGGTCTGGGGAGGGTAGAGTGTACGCAGACCTTACTCCTACCAAGGTAGGACGGCTGTTTCCGAAAGACCCTCGACTCAATAAAAGCATAAAAAGAAGTCAGATAAGGTTAAGAGATTCGAATAAGAGATTAGAGATTCAAAGCGATATGGAAATGCAATAATGCAAGCGGCACAGGAAATAACAGATAATAGCAGAAATCGGAGCAGATAACACAGGATAATCAAAGCACAGGAAATAACAGATAATAGCAGAAATCGGAGCACAAGAAACTATATTGCAATAGTGCGACTACTAATAATAACGGATAACGAGACTATCTACTAGCCTTCTACCCTAATTTGGGTCCTCCAAACCCTCTTATCTAAGGTCATGTCCTCGGTAAGCTGTAGTTGCGCCATGTCGTGCCTAATTACCTCTCTCCAATACTTCTTCGGCCTACCCCTATCTCGTCTGAAACCATCCATGGCCAACCTCTCACACCTCCGCACTGGGGCATCTGTGTCTCTCCTCTTCAATATATATATATATATATAAGTATATTCTTACTATATTTTAGGTATATGTAGTATAACTTAAGCATTTAACTTAATATATATACACGTATATGCTGTATTACTGACTTGCTGTTAGCTTGTTAGTCAGTAAATATATAAACTTTACTTATAAACTTATATAACATATGTAAATATACCTACAATATACTAATAAATACTATAATATATATATATATATATATATATATATATATATATATACTATACAAAAACAAAAAAAAAAGAGGTTTTGGACGTTTTGAACCGGACCGGTTCCGGTTTCGGGTTTCTAACCGGTAAACCGGAACCGGTGGCAGGTTCCGGTTTTTAGACCGGAAACCGGCCGGTTTTATAACCGGTTGCCTTTCCGGTTCAAACCGGTTGACACCCTTAGCTGGACTGCTAGAAGATAAGATTGTAGTAGTATAAATGGCTACCGGGGTTGATTTTATAGTAATTACTAACTAGTCGCTATCTCTTGATGTGAAAAAAGATGAAGTATTGTAGTATAAACCAATAACTATAGTGGTGTAAAATAAACAAAGAATTAATAAGATAGTTTATGAATTTGCAAAAATGACACTTCTAAAGAGTTGCAATACATCGAAGTGTGGGAAAATGTCGTAGGGTGGGATCCGTTCACTCTTTAATCTGAAGTCTTTTGTTCGAAGTTTGGTGATAACACTACTTCTTTAACGTGCCCTATGAGAAATTGGACCAGTCGAGGCATGACTAACGGATACCGGATAGCTGATGATTATAAACCTTGCTACTACAACCGAGGGGGTGCAGTGGCATGTTGTAGAATGGAGGCATTCACCTTTTAATCACACCAGAGGTCTCAAGTTCGAACTTTGGTGATGACACTTCTCCGCGTGTGCGACATGGTGAGAAATGGGACTAGTCGGGCCATGGCCCGTGGATACCGGATTACCAAATAGTTATACAAAAAACCACCTTGCTAAGTAGCTGTCATGTTACTGCACTTTCCAATTCAAATATTGGGACCAGGTATACTTGTGGCTGCAGAGCTGGAGGGAATTTTTTCCAAACAAGAGTTGTCTTGAGTTTATTTGGTTTTATCCGTTAGTGCCAAAGACACAAAGTATGTATTTTCTCATTGTGTCAACCTCTTAATGTAGAAGTATTAATGAACGGCTGTTTTGTGTTTTTGTCTCACCCTTTTGTCTCTTAGAATTTGGAAAATACCTTTACGGCTTTAATAGCGCTAGACAAGTCTTTGATTTGTGCTGCTATCCATCCATTGAAGCTGGGTTTGCCCTGGAACATTGACATATTATATTAACTAAAAATGGGTATTTTTTTATCCCAAGGCTTGTGAATTTTCACAAACTAATAAATTGTTAACACAAAAATCATTTAATTATCCGTGCGTTATGTTAAATTTGTATAGTTACTTCATATTTGAGAATAATTATTTTAAAAATTAGTCAAATTATAAGATATCTCAGATATAAAGAGATCAAAATCACACATGTGAATTGATTAAAAGTTAAATCTGCTTAACCATATCACAAAATTTGAAATCAGAATACATCAATATCTAAGGGACAAAAAGTTATATCCCACATAATAATTACTATAGTTTATGCACCGGCAAAAACAACTTTTCGCATTCAAGGCTGTGACGTAATGGTCAATTGAGGTGGATTGAGAGTCATGGAGTCTTACTTTCAATCCCCAACGGAGACAAAAAACTACTCCTAAGTGATTTTTTCTCATCTATTCAAGCTTTAGTGAATAGTGTTATTCGCTACATGTGCTTGTGGAAAGTAACAGATACACCGTAGAATTAATTAAGATACACACAAACAGACTCGAACACCACAATCATAAAACAAAATGAACAACACTCCTAAACTCCTAAAGAAGAAAAAGTCCAACACATATACTAACCAAATTTTCTTCTTGTGACTACAGGGGTAAAGTAGTATGGTGGGGTGGGGCACAGAACGAGAGAAAGAGAGAAGCAAACGTAGGATAAAACAAAGAGTTCACAGTCATAGCAACAAAGATTCTTTGTGGGGATAACTTTTTCTCCCCTTTTTCTGCTTTCTCCACTAAGCCACTTGAAAGTCTAAAGGAATTAAGAAAAGACAAGTAAGCAAGCAACATGGCATAAGACAAAATAAAATGTTGAAAGTGTCCTTTCTTCACTCCTCAGACTTTTTCCCCCCATTTCTTATCTTTAGATTTATGTATATTTTTTGGATGATTGAATGTGGTTCTAGTGGAAAAGATGAACTGTCCATCCATATAATGCCTCTATGATTGAGATATTCACGACCTTAACTAAGTAGCCAAAATTGTAATGTGCTTTTAACATGGCCTTAAAGAGGGCCACTTGTTAGTACACGTGTGACGTGTGTGTGGTCCTTAAAGAGCAATATAACAACGAGTAGAGAAAATGACGGAAACCGTTTTGGCATAGGAAAACTTGTGGACTAGCAAGAATATAAGAATATTTTTGTCAGATGGGAAAAGATCAAATAGCCCAAAATATTTATTTGTTAAGGAGAAATTGATCCAATTCAGTATTAAGTAAAATTGTAATATTTGGTGGTCTTAAAAGAATTGCTTTTTTGAAAAGTTATCTCATAAATTTTATAAATATAAGGACTCTCTTGAAGTAGTTGAAGTTAATTCGCATTATACTAGGGCCTTATGAATTCCGAAGGAAATTGTTCTTTGAGGACAATGATCTTTTAGGACAAAGTCTTTCTTCTTCAATTCCGTTTTTCTATTTTTCTAATGTTCGACGATTGATAATTTATATCTATCGATAATCAGTACATCTTTTAACTATACGGCTGATCTTATAGTCTTTTGGGTCTTGATTATACCAACCATTAGGTCACTTGCTGTTTCTTTTTAACACTGTACATAATACGTGTATGTGTTCCACAAAGTCACAAACTTTCATTAAAATCACGTGTTTAAAAGGAAAAGAGTTTGAACCAAAACAAATATTAGTCCTCTTCATAGGGATCAGTTAGTTTTTATGTTAATTCTTCGACTATAGAAGATAAATTGTTTTTATTGACAATACTATAAGAGATTAATTCAACATGCGCTGATTTGATCGATTGATGCATATGGCACTGTACTTTCATTATGTAAAAATAATAAAGTATGTTAAACAGGTGACATTTTAATTAAATTCTTAGGTGTACAGAATTCTGTTGATATATTAAATTTTAATACAAAATCTAATATAAAGCATGTATTCTGCCTAATCATACGTATTTATCTGCTAATCTATTGTGGAGATTTGAATTGAATAATTCTAATCTTAATATATAATAGGATGAACTTTGATAAAAAATTGAGAAAAGCATCATTTGAATGGGGCGTAACACTTCTATTTCTGTCCTCATATAAAGCCTTACGTTATTGGAATATAATCACGGAGATTCTCATCCAGCTTGAGGCGTATTGATGATATTATCGTTAAGGATATTTCACTTGTGTAAGTATTCATCAGTATTCAACAAACTTTTCTAATAAAAATAAGGAGCAAAAAGAAGAAAGAAGAAGGAGTTATAACAGAAAACATGACGAGAAAAAGAAAAAGAATACTTTTGTTACGTGTCTCACAAGAAGAAAAATAATGTGTGTCCTCACAAGGGGAATGGAGATATTTAATCATAATGGACTAACTAACGACTAGAATAGAAATAATAATCCATATATGAAATAATAACGATACGCTAAATGTTAAAAAAAAAAAAAAATTAGACATTTTTTGATAAGCATGAATCTGGAGACCTATTGCAAGATACCTCTCTCACTTTTTCCAACATAATATGCAAATCATATTGTATACTCATACTAGTTAGATGGGAATGTTTGACTCTTATCTTATTATATAACCATTTGGAGGTTGCATAACCTACCAAGTTCCATCAATCAACAAACTCATTTTCTTCTTACGTCTCTTTGTTTGTTATGCAATTTTCAACTGGATAGTATACCAAGAGTCTAAGGATAGACTTCTAGAAGTCGCACATGTTGAAATTAAATCCATTGTGGTTGTCTTTGTTACGTAAGCAGATCATCATCATTTCATATGAGATAGGGGCATTGAAAGCTTTCTTAGACAAATAATCATATGCTTATAATATACTCCATGTAGGCATTACTTAGAAAAAGAAAATAAATATAAGACCCAACATACAAGGAAAAAATCAAGATTCTATTTACAAGGAAATTAATCAATTTCCAACAATACATAGCTCACACATATGATCACAAGTGGAAAAATTATAGTAATTGAGTGAAAAATGACTCATAGAAGAATTAGACCATATATATGGTTGCAGTGCAACTATGAGGTGTTGGGATGGATAGAATTTCAGCATGTTTAAATGGTCAATTACTAGAGACCGAATTTGGAAAAGGTCAAGTTAATTTGTTAAAAACACTTAACCCACTGTTTGGATGGTCCTTTCCCATGGTTCATTAATGTACAGTATGGTATGGTACAGTATGGCGTTGTATTGTATTGTACTGTATTAATGAACACAATGTTTGGATAGACTGTAGTTTGTTGTGGTTTAATAATATTTGTATTGTTTGGTTTGTATGGTACTGTATAATAACTTGTAAGTTTACTAAAATACCCTTAACTCTTAATTAGAAATTAATTTATATATATTAATAAAACTCAGGAAAAGAATAAAATAGGAACTTTAAAAAATAAGTAGGTAGTGGGTGGGGCTGGTGGAGGGTTGGGTGGTGTGAGGTGGGTGGTTGTGGGATGAGAGTGGGGGTAGTGGGTGGTAGGGTGGGGGTGAGTGGTTGTGGGGGTGGGGTTGGGTGGTGGTAAGGGGCAGTGGGTGGGGGTGGTGGAGGGGTGGCTGGTGTGGGGTGAGCGTGGGGGTGAGTTGTTGTGGGGTGGGGTTGGGCGGTGGTGAGGAGTAGTGGGTGGTGGTTGGGGTGAGTGGCAAAGGAGTGGGTGGTGGTTGGGGTGAGTGGCAAAGGAGTGGGGTAGTTGGGCGCGGGGGTGGGGTGGGGTGAGTGGTAGGGTGGGGCAGGGGTGGGATGGGGGGTGAGTGGTAGGGTAGGGGTGGAGTATAATGGAGAAATAAAATATGTAACCACGGAAAAACCACCAAATTCGTGGTTTCAAAAATTGGGACTTTTCATGGTTATATAACCATGGAATGAACCACGGGTTTACAACACCATACCATATAGTTTTAAGAATAATGGAAACAAACATAATTTCATAGAAAACCATACATTAATGAACTGCGGGAAACCTCCATCCAAACAGGGGGTAAAAGTTCAAAATTGGTGGTTAAGAAGTTTCTTACAGTAGACTACATCAAATTAAAGTTTTCACCAACTTGAATGAAAAATGAAAAGAGTTGGTAAACTTCTTATTAGAAACAACTCCCTCATTAATTAAAAATTGTGTTGTTAAATACTCTACTTATATGTACATATACCATTTTGGCATTGCTTACACACCACACACACCGATATATCAAAGTATTAAATAACGAAGTGTGCAAACTGGTGCTAGACGAGAATATCTTCTACCTAGTAGTCTAATAGAGGCCATAAAATAAAAGACCTACCATCAAAGGTTGTAGACTTGTGGTAGGGTACGTAGTAAGTACTTGTGGTAGAGTACGTAGTAAGTATTCTTTATCGTTAATGAAACATCTCATAATCTTTAACAGAGTCACCTTTGATAAGAAGTGTTTTATCTTTAAAGTGCACGTTCGATGCAAATGCAAGTTAATCAGACCCCAAAACAAGTATTCCCTTCGTCTCAATTTATGTGGCAGCTTTCTAATTTCGAGAGTCAAATGAGTTTTTCTTCGACCGCGATTCTTTCATATGTTTTTTAATATTTTGAATTATTAATTATTGTGACATATATTACTTTTTACGTAATATGTAAATATATAAATTATTTTTAAGAACTTAAGGACTGTGTATCTGAATTATACTGAAAGTAAAAGAAATTTAACTCTGCAAAATTCAAATTGCAACGGACAGTGAGAAAGTACCAAGCACTAATTAAGAAACTAGAAGAATAAAACAGCTTTTCCCAAGTCATTTGGTGTAGAACGAGGATACCAAGACACTGAAATTGCCAATCTAAGTGGGAAGAAAATAATCTAATTGTGTTATCAAATCAAAGATTCTTCTTGCGAAAGGTGCAGTGCATCTAATATTTTCCGATTAATCATCGGGTATCCGGAATTTATTATCCGATTAATCCGGATTCACATTAGATAAAATTACTAAAAGGGTAATGCGCTCTCTGCTAGGACATTCTATATTTTCAAGGTTAGAACTCGATACTCATATTTAAGGGTGAAAGGATACAAACCTACTACTCAAAAGATAGTTTGCTATATCAAATTGGGAATATAAGTACTCTCCCACATTGGTGATGGAAGAGTTATTTGTGGACCTTAAAAGTCCTTGTCACATTATATACTTTAATAAGTACACACTCCTAAAGTGTGTAAGTAATTATATAATGTATAATATATATTAAAGACTTGGCACTTGGGGCACGGGCCCGGTCGGATCCTAAATTAAATATATTACTTTTATTTCTGTGACAGAATGTAAGGTGTATTTTTTGAAAGGGTCAACGAAGTAGTATAGAAAAATCTGTAAATATATTTTGACTTTGTTATATTCTAAAAAGAATCGTTTGTGTTTCCCCAAAATCTATACAAGCTATAACTCTTTAAGAACAGTCGAATCTTCACGCCTCAGAGCCGTTCTTTGTTTTATTTTCTGTTAATTTTTTCTTTCACCTACATCGGTTGGTAGTAGCTCTTTAAGACATTTAAGAATGTGTAGGTACGCCGTACGTGAGCATGACTTCTTAGTAGAATGGGGAAATCATTTGAGTATTATGAAATGGTGTCCAAAGCTAGATACCCATTATTTTACATTACATTATACTACTACTTATTATAGTACAATAATATGTTTCACCTACAGATTTTTACAAAAAGCTAGAAAACCTTGGACTTTGTTCTGTCAGTGTTCTTTCCCAATAACTGGCAACTTTAACTGCTTACATGAAAAAAGATCCCATCCCCTTTGCAAAAATTTCATTTCCATCTCAGAGCCACCAGCCCACCACACGCCCAAAACCTTCAACTATGTCCATTTACTATAATTGCCACACAACAGACTTAGTATAAAACATTTTGGTCTACAATCAAGAAACCCCCCCCCCCCCCCAAAACCCCCCACCCCGCCTTCCCCTGCACCATCCCCTAACAATAAAGTCTATATATATATATATATATATGGAGTCCATACCAACTTAACACGCATATCTCAACTAATTTTAAGAAATATTTGCTATCTTCTACCGGAATAATTACTAAATAACTCTGTCCACCAATAACAAAAATCCATTCTTATCATATCCTTACTCTTTTTTTTTTTCTAAATCATTTTGTCCCTTCATACGACATATTAGTCTACGAGCAAGAACTCCCTCCCCTGCACCATCACCCAATAATAAAGACCTTTCTAAATATAACTATGGGGTGCGGGTCGGTTTGTACACACCTCGACTAATTCTATGTAGTACTCCCTCTGTCCCAATTTATGTGACACGATTTCCTTTTTAGTCTGTCCCAAAAAGAATGTCACATTTTTATATTTAGAAACAATTTAACTTTATGAAATGATTTACAACAAGACATTTATATAAAGCTTGTTTGGATCACACATTTCAAAAGTCTTCATTTCTTTCTTCAATTCCGTGCCAAATCAAATGATGTCACATAAATTGAGACGGGAGGAAGTATTTAATATTTTTCACCAACATAGATATATCGAATAACTCTGTCCACCAATAACAAAAACCCCTTCTTCTCATATCCTTATCTTCTTCTTCTTCTTCTTCCTCTTCTTTTTGTGTAATTTTTTTGTCCCTTTATACAAAGAAGAATAATAAGAGAAAAGTTAGAGAAACACTCCATATTAGATCTTACTATAGCACTTCTGTTACCCTCTAAACACATCCATATGGACATCCAACACCAAAACATGAGAGATCACAAAGAAAAGAAGCAGAGAAATCAAGAAAGTGATCATCAAAAGGTCATCAGCAGCATTGAAGCCTCATCAACACCACCTTCATCTAATTCATCATCTCCTTCACATGAATTCTCATTCACAATCTCATTTCAACAAACAAAACAAATCCCACCTTCTACTTCTTCTTCATCATCATTTGCCATAGATTTATCACCAGCTGATGATATTTTCTTCCATGGCCACTTACTTCCTCTTCACCTTCTTTCTCATCTCCCCATATCATCCCCTAGATCTTCCACCAATTCCCTTGATAGTTTCACTCTTCCAACAAAAGATCACTTTTTTGAAGACCATAAAGTCCAAAAGTCCAAGAATCGAAGAGTATTATTAGATGAGGATATTACTTATACATCTAAGGGAAAACAAAAGGCCAAGTCTTTTTCCCTTTTTGGGACACCAAAATGGAGAAAAGGGCATGAAGTTAAAGATCAAAAAGAAAACAAAGAGAGGTCACAACAATATGGCAAGAAGATGACATTTGATATGATGACTCAAGTTGTGAAGAGGTACATAAGAATGGTAAGGCCATTTTTATCTTTTAGAAGTAAAAAGAATATGCAATTTCATAGGCAATCATATTCTTTTTCTGGGAATTTATTAAGAGGAGAGAATAAAGAGATTAGGCAATATTCAGCACCAGCTTCAATAAGAACATCTCCTACAAATAGTGGTCTGCTTGTAGCAACATCAACAGGAGGAGCTTATAATAATTATACTAATTCTTCTTCAAGTGATAGCACTATGGAAGAGTTACAAGCTGCTATACAAGCTGCAATTGCTCATTGTAAGAAATCTGTTTCAATGGAAGACAAAAACAAATTGCCATAATGAATAGGAATTTGGTGATACAGAAAGAAAAAGGTCTAAATTTTATTTTTTTAACCTCTTAGTCCTGCTAGTACTTATTTTTCGTGTAACAAATCTTAATCGGTGATAGCAGGTTAGTTATCAGTTTATCATATTAGTTTATCATATTATCAGTTATCTTTTGTCGATTAATTATCTATAATTTATCTAATAAATGACATGATTATAACTAACTTACACTCATTGATGATCTCGAAGAAATAATGACATGATTATAACTAACTAACACTCATAGATGATCTCCAAGATTTCTTCTTATGATAAACCAAACGGGTCAGGCTAACTTCACAAACGCTTGCTTCACATTTATGTCTCAATCTATGCAACTGTTTCTAAGGAGAGATTTCCATTAGTTTACATTGCTTTGAATCTACTCGGTCTTCATACTAAAAAAACACATATGGTGATAAGCTTGTGCTTGTTTGAAGGAATTATTATAAAATTTTGTCTACTTAAATTGATTTTCTTGTGAGATATATATTACCATATATTATAAGTACGTAACAATATAATGGGTTTTGTAGTCCTTAGTTAGTTCTCAACTTTTTTGTTGGGAAGTTTGCTAACCAAATGTTTTGCACTTTCAATTTTGCCCTTATGTTTGATATATATGACACCGTATGCAAAAGTGTGTTTTAAATAAATCAAGAAATTTACAAACCTATTTTGGTAATACATACTCCCACAAATTAACTTTTTGTATGTGGATATATACTTTTTCTATCCGTACTTTACTTAGACTGCCACATTCACTTAGGTATAAATATAACAAATTTTGAGATCCTTTAAAATGCTTTAAAAGTTGTCTAAAATGATGATGTCATATCTAACAAAAATAATAGTGATAAAGATGAGAAAATACAATAATTTTAAGGAGCGCATTTACAGTTGAAAAAGTACTAGATGGTATTTTTCACCGGGTAAATTTTAAAATTACTATTAAATTTCCCATGCTCTTGTTTATTAATGATCTTTAATTCAAAGTACACAACAGCCAGTTGATAGACTAGTGAAGCAAATTATTCAGGAAATCCACTGCCGTGGAAATATGAAGCTGAAGGTTGCGCAATGGCTGGCCAAATTCAATTTTTATCCTACATAGATGTGCATGTATAGGTTGGTTGAATTGAGAATGTGTAGTGCCTTTGTATTTGTTTTGGTATTAGTGCTATGAGGAGTTGCTGTAGTTTGGCTGAAGTTCTGGGGCCATTGTCCATTACTCAGCTGTCATGATTTGTACTGCCTATCTAAATTTGGTAATGAAACTTCATTTATTTACCAAAAAAAATGATCTTTAATTTGTATTTTGAAAATATAAATTTATGTATGATATTTTAACACAATTTTACAAAATTATTAGTTATGTCGTCACATTCAGACATGCTTAATTTATTTAAATTTAATCAATCCTAATTTATTTGAGATTGATAGCTTATTATGACGTGAATTTACACAATGATATTCCACTAACAATAAAAAAAATGAAAAAGAAAATGCATTTTTTTGAAAGGAAAAGAAATTTTGAATTAAGAAAAACATTTATTTTTTGATACTTTTGATATTTTTTACGTGTTAATTAGAAATAGCATCTATTAAAATAAGTTAAGAGTCAATTTTATCTTTATTTACAGTTAAGTTCACTAAGTCTCTCAATGAAAGAATAAATATAGTGTGTATAGATATATTTAGACCTAGGCTTTAATCATCGTAAGCATAAGCCAGCGAAATTACGAATGGCTAATTAATATATAACAAAACATAGATTTTTATCTTAAGCTAAAAATTATATGTTAACAAATTCATAAAATACTAAAATGTATTTTCAATGTACAATTATAGTTAGTTTGAAATTGTTTTACATACTTCAAATTATGTTAATTTACAAAGCATTAAGTTACATGTGCCTCTTTAATAGTTGTTTCCTGCAATACTTGCCTCGTCATAAATAATTCTTTTAGTAAGTTATCCAATTGTGCGATCAACTTAAATAATTAATAATACATAATTAAGAAGCAACCATATAAAGGAGCTGTGCCAGAAAAGAATGCAAAACAAATTATTTTTTTCTAATTAAAATTTTTATGAATACTCTTTACCTTGACCTTGGGCTCGGGCTCAGTACGGACTTTCAAGAACTAGTGTGTGTATATATATATATATATATATAAGAACTTTAAAACATAAGATTGGATATGTGAATGATTCATGTTGAAGCCTTGAAGGTTAACATGGAATTGCCATATTCATCATTTTAATTTGAGAAATTTAGTTTACATATCATATTACAAAGTTAGCTAGTGTCCTAATTGATTTTGATTATCTTGAACTCTTGCTACAGGTCAATGATATTAGGCTGTTGCGAGGAATATAATTGGTCTATTGACTTATAATCTTGAATTTTCATCCTCTTTAAATATTGATTAAATTTTGTAAATATAGAGTTCTACCAGCAGCATAGAGAAACGTGTATTCTAGTAAATTAAAAAATTTCACCTGAACAGCATGAATTAGTCCAAGTGTCATGTTGCACATTCTACACACACACGTGTTCATCAGCAGCACTGTACGTCTTAGGAAATGATACAAGAAATAACTACTGTTGAGGGCAATTTTCTTCTTCAATCTAATTTTTGTTCACGAGTCATCATACATATTCACACACGTATGACAAGCCAAGTTAATGTAATTTCGTTTTGTTTTTGAGGAGTCAAACTTGACAGGAAAGTGATTTGGACTTCTTAATTATATTCAAATTAAGTTGATAAGAAATTGATTTGAGCTTCTTAATTAATTATCAAAATTAATTGACCATCCATTCTGAGATCTAAGTACCATATCTTTTTACGGATGAGATTCCCTTCCATTTCTCTTTTCTTCATTTTCTCAAATAATTACTCAGATGGGAGACATGTATCATGATTACAAATTAATGATTGAAGTTTACTTAACCAAATCAAAATTCTAATCATGATTAGAATAATAAATATACCATATATTTGCTTCAAATGTTTTTTGGAAATCCCATAACTTTAGCTACAAATTTTCATCCATATATATATATATATATATATATTAAATACTTTTCTCCCTTTTTCCAGCTTTGTTACGAGTTTTTTTTTTTCTCTTTTTTTCTTTTTTTTCTTCCTAATAGTTCTCTTCTCTTTCTTTGAACAGCTGGATTATATAATTGAGAAAATAGCGGACATCAAATGGTTAGTGGGAGTAAATTTAATAAGATGGCAAATTAATCAATGTATTACATCAACAAATTAAAAAAAATAAAGAATAATATTTGTATAACAAAGTAATTTGTCATTTCTTGGCTCTCTTTTCCACAGTCTACTTTCACTGTGAGATGACATTCCCCCAAATTAAAAAAAACAAATGTAATGGATACAAAATCAATTGAACTCTTGAGTCGTGACCACACCTATATATAAAACTTGGTATATGGTAGTAATAAGTAGATTCAAGTTACATTAGTTGACAGTATAAATAGTTTTTATATCATCATGAGCGTTATTTAACCGGCTGTCATAGCAAATTCCTTATAACCAATAAAAACTTATTAAATGAGTTACTTACAATTAACTTTTAAATAATCTCACATCGTAAATATTTGCTATATACTGTCGATAGAAGTTAATTAAAGACGTACAATAAATTAGCCAAAAGGGACCATCAGAACGAAAACACCACAAACAACAAGGGATGTGTGACATGTAGCTTTCTATGTGCTCATGCACAACTCAACTCAAGTCATGATAAAAACTCTCCCCAGTCAAATATTAGTCCTTTTTGGATTGACAACTCTTATAATTGTGATACCAATATTAGAGCTTTTGGATTGACAACTCTTATAATTGTGATACCAATAATTGTAAAAACTCCCAATATTATCCTAGAGCTTTTGGCCTTTGTTTCCTTTCGAATCATTTCACATTGTGGCCTAGGGACCTTTAACCTTTTATCCCCTTCGTTAGAGAACATACATAGGTAGACTGCAATTTGTTGGGATTAAAACATAATAGTAGTACTACTACTTAGTTGACATTTATATAATTAAGTGACTTACGCCAATCGTTGCTTATTAAGTGAAATTACATGCAATGTTGTGTAAATATTTTCTTACACAGAGAGAACTCAAACTCTATCCTTAATAGAATTACACATGATGGATCAATGAAGAATAATAATATCCTCTATCCCAATTTATGTGGTGGACTGGCAGTGTTTAATTGATATAGAGATTACGAAAAAAAGAAAGGTTTTTGAAATTTATGGTCTAAAATAATCGTAAATATATGTTTGTGCGACTATAAGTCATCAAGATGAAAAGTTTAAAATTAAATAATTTTCAAAGGGTTTAAAAGGTAGCATACAAGAAGAGATCATTTCTTCCTTTCAAAAGAATGGTCAGAGATTTGAGAAGTAGGGTACTATAGATTGTGCTTACAAAATTTGAAATAATATTTGAGGATTATTTTTTAAATAAGTATTTGTTTATTAAATTGGTTCATTATTTTAACTTCAAACTTCAAATTCCAAGTTTTAGAATCAGTTTTTAAGTTTTTCAAATTGCACTCACAAAACTTCAATTGTATTTCATTTCTAAACACAACTTCAACTTTCAAATTTTCTTTTTCAATTTAACTTCAAATTTATTTATTTTTTAAATATTAATCAATTCACGTAAACATTTACTAAATGATCCGACCAACTAGGCAGAGTGGGTCTCATGATTTGATGTATACGGAATTTGTATTTGCATATAAGTACAGTAATGCCTGTACTGGTTCTGGATACTTGGTCCACTACTTTCACATCCGAACAACTAGTACTGTTGAATATAACCCATGTATTACTCTGGTTGAGGACAAAGTTTAGAGCATTAATATTAAGATTTGCTAAAAGATGATATGGCCAGACAAGGAAACAAATAACTCAAAATAATGAAATGATTTGAAATCATTAATAACTTCAAGTAATGGAATGGTAAGCTATGAAAGTGAACTCCGTGTGTTGAAATTAATGTAGTACGTTATCATATATTTTTTTTTTTGTGCGGATTACCCTTCTTTTGGGTGGTCTTTAATTTTCCCTTCGCTTAACATCCAAAAGTTCTGAATTCGAACTCAGGCTCAATAAAAAAAAAATTCAAGACATAAGTTGGGATTCGCAAGACATAAGTTGGACCCCACCCCAACTTATGCCTTAAGGCAGAAGTTAGCCTAAGGCAAACCTCTGCCTTAAGGTATAACTTTAGAAGTTTGGAAAATTCCAGCGATTTTTTTTTTTTTTTTGCCTTAGGAGAGAGCATGCATAAGTTGGGGTTGCGAATTCCAACTTATGTCTTGCGAATTCCCAACTGATGCCCTATGAATTCCAACTTATGTCTTGCGATTTTTTTTTTTTTTTAACTGAGCAGGAGTTTGAATCCAAAATCAAGAAACTTTTAGCGAAGGGAAAAAATTAAAGACCACTGATTTGAGGGACAAAAATTAAAGACCACCCCAGCGAATTGCCCTTCTTTTGGGGTGGTCTTTAAATTTTGCCCCTCATATTTGCGGTCTTTAAATTTTGCCCCTCATATTTGTGGTCTTTAAGTTTTAACCTTAGCTTGGATACCTGAGGTTCTGGATTCGAACCCCCGCTCAGGCATAAAATAAAAAAAAAATTTCGCAAGGCAGGGCTGGAGGGAGTGTATGCCGGATCCGGCATAAAATCCTTAAGGAAAAACTAAAGTTATGCCGGAGGGGGCATAACTTTTCCTTAAGGCATAGTTTAGTTATGCCTTATGGGGCAAAACTTTTAACTATGCCTTATGGGGCAGACTTTTAATTAAGGCATAACCAAAAGTATGCCTCATAAGGCAGAACTTTTCCTTAAGGCGAACTTTTAGTTATGCCTTAAGGAAAAGTTCCGCCTTATGGGGCATACTTTTAGTTATATTTTATGGGGCATACTTTTAGTTAAGGCATAACTAAAAGTATGCCCCATAAGGCGGAACTTTTCCTTAAGGCATAATTAAAAGTTTGCCTTGAAAAGTAAAATAAAAAATAAAAAAATATATGTCTAAAGGCAAAGTCTGCCCTCTCCGGCATAACTTTTCCTCAAGGCATAGTTTAGTTATGTCTTATGGGGCAAAACTTTTCTTTAAGGAACTATGCCTTATGGGGCAAACTTTTAATTAAGGCATAACTAAAAGTATGCCTCATAAGGCAGAACTTTTCCTTAAGGCAAACTTTTAGTTATGCCTTAAGGAAAAGTTCCGCCTTATGGGGCATACTTTTAGTTATATTTTATGGGGCACACTTTTAGTTAAGGCATAACTAAAAATATGCCCCATAAGACGGAACTTTTCCTTTAGTCATAATTAAAAGTTTGTCTTGAAATGTAAAAAAAAAAAAATATATGTCTCAAGGCAAAGTCTGCCCCCTCCGGCATAACTTTAGTTTTTCCTTAAGGATTGTATGCCGGATCCGGCATATACTCCCCCCAGCTCTGCCTTGCGAAATTATTTTTTTTATTTTATGCCTGAGCGGAGGTTCGAACTCAGAACTTCAGGTATCCAAGCGAAGGGCAAAACTTAAAGAACACAAATATGAGGGGTAAAATTTAAAGATCACCCCAAAAGAAGGGCAATCCGTGCAAAAAAATGCCAGCGAAGGACAATCCGGCAAATTGCCCGTACGTTATTGATGGCCATATGTCGTTTACTTGTTGAAATATGGACTAAATGGGAAAGGCCCAAGCTATGGCAGCCAACAGACATTAAGTGGTCAAGCAAGAATTTTCACTGAATGGCCTTTCTTAAAATTTGGTGTTTAACTTTTAACCTTATTAAAAGAAATTGAGCAAATATAATTTCAACCAGAACTTCTTCTACTCCTTTTCATTTCTTTTTTCTTGTCCCTCCTTTCCTTCTTCCACTTTTAATAGATTATGAGTGCATAACTAACATTAAAAAAGAATAATATATATGCAGTAAAAAGTTAAAGATTCATTGCCTATTTGTGGTTGAAATTGATGGGAATATATCCCTAATATATTTGAACTGGTTTGGATGAAGAAAATTGAAGAATATTATTGTGGGTTTTATTGAGCTTGAAATTTTATTGTTGAAGAAGATAAAATGAGTCTATTGATATTTGAAGATTTGGCTGAATTTTATCATTGAAAATTATCATGATTGGTATTAGAAGATTGGATATAAACTTTGGAGTCATAAGTTGGTTAGGACTAGGCCAAAGTCATAGATGAACCCCTAAACTTGTCCTGATTTTTCATTTAGACCTCCTAACTGAAATGTTGACCATCTGAACCCCCGAACATAAGATAAACTGTGTCATTTGAACCCTTCATGCTAGCTGGGCACACGCGTGAAGCTCACTTGCTGTGACATGGAAAAATAAACAAATAAAAATAAGCCATGTCATGTTACCTGTTTAAAAAAAAAATAAGCCATGTCAACAAAAAAAATTAATTTTAACAAAAACTCTATTTTAAAATCTATTTAAATAATTAAAAAAATTTGAAAAACCCAATCCATCCTCTCCGATAGCCCACTTCACTGCCGCCGCTGCCTTCGCCGCTTCAAAGTCTATTTAAATAATTAAAAAAATGGTGCCGCTTTTCGTCGGAGATTTGATTAAATAGATTTTGAAGTGGAGCAGCGGCGGCGGCGAAGGAGGCAGCGGCGGCAGTGGCGGTGGTGAAGTGGGCTATCGAAGAGGATGGGTTGGGTTTTTCATTTTTTAAAATTATTTAAATAGATTTTAAAATAGAGTTTTTGTTAAAATTAATTTTTAATGATTAAAAATTTAAAAAAAAAGAAAGCGGCGGCGGCAGTATCGGCGGTGAGGTGGGCTATCGGAGAGGATGGGTTGGGTTTTTCAATTTTGTTTACTTATTTAAATAGATTTTTAAATAGTGTTTTTGTTAAAATTAATTTCTAATGATTAAAAATTTTTAAAAAGAAACATTTTGGTCTCTCACGCTCTGTTTAAAGCAGTGAGCTTCACGCGTGTGCCCAGCTGGCACGAGGGGTTCAAATGACACAGTTTATCTTATGTTCGGGGGTTCAGATGATCAACGTTTTAGTTGGGGGGTCTAAATGAAAAATTAGGATAAGTTCAGGGGTTCATCTATGACTTTAGCCTTAGGATTAATTTCATTTTTTCGTGCGGAATGCCCTTCAAAGGCACTGGTCTTTAATTCCCCCCCCCCCCCCCCCCCACCCCCAAATTGGTAGTCTTTAATTTTTGGCCTTCGCTAAAAATTCATTGGTTTCGGGTTCGAACTTCCGCTTAATCAAAAAATTTAAAAAATTCGCAAGGTAGAGTTTGGATTCGCAAGACAGAGTTTTGCTACCTACCCTCTGACTTAAGGCAAAGTTTGAAACTCTGCCTGATCAGGCAGAGTTTGACTGCAAACTCTACCTGATTAGGCAGAGTTTGAGGCAAACTCTGCACCTGAAGGCAAAAATCTACCTTAAGGTAAATGTTTGCATTAAGACAATTTTTTTTTATTCAGTTGAAATTTTAAAACTCTGCCATAAGGCCTAACTTTTTTCCAAATATGCCTAATTTTGCTATGAAATTCTGCCTTGCAATTTTTTTTTTTGATTGAGCCGGGGTTTGAACCCAAGACCTCAGGATATTAGGCGAAGGGAAAAAATTAAAGACCACCAATTTGAGGGGCAACAATTAAAAATCAGTGCCTTTGAAGGGAAATCGTGCGAATGACGCAACTAATTTTGAAGCAAAAACATACCGAATTTTTTTTACCAATTTAAAATGGCAATCCGTCAAGATATGGCGACAAATCTTGGCAATCAGGTAGATTTGACCACAAATCTAAACGATTTGTTAAGGTTTGTGATAAGGCATGGTTTTCCCAAATTTGAAATTAATCCTGACGATTAGTCAAAATCTTCCTACCTAATACTGACAGCAAATATATTTTATAGAACTTTTTAAATGAGGTCAAAATTTAAACAGAGACACTGAAAGATTATATTTATGCAAATCATGATAAATAGATAAGTAGTATATTTGTGTACGGTGAGAACTTGGGAAAAGTTCTCTCCGATTCAGCAAAGGTCCGTTCATTAACGGTTCATGAAAGAGAACCTTAGATGTGTCCGGGTTAGTTAGTCCGTGAAGTTGCGCCCGAGGTATGTTCGAGGGATAAGTCCAAATCAACGGAAGGTTATCTTCCACTGATTTACCGCCGAGGATCACGCCATCAACGGACGTGTCCGACAATATCAGAACCATTTCACCCACGTGGGGGTTTGTGTCTCCTAGTTTTAGTGGGGCACTAACACTATATAAACGCATGTATCAGCCCCATTAGAGGGCATCACAATCTTTATATCAAATATATTTCACTTGCTAAGAGAAAGGCTCATCTTCGTTTAAGCCAGTTTTCTATTAAGTTTAATCTTCGTTCAAGCTTGTTATCATCACGTTGTTGTTCGTTTTAACGGTCCGAAGAAGGAATTACTCCCAGTCAGACCCATTAGGCACAGTCCGAACAAGGAGCTTCTCCCCGTCGGACCCACCGTTCCATACTCGGGCTCATTTATTTTATGCTCATCCTTTACTGTTGCTCGTTAATGTTGCATTTGTTAATAAGTTCAGTCACATATCCTTTAAACCACGTACAAATTCAATTGTTTCTCTCTGAGGGTAAATAGTTTGGCGCCCACTGTGGGGCTAAGGATAATAGTGACGGCTTATATAAACAACCTTCACTTGCTTTGTTCGTTTTTGTGATTTCAGGCTACACCATGTCAAACCCAAGCCACTCTGTTCACCTCAACGAAGATGAATCTAGTGAACACAACGCTAACCTCAACGGGGTGCCACTCAACAATGCACCCGCCATCGATCCAGTCAACAATCAGCCCGTCCAAAACCCGTGTACTGATGATGCGAATAGGCATGGAGCCCCCGGAGGAGAGGTGATAAGTTGGTATTTTACCAACTTATTTTTTCTTTAATCTTAGATCTTTGCTATGTTTTGATTGAGAAAATAGTGCATTTAATGTCGTTTACTTCCATTTTATAGGTTTATGTGATTTAGAAGTGATCGGAAGAAACCAAGTGAAAATAAAGTAAAAAAGAGGCCAAATTGGACAAAAACTGTGCAGTTTTGCAAAACTGTCAAAAGTGGACAGTTTTGCAAAAACGGGACAGATTTGCAAAAAACGGGCAGAACTGCAAATACGAAAATCTGGGGCATATTTTTTCATTTTTTGGACTTGGAAAAATTGAGGAGCAACAAAAGAGAGGCTTGGGGCAAAGCATTTTCATCTTTGGCCATTTTTCTTACAAGCTTGGAGGCTAGGGTTTTTCTACACCATTGGAGGAGAAGATTGGAAGCAGTTCAATGAGATATTTCTTAATCCTTTCTTCAATTCCTTGTTTTGTATTGTATATCTAAGTGTGTAGCTTTCTATTCTATTACTTGAATCTTGTTTATGCAAATATTCATATGTTTGGTTTGGATGAATCTCTCATTTTGCTTATGTATTGAATGATTTTAATTTCTAATGAAGTGGGTTTATTGTTTCTCTATTAACTCTTCATGCTTAAATGTCTCTTAATGGTTGCAAACATTATTTGTGCCTAAGTACTTTTACTTTGTTTGAGAAAGAAAGTAAAAGTTAGGAAAAGAGTTAGATAGCAAGGATTTGGGTCATTAAACCCATCTAATAACTTGAGCTAGAGATAGGATAGTTAACTTGAGGTTGAATTGATTGTGTTTAACATCACACTCTAAGGCTTGAGAAAGCTTAGAGTGAAATTCATTGATTTGATTGAGAAACTTTCAATGAGATTTTAGAAATCATTATCTATTAACATAAACCTGCTCTTAGTTGTAAAATTGTAAAATACATTGGATCGTTACTTGAGAGTAATTTCCCTTGTATCCATGCTTGTGGCCATTGATCATTTTATTCGCTTTCTAGATTAGTTTATATTTTTGAATTAGTCATAATCTTAATAAAAAAACCCAAAATATTATCTATCGTTTGGCTTTAGCTTAGTTGGTGATAATTCCTTACTTTCATAATCGCCTAGCATATTGTTCCCTGTGGGATCGACCCCGACTCATAGTTGGGTAAATTATATTGCATACGACCGTGTACACTTTCTCTTTGGGGAGTGAATTTGGACGTTATCAAGAGGCGGAGGAAATTAATTTACGTTTGATTTATAATTTGTTGCAGGAACACCACGTCACCATGCAGTAGCAACAGGAGGCCATCATCTAACTCCAAAAGGATCTCAGCGATGCGCTGGCACCGGAACCGGATAGGGTTTCTAAACAAGTTCAAAGGGAAATCGAGGTCGGTGACAGTCAGGACAGGCCGATCAATGAGTCATCTGAGATGATAAGAATGCTCGAAGCTTTGACTAAACGGATAGACTCCAACGAGAAAAAAGTGGATGACTATAATTCTCGGGTGGATCAAATTCCGGGAGCACCTCCGATTCTCACTGGTCAAGAAACAAAATACATCGTGAGAAGGCCTTTCCCTCCGAGCGCGGCACCGAAGTTGATCCCGAAGAGGTTCAAAATGCCAGATATACCTAAGTACGACGAAACTACCGACCCCCAAGAACACATTACTGCATACACGTGTGCTACTTCCGGCAATGATCTCGAGGATGTTGAGATCGAATCAGTAAGTTTGAAAAAATTCGGTGAAACCTTAACCAAAGGGGCAATGCGTGGTACTGTTCACTACCTCAACACTCCATCCCCTCCTTTGAGTTACTTGCGGATGCCTTTGTGAAGGCTCACGCAGGAGCACGGAAGGCCGATATATTCAAGATTTTCCAAAGGGACGATGAGCGGCTCAAAGAGTTCGTTACTAGGTTCCAGCAGGAAAGAATGTTGTTACCCCAAGTCCCTGACAAATGGGCCGCCCAAGCGTTCACGAAGGGACTTAATCCAAGAAGTTCAAACGCTTCTCTCAAACTAAAAAAGAACTTGTCGGAATTCAGTGCTATGACTTGGGCCGATGTGCATAGCAGGTACGAATAAAAAATCAGAGTAGAGGATGATCAGCTTGGCCTCCCACCAGGTCCGGTAGCTCGGATAAGAAACGATAAATCGAAAATGGCATTTGAACCAGAATACAACCCACCGGACAGGTATCATCCTTACCCATCCGTGAGGCCCAGTTTCCGATCAGAGAAAAGCAGGAGCAACCCCGACATTCATATGAACCGAGGAGATAGGCGGAATGACCGAGGGACAGACAGATTGATCGAGGTTCATTAAGCAGGGGTTTCCAGTATAAAACCAACTCCACCACTGCCTCACATACGGGAGAAAATTAGAGAATTTCATAATATAATTTTAACGTTGACCCCTCGACCCTGGTGGCAGTGATTGGAAAGATCGAAGAAGCAACATGGCTGAAGTCACTCCGAACAGACCCTTCATAACGAGATCTGAAGTTGATATGTGACTATCACGGTATCCACGGGCATCGGACCGATGATTACATAGGGTTAAGGGATAAAGTAACCCGATTACTCAAGAACATACATCTTAGAGAATGTTTGAGTGAACGGGGGAAGAATAACTACAGGAACAGGGAAATCAACAAAAAGGATGAGCCGGAAGAACCTCAGCACGTAATCAACATGATCGTTGGTGGGGTTGAAACACCACGAGGACCTATCATGAAGAGAACAAAGTTCTCTATCACGAGGGAAAAAAGGAGTAGGGACTATATACCGGATGGGTTTATTTCATTCAACGACGAGGAAGTAGAAGGCCTCAACCTTACAACGACGCCCTGGTAATCTCTGTACTTATACATAAAACTCACGTTAAACGCATTTTAATTGATCCAGGTAGTTCGGCGAATATCATTTGATAGAAGGTCGTCGACCAACTCGGTATGTTGGATCAAATCATACCGACAACCAGAGTCTTGAACGGGTTCAACATGGCCTGCGAAACCACTAAAGGAGAAATCACATTTCTTGTAAACACTGTCGGGGTCGTGCAACACACCAAGTTCTACGTCATTGTTGGCGAAATAAAGTGCAATGCCCTATTTGGGAGACCTTGGATCCACATGGTGAGAGCAGTACCTTCCACATTACACCAAATACTAAAATTCCTGACTCCCGATAGGATAAAAGTAATACGTTGAGAACAGCTCGCTGCCAAAGAAATGTTCGCAGTTGAGGAAGCTCTACCGAAATGTTATATCCCACATTCTTGCGTATTTGGATAATTCGAGATAGTGGCGAAAGGTCAAGAGCAAGACTATAATTTTGATCTTGTTGGGTGCATAAGTTGTTTATGAAAATTTTGAAGTGGGAATATTAAGAAAGGTCAAGGGTATAAAGGGAAAATTGGCAATATGACTCGTGGAAATATAAGGAGGACGAAGGGCAAATTTGAAATTTGGAAAATAATTTTTCATGCATTGCAAAAAAAAAAAAAAAAGGTGGGCTTGGTAATGGGCCATGTTTGGCCATCCACTTCTTGGTGGGCTTAAGCCCACATGGAGTTTAATGAACCAAATAAAAGATGACAAAGTCATCTTATTTTTCCATAACTTCCTAGAAGTTTCAAGAAGCAAGAGCAAAAGAAAAGAAGGAGAAAGAAATCTCCAAGGCCATTTTCGGCCAAGTTCAAGACCAAAAAAAAAAATTTTTTTTTTTTTTCAAAAATCATTTCCTACCAATTCAAGGATTCCTAGCAAGGTGGAGAGTTCGTTGGAACAAGAAGATTCCATATTCTTGCAAGTTACCAATTTTAATCAAGTGAAGAATTGGAGAAAAAGGTAAGGTCTAACTCTTTTCTTATATGTTATGGATGATTTTGTGTGTTGTAGCATGTAAAAGTGGATGAAGTTCATGGAAGAGAAAAATCCATGTTGTGGCCGTGAGGTGTGATATATATATATGTGTGTAGAAATCATGTTTTAATTATTTCATTTAGTGGATAGTTGTGGTTATAAAAATACTATGTTAATAATGGAAGTTGGATGATTCTAGTGAAGTTGTAGCCATGTGTGCATGATGTTGGCTGTGAGTTGTATATCATATGTATAGTTGTGTATATTTGGTGAATTATGAAGCAATGGTGAGCAAGTTTTGATTAGTGTGTTGGTTGTTGCGTTGTGGATTCTATGTTGCTAATAAAAAGCTTAATGATCTTAGAGAAATTATGGTAGTCAGAGACTTGTGGTTGAAGTTATGTAAATTGAATATTATGTTCTTACATGTATGGAAAGCAATGATATAAGTATGATGTTGTTGGAATATATATTATAAGGGTGTTATTGTTTTATTGGAGTTGGAAGGTTGTGAAAGAAGTAGTAAATTGATTGAGTTGTTATAATGTATTTTGGATTGAATATGGAAATTGTTAGTATAGTTGTTGATGTTATGATTGATAGTTTGGCCGGGTTGAATTCCCGGGATTGTTGTTGATTGAAATTGGCCAAGTTGAACTTGGTGGGATGGAGTATTTACAGGGGAAGTGCTGCCGAAATTTCGGTAGACAAATGTTACTTTAAAATTCCAATTTCAAATGCTCTAACCAAAGTTGGTAAATGTGACCAATTTGTAGATTTTGGCGGATTTGCGACTTGAATTTGGAATAACATAAGGAGCGGAAAGAGGTATGTAAGGCTTTACTCTTCCTTCTACGGCATGTCTTAGATGTAATATGTTGGATATGAGCCTCGGGGATAACTCTACCCTCCGGAATCCGCGCCTAAAGTTTCCCCTTTTTCATTCAGTAGAATTGAATTAAAAATTATGTAAAATGTTGGAAGAACTTCCTAAACCTCTAGAACTCACATAAATAGGACCCGACTACCCTAAAACCCTCACAAGTAACGCCATGACATGTAACATGTGTAAATTTGGTACGCCGCCTCATTTGACCCGAGGTGGGCCCATGGTTCCCGAATTTTCCTTATTGTTCCGCTTAACTTACTTTGAAGCTGAATCCAAAAGAAACCTTTGATCCTTATTCCGTTATCAAATGACAAGTACTACACCCATCCCAACGAGAATACTTCTATGACGATAATGATAACGATGATGTTAGAAAAGAGAATATGCCTACGATAAGTATGACCGGAATGATTCCATGACCAAGATTTCTAAGCAAAGGATTCAATGTGAATACGAAGGTGACAAACTAGTTCTTGATCCTTATCTCTATTTCTTAGCTATGACACTATTTTCTAAGGATTTCAAAGCCTATGAATGGACGTCTATGATGCCTATGATTTCATACTACACTTTCTTCTAGTACTATTCTTCGTTGGTAGTCTCGCCTTAAGATACTCGTTCCTTCAAGGTGAGACAAAGCGATCACGGTTGTTTCATAATGCAATCAGAGGTCACCGACCTTACGTCACTCCGATGCATACATGATTTTCTTTGGGCTCTCTTGCATGCTTATATGACATATATATATATAAGACATGTATATGAACATGGGGTAGGGGAAGGGATACATGGGGATGGGAAGGGAAACATGTTTCACTGCCACCTGGTCAGCTGGCTTATCATCCCGGACGCGGGATATATATATATATTTGGGCGAGCCGATGTATTTCGGCACAATGTGGGCGAGCCGACATTGTTCGGTGCTATGATATTACATAATATACTATGATATGCTATGACATGATACAATGTGAAATAAGCTCTATTTTCTATGAATATGAAAAAGAAATGTTTTCAAAAGACAGCCAAGCATGCATGGTATCCGGCCTGAAAGGGCAGTCCTATGTACAGGTTACCTTCTTGTCTCATTATATGTCTATGACCCCATGATATTGGTAATCATAATCTATGTTCCTGTTTTTATTAATTTCCATGCCTTACATACTCGGTACACTATTCGTACTGATGTCCCTTCTTGTGGACGCTGCGTTTCATGCCGCGCAGGTCAGCAAGTAGACAGACCTGATTTCTAGGAGCTCTATCAGCGGTTATCGGCAGCGCTCCAGTTGTCCCGGAGCCTCAGTTTCATTGGTACTATTTTTGTGTATATAACTAGGCACGACAGTACTCGGCCCTTCCTATGTATATGTATACTATGTTTAGAGGCTCGCAGACAGATATGTACAGTTAGATGTTTGTACTTTTGATGGTCCCCGTCGTTATATAGGGTGCTAGTAAAGCTTATTAGCCTATGTTTATAAGTATGCTGCTAATGTTAATGTTTAGTAACAGAAAACAAAATATGGTATAGTTCATATGACCCACTCAGTAATAGAAGTGAAACGATAGGCAAGGGGTGCTCGGTACAAGTATCGGGTACTCGTCACGGCCCCTAATTGGGTCGTGACACGAAAGAACCGACACCAAAGGCTGATACAGTAAACCGCACTAAGACTTCAGATGTGGACAAAGGGACCAAATAGTAATCACAGAAAAAGGTGGCCGAGGAGGAAGATGATTTTGGTGTACCAAGATCCTTCGTACTGCCAGACGAATCCGATGTAACGAAGTCAACAATAGAAGAACTGGAACAACTTGTCCTTTTCGTCCATCTCCCGGATAGAAAGGTATACCTAGGCACGGGACTCACCCCGAAGCTCAGGAATAAGTTAATTGAATTTCATAAAGCTAATTCAGATTGTTTTGCATGGTCCCATTTAGACATGATATAAATCCCACCGGAAGTGACCACTCATTATTTGAGCTTGGATCGGAGTTTCCACCCGGTCAAACAAAAATGAAGGCCAATGTCAGAAGTCAAGCACGCATTTGTCAAAGACGAGGTAACAAAGTTATTAAAAATAGGATCCATTCGGGAGGTCAAATACCCGGACTGGTTAGCCAACGTGGTCGTCGTACCGAAGAAAGGTTACAAATTTAGAATGTGCATTGACTTCAAAGATTTAAATAAGGCGTGTCCGAAGGATTCTTTTCCTTTGCCAAACATCGATCGTATGATAGATGGGACGGCCAGACACGCCCTGCTGAGTTTTCTCGACACGTACTCCTGGTACAATCAGATCAGAATGAACTCGGAAGATCAGGAGAAAATATCTTTTATAACTCGGTATGGAACTTATTATTATAATGTAATGCCCTTCAGATTAAAAAATGCCAGAGCTACCTATCAATGCCTAGTTAACAAAATGTGCGAAGAGCAGATTGGGAAAACGATGGAAGTTTATATTGACGATATGCTGGTTATATCCATAGAAACAGAGGACCATTTAAAGCATTTGCAGGAAACCTTCGATGTCCTGCGCAAGTACAACATGAAGCTGAACCCGAAGAAATGTGCCTTCGGAGTAGGATCGGGAAAGTTTCTGGGATTCATGGTGTCAAACTGAGGAATACAAAATTAACCCGGACAAGATACAAGCCATTGAGAACATCATGGTGATCGAAGATGTCAAGGGTGTGCAGAGACTGACCGGGAGAATCGCGGCGTTAAGTAGATTCATTTCTAGATCCTCCGACAGAAGTCATCGTTTCTTCTCCTTACTCAAGAAAAAGAATGACTTCGTGTGGTCACCTGAGTGTTAACGAGCCTTAGATGAATTGAAACACCACTTGTCAAGCCCGCCCTTGTTGCACGCACTGATGGCCGATGAGCAGCTGTACCTATACTTGGCCGTATCCGAAATAGCGGTAAGCGGTGTTCTTGTCCGAGAAGAAAAAAGTACACATTTTTGGTTTATTATGTTAGTAGGACTTTAGGGGACGCCGAAAAGCATTATCCCCAACTCGAAAGGCTTGCATTAGCATTGTTGAGTGCATCTAGAAAGTTGAAACCATACTTCCAATGTCACCTCATATGTGTAATAACTACTTGCCCGTTAAGAATATAATGCACAAACCAGAGTTATCCAGTAGGTTAGCAAAATGGGTGGTGGAAATCAGCGAGTATGATATCAAGTATAGACCCCGTACATCCATAAAGTCTCAAACCTTAGCAGACTTCATGGTAGATTTCACGCCCGCAATGATACCCGAGGTTGAAAAAGAATTAGCACTAGCCTCGGGTAAAACAACTGGCGTCTTTACCCTACATATGGATGGTGCATCCAACGTAAAAGGGTCCGGACTCGGGATCGTGCTGAGAAGCCCAACCAAAGATGTTATACGACAATCTATAATAACATCCTCGAAATTGACTTACAACGAAGCTGAGTATGAGGCCTTGATTGTAGGTTTAGAGTTGGCCCGGGGACTGGGAGCTGAGGTCGTTGAAGCAAAATGCGATTCCCTCCTGGTCGTGAACCAAATTAATGGGACTTTCGAGGTAAAAGAAGATAGAATGCAAAAATATCTAGAAAAGTATCAAGTGGTCTTACACCGGTTTAAAGAGTGGGTAGTACAACATACCCTGAGAGAACAAAATACAGAGGCTGATGCTTTGGCAAACCTTGGTTCCTCGATTGAAGCCGAAGGGCTAAACTAGGGTGTAGTTGTTCAGCTGATGAGTTCGATTATTGAAAGCAATCAGGTCGAAGTCAACGCAACGAGCCTGACTTGGGATTGGCGAAATAAATACATGGATTATCTGACAGATGGAAAGCTACCCTCGGATCCGAAGGAGTCACGTGCATTACGGGCTAAAGCGGCAAGATACTGCATAGTCGACGGTAAGCTGTACCGACGTTCCTTTTATGGCCCCCTCGCCAGATGCTTAGGTCCCGGTGAAGCTGACTATGCAATACGAGAGGTGCATGAGGGAACATGCCGCAATCATTCCTGAGCAGAGTTGTTAGTACGGAAACTGATTCGGGTAGGATATTATTGGGACCATATGGAAACGGATGCGAAAAACTTCGTACGCAAATGCGACCTGTGTCAAAGACACGCCCTGATGATACATCAACCGGGTGAATTGCTTCACCTGGTACTTTCCCTATGGCCTTTCATGAAGTGGGGGATGGATATAGTCGGACCCCTACCATCGGCGCTAGGTAACACTGCCTTTATATTATTTATGACTGACTATTTTTCTAAGTGGGTTGAAGCACAAGCATTTTAAAAGATCCGAGAAAAAGAGGCCATCAAATTCATATGGGACCACATCATTTGCCGGTTCGGCATCCCGTCCGAGATCACATGTGACAATGACCGTCAATTCATAGGGGCCAAGGTAAACGATTTTCTCTCGTGTACGCACGGAGGCTCTAATCCCGATAGAAGTAGGTGAGCCCAACTTCAGATTTCAATATACCACAAAGGATACAAATGACGAAGCAATGGCTATAAAGCTAGATTTAATGGAGGAGTTGCGCGAAGCCGCCCTTGTCCGTTTGGCGGCCCAAAAACAACGAATGGGAAGATACTACAACCAAAGGACCAACCTCCAACATTTCCAAATCAGGGACTTAGTCATTCGAAAGGTGATGCTGCATACGAAGAACCCCAATGAAGGAAAACTCAGACCAAATTAGAAGGGATCGTACAAGGTCATCGAACTAACGGGTAAAGGTTCTTACCAGCTCGAGGCAATAGACGGACAACATGTGCCGAATAACTGGAACGTGGCGCACCGAAAGCAATACTATTGAGAAGGTACGAATTTAACCCTGGAAAATTGCTTAAATTTCTTAGTTTTAACCCCTGCAGGTAATGGCACAATGACCCGAGATAGTAGACTCAAATCGGAAAACACGCGTTGCACTCTTTTTCCCTTAGCCCGGCTTTGTCCCAATTTGGATTTTCCAACGAGGTTTTTAACGAGGTAACGCTGTACATCGTGTTACTTAAAAATGTTGAAGGCTAGCCACGAGCCGGGACTGGGGACTCCCCGGTAACAACGAAAGTGTTTTTTCTCCTCATACTTCGATCATAAAACACTGGGGGCTAGAGCACATGACCCCATGAGATGTGGAACCAAGGGCACCGAAGGTTTTTCATTTGTAAGGGCCAAACAACCAAACGTGTTGTGCCCGTATAGGTTATTTGTAAGGGCCAAATGACTGAATGAGTCGTGCCCGGATAGGCTATTTGTAAGGGCTAAACGACCGATTGAGTCGTGCCCGAGTAGGATGTATTGCGAAGGATAAACGATTAAATGAGTCGCGCCCTTAGGTTCCGTGTATCATTTGTGATTATGAAATGAGAAAAAAACTTCGGTTCACATTCGGTTCACATTTCCGTTTAAATATTCCAAATTTTCATTTATAAAAATTTTGGTGCATCGAGTCTACTCGCTTCTCTTAAGGCTTGAAACCAGAACAAAATCTAAAAGAATTCAAACTCGATGCAACTACAAAGGCTCCTAAACATATCGGCTAGAAATGCTTAATGCACCGATTCAGAGACGTCCGAATTTGCGAATGTAAAATAGGGCCAAGCATCTAGAGGAAATATATATATATATATATATACTGGCCAAAAATATGCCGAGACAATTTTTTACATCGGCCAAAATCTGCTGAACCATTTACAAAATTACATTGGCTTAAAATATGCCGAGCCCAAAACCATACAAAAAAAAATTAAGAACAAGTTATTTACTCCTCTCCCAAAGAGGCAAGTTCTTCAGAATTCGAGGGGTCATCCCCGGAGCTTTCATTATTGATGGCCTTGTTCATTTTGGCTTCCATCCCTTCGGCCTTGATGATCTTATCCCAATGCCCTCGAGGCCCTGTTCTTGGATCTCACGAAGGGTGTGAACCCGAGTGAACCACTTTATGTGCTCGGCTTTAAGAATGGAGCGGTTAGTGGCCGCTTGGACATCGGCAATGACCTGATCTTCAATGCAGCGATGAGCAACCAAGGACTGGTTCAGCTGAGTGGTCAGATTCCCCACAGCCTTAAACTGATCATCTGCTGCTTTTTGGGCTGTGTTTAAAGCCTCACCCTGCGCGGTGTGCTCAGCTATTAACCTGGTAAATTCGGCCTTGAGAGTGTTAAATTACTGCCTAACTTCGAAAATAGCAGCTACCCGTTCTCCAAAAACCTCGGAAGAAATCTCGGCCTCCATAACCAGCCGGTTCTTGTCCAACTGAATGATGGTATACTTATGGCCTATGGCCGCCAATTCATTTCCCGCTCGGAGGTTCTCTTCCCTAGCAATGGCGAGTTCGGTTATTGCCACCTCAAGTTTGGCAACGTCGAGATGAGCCTTAACAGCACCAATCTCGGCCTTAAGGACGGAGGCGTCCTGGGACTCCGTAAGCTTCTTTTCGGCATCTCGCAGCAGGGTCTCAAACTTGTGGGTTTCATGACCCTGAGCATCAAGTTTACCTCGGGCATCATCCAGCTGACTTCGCAGTTCAGTACACTCCCTGGAACCCCGAAGAAACCCCTCGTGTGCCAGCACCACGACTTGCATTCGAGAGCATATTAATATAGCAAATATAAATGCTAATGAAGAGGAATTCGCCAGTATATACCCAGTTACTAGCATGCATACTCTCATTCAAGAGACACAGCCATGACACGCCGTCCTTTTTTTTCACGATCCTCCTGGCACCAAAGGACGAAGGTAGCTGGCCACACCAACCGGACGGGACAAAAAGTGATTATCTTCGGGCACAGAGACAACGGTAGACCTCGTCCTCCTCGGGTAGACACTCGATGCCAGAAACATGCCTACAAGATGGGGCCGAGAACCCGATTCAGTAATGTGCATAGACCGTCTCCTACTGAGGGGAATCGACAGGTTAAAACATGGAGGATCTGCCCTAACGACATCTACCGGGGGAGCCTTACCTAATATACGCTCAAGATCCTCCCCGTGTAAGGAAGAAGTCCTGGGCAAATCCGCAGTGTCCGCAGCAGGTTCCCCACCGGACATATCATCATCGAGCGAAATGACATCACTAGAAATTTTGATCGGGCTCTTTAAGGGCTGTTGGAGGCAACATCGGATAATCCCTGAGGGAGGGTTATACGCTGCATCTCTGTGTCAGTCATAGTAGGACTGGCTGCAGATGGTGCAGTTTTATGCACTCGGACGGTGATCATGAAATCCTCATGGTCTTCCAGTGCGTCTTTCAATGTCCACAAAGGCTCACTTCGAGTCGTGGTTGGTTTCTTTCTCTTAAGGCCCTTGGAAGACGAAGGCTAGGAAGATTTGCTTCATTTCCTACTAGGAGCTACCTTGGCTACAAGCTGCTCGATGTCAGTCGAGTCGAACATTGAGCTTTCTCGGAGATGGGGGCGGAGGATCCCTCAGTTAGGTCTTGTCCCTCTTTAAACCTGCGGATGTAATGATGTTAAAAAAGAAAAGAGGTAAAACGAAGGGAAGAAGCCGAATAAAACTCACCGTGGTTTTTTACCTCCCATTTGTCCTTCGACAAATGGCCCCAGCATCACAGCTCATGGGGGTATTGCGCCATAAGGCTTTCGAGCCAGTCCTCGAGGTCGTCGATGACACGAGGGATCCATATTTTTGCTGCAAAGCGAAACGAACACATGAAAATTCAACATAAAAATGAACCGAAGAAATATTGAGCATCGAGATTGCTTACGTCTTTTGTTCCACCTCTCGGGGAAGGGACGATGGCTCGGAGGAATAATCTCTTCGGTCTTGACACGGACATACCGTACCAACCACCGCCGGTCCTTATCATCCACACTGGAAAGAATAGGATACTTTCCACGCTTTAGCAGCTTCACTATTCCCCCCGCGAAAGAAGCGGGGTGAGTAAAGCCTGATCAGATGATCAAGTGTGAATACCGTATTGACCTCGTTGGCCAAATACCGAATGCATGTAACTATACACCAAACATTCGGTTTGATTTGTTCGAGGCATAATTGGTATGTCCGGCACATATCCAGAATGACCTCGTCAATTGCTTGGTTTAGATTATACGTGAAAGGGAAGGTATACACACTTGAATATCCCTTCACGAATGTGGTCATATCCTCATTAGGGCCCGGGATCACGATCTCCGAAGGGCCATACCGCCCCTCGCCGGCAGGTAGTGGTGTCGGATTTACGTCCCAAACGCAGTCAGCTCGAACTTATGGTAGAAGTGCCTCGGTGATAGCCGAAGGATAACATCTGATGTCATAACCTCAGTCCTCGTTGTCTCCCCTTGGGGGACTTTTCGAAGCAAATTCTGAATCGAAGTTAAATGCCGATGGAATTACGTCATGTTTCCGGGGTTTATAGGGGATTGCTTCGGTATCTGCACCGGCAGCGGCACTGGTGGCACGAGGGGAATCGAACGGGGTGTTTTCTCATGATGATGAACGCATAGAACCCGAGGCCATGTTTTGAAGTATGGGTGTTGCACCAAATGGATAAAGGGACGTGAAATAGGTGAAGAACAAACAAGAAATATATGAAGATCAGAAGGCGGTTTTTGAAGCTTTTCTGAAGAACTGGACAAAAACTAGAACTTGTTCTTGAGATTTGGAGGTCGAATAGGTGAATATTGAAGAAATTCGAGTTTAGAAAGGGGATCAAAGTTCAGAAGGAGAAAAATGGGTGAAAGAGAAGTGAGCCAAGTATATATATAGTGGGAGCGAAAACGCTTCCCATTCGTCATCTTCCACACGACCAGTCGCGGGTCGACACGTGCTGCGAAGCGACCAATCGAGAACCGACGCGTCCTTCGTGTCAGTGAAGTGACATGATGCGACGTTTAGGTTTCCCGCGCATTCCCGATGAATCGCATTTAAGTCTAGCCTATCCGAAAAGAAGAATTAAGTTCGGAAATGAAAAAATCAAGCCACAAATCAATTTAAAAAGACGGTTCCATTAAACATCCGAATAGGAAAATTGACATCGGTCCGAAAGACCTACAAAGGAAATCAACAAATCTACGTCGGTTTGAACGATCGTACAAAACTAGAACTATCAGTCGAAATGACCTAACAAAACAAAATCTTAAAATCCCGAGCTCTATGTCTCATCAATCTTGGGTTGATCGTTGTTCCCTGATAAAGCCGCTTTAAGCCGATCATTCTCTGTTCAAAGTCGGGTGATCTCCTCAAGAAAATTCTCTGGTGTTCAGAGCTGGAGGAGCATCAGTCGTGGTCGCAGCAACCTCTTCGGCATCATCATCGATCTCCATGATCGGTGACGGACCTTCCCTGGAGGATCCCCTTTGGGAAATCTGGTAAAAGTTAACCCTAGCAGCAATTCCCGAACTACTCGTTGATGCCTCCGGTGTGGACCTCCTCTTCGGCACCCTAGCCGAACCAGTTGCACTTCCTTCGGTTGTGTCCTCGGATCTTACTTGAGCGGCCCTTGCTTTCGAAGCTTTCTTCACAGGTATATATATATATATATATATATATATATATGTGTGTGTGTGTGTGTGTGTGTGTGTGTGTGTGTGTGTGTGTGTGTGTGTGTGTGTGTGTGTGATGGTAGCAAAGAATTGATATTTACCATAGTTCTTGCCCTTCCATCCAATTGGGCCCAAATCTCTCCAGCCTACGTGTTCAGCAGCACCCAGCACGGCGGTTAACCACTCGAATATCCCTAGTAAGAGCTCGAGTTCAAAAGCAATTGGTTCGGGATTCTACTCCTCCGGTAACGGATCAGGGTTGGCACGTTGCAATTAGGCCGTTCTCATGACGATGAAGCGATGCAACCTTCCCGGATAATAGTCATCCTCGGTGTCGATCAGGCCTCGAGGGCCCCATAGGATCAGATGTATAATGCCCTCATGAATGACCCGGGGTATGTAAATATGGATTAAGTGGTCCAAGGTAAATGGGACTCCGACCATATCGGCTAGAAACTGAATGCAATAAACAAGTCGCCATACTTGAGGAGCAATTTGTCCCATGCAAATCCGATAACGTTGGCACACATCTTCGACCACTTGAAGAACCAGAAGCATAAACCCGATGGTAAATGGTAAGTATACACGAGAGAATGACCTGGGATATGGTGATCAATCCGCACCCCCTCCCTGACAGGAAAAATATCAACACCGCTGCCTAAGTCACACTCTTTCCGAACCCTAGGGATTGTGTCCTCAGTGACAAAGGATGAAAAGTTCCTCACATGGTCGTAGTGATGGCCAACCTTGCAATCATCCTCAAAATTGAACCCAGCTGGAGAAATTTCAGCCGCTTGAAGCTCGAGGTTTGTTATGACAGGAGGTTCGGGAGTTAGTGGTAAAGGTTCAGTGGGAGATATTGTAGGAGAATTCAGGGAATGAGCAGCGTCGGTTAACAATAGTGGGGGAGAAGACATCTTAAGTATAGCAAGAACAAGATTTTCAGAATATGTGAAAAAGTGATGTTAAGCATGGCTTTATATAATTAGGGGGTTGAAGTTGGAGAGACTTCTAGTAACGGTAGAATACAGAAGGCCAAAGGATTCTGGCGAAATACACGTTACTAAAACATGAAACGGCGCAACATTTATTATGTTCGGACTCATGACAGGCGGTTATTTGATCGTAATGAATTATTGTTGTTGGAGAACGAGGTCTCTTCAATCCATTTCCCGTTTCCATTTCTTTACTTCGGAAAATGGAGGGACTATCTGTGTACGGTGAGAACTTGGGAAAAGTTCTCTCCGTTTCAGTAAAGGTCCGTTCAGTAACGGTTCGTGAAAGAGAACCTTAGATGTGTCCGGGTTAGTTAGTCCATGAAGTTGCGCCCGAGGTATGCTCGAGGGGATAGGTCCAAATCAACGGAAGGTTATCTTCCACTGATTCACCGCCGAGGATCACACCATCAATGGATGTGTTCGACAATATCGGAACCATTTCACCCACGTGGGGGTTCGTCTCTCCTAGTTTTAGTAGGGCACTAACACTATATAAACGCATGTATCAGCCCCATTAGAGGGCATCACAATCTTTATATCAGATATATTTCACTTGCTAAGAGAAAGGCTCATCTTCGTTTTAAGCCAGTTTCCTATTAAGTTTAATCTTCGTCCAAGCTTGTTATCATCACGCTGTTGTTCGTTTTAACGGTCCGAGGAAGGAATTACTCCTAGTCGGACCCATTAATTAGGCACAGTCCGAACAAGGAGCTTCTCCCTATCGGACCCACCGTTCCATACTGGGGCTCATTTATTTTACGTACGCTCATCCTTTACTGTTGCTCGTTAATTTTGCATTTGTTAATAAGTTTAGTTACATATTCTTTAAACCACGTACAAATTCAATTGTTGCTCTCTGAGGGTAAACAATATTGTATAAGCCCAATACATTCTAAAGAACCTTTTTTTCCTTTCTTTTGAACTCTTTTGACATCGAAACCTCCATGCAATTGTAAGAGCAAATGAAAACCATAAACCATAAATTAGTACTAATAAAATTAAATATGAATGTTAGGCATAGATCAGGGATTGAGTTGTACATGTGTAGTAGTTCCAACTCAATTTAGTACTATTAACAAACTCGCCCATCCCAAAGAAAGAAAAAAACTAGTATGATATAATTCTAACACCTAAATTCCTCTGTGCAAATTCAACAAGATTGTTGAATTCATTCTCATCAATATCCATCACCATTAGTATCTGCAGCTTTTATGCCTCGTCTGCCCTTTAGCCTACTGAACCAACTGCCACCATTTGCCCTTACAGCCTCTTGAAGAAGTTCTTTGCTTATTTTCCAATCATTATTTGTAGCAAATCTCTTTAGCCCTTTCTTGAATTCTTGCAAACTCATTTCAAGTTTCCCATCACTTGCAACACTTCTTCTATAAGTATATTCTTCAACCCCATTTCTTATGGAATTAATGAGAATGTTTTCCTTACTGTTAAACATCTTCAGGAGAAGGTCTAATTTATAGTAGTATGCTAGTAGTATTAAAATTAGCGGACATAAAACCGAAAGCTATGTATATTCCTTCGAATAAGAATCAACAATTAATTATGGTCGCAAAACGTGTAAAGGCAAGACGAAAAAGCCATCTTTAACTTCAAAATTAAACGGCGGTTCTTTAATCGGATCTAACAAATTGTCTGTTAAAGACTAAACAATTGTGCAATCACATACGATTCCATTATCTAACTTTTTTTCCTATTACCAAATTAAATCAACCCCATTATCTAGCTGGTATAATATCCTTTGCATGGTTGCTTTAGTTTAATTTACCAAGAATTGTTATACAACTACGGGTGGACGTACATAATATATGCATCTTAGAATAGCTACTGTCTCTTTTAGATTGATTAGTAATGAGAGGAACTAAAGCAGTCACGGCAGAAATGCAATAAATAAATAAAGTTGTGTTCTTTCGATCAATTAAGTTTTAGACTAGGCTAAAACGGATAAACATTTCATTTTAAACATGATACCAGATCAGATAGAGGTTCGTGTTCATCAGTTAGCTTATAGCCATCCTTTTTTAAAATTTTCACGTGTTTAACTTCCTTTATATAAGAAAAAAAAATCACATACTTAACTGTAGGAAATCAATCCGTAATCTGTCCGTACGGTTGGACTGCTGGGCAGTGGGGGGACGGGCTGCTGGGCAATCACGGGTGGAGCAGTGGGGGGGGGGGGGGGGGGGGAGGGGCTGCTGGGCAGTGGGGGGATCGGGCTGGACCGAGGGAACGACGGGAGGAGTGGGCTACGACATAAAATGCAGGGTGAATGGAGAAATCCCATGGTCCAAAAAATCATAAGAGGTTGGGGTTGGTGAGTGCAACTTTGAGAAGGGAAATTGAGTTTCCTCAAAGATGACATGCCTTGATATGATGATTTTGTTGGTGGATAAATCATAACATTTATAGCCTTTATGATTCAACGGATAGCCCAAAAATACACACGGGGTGGATCTTGCTTGTAACTTATGAATAGTTGTAGATGGGAAAAGTGGATAGCATAGACACCCAAAAACCTGGAGATGAGAATAGGAGGGGGTTCGTTGGTAGAGAACTTGCGTTGGTGATTTATACCCAAGGACCTTGGTGGGAAGTACATTAAGGAGGTATGTGGCCATTTGGAGAGCATGATGCCAAAAGGAGGGGAGTATGGAGGAGTGGACAAGAAGAGTGCGCACTATGTTGTTAATGGATTTAATGTTTCTTTCCGCTTTGCCGTTTTGAGGAGAGGTATGGGGGCAAGAAAATCTGAAATTTAAACCATTGGAGGCGCAAAAAGATTGAAAATGCCCATTGGCGAACTCCCGCCCATTATCACATTGAATGTTTTTTATATCTCTTTCGAATTGAGTCCGTATTAATGCCTTAAAAGATAGAAAAGTAGAATAAACTTGGGACTTGTTAGAGATTGGAAAAGTCCAAAGAAAATTACTATAATCATCAAGAAAGAAAACATAATAGCGGTGCCCATTAGAACTCAAAACAGGAGATGTCCATAAATCACTATGAATGATATCATATGACATAGTAGTAAATGACAATGAATCATAAAATGGCAATTTAACATGTTTCCCCAAAGGACAAGAGGTACAAAAAGAAGTTTGGGCCCTATTACATTCAATTAAGGCATTACTACGAAGAGAACTAAGGATAGCATTTCTCGGATGGCCAAGTCGGGAATGCCACAAGCTAGGTGATGCGGCAATGAAGGTTGATGGTGGAGTGGTCCGTTTTGTGGCAGTGATGGGATACAATTCCCCGGTGCTCTCACATCTCATTAGGCGGCTCCCCGTCGGTAAATCCTTCACAGAAAACCCAAGAGGATCAAACTCAACAGAAACATTATTGTCCTTAGTGAATTTACCTTAGTGAATTTACGTACGAAAATAAGGTTTTTGATGAGTTTTGGAGCATGCAAGACATTTTGGAGACGTAATTGGGGATTAGGTGGGGGTAGGGATGTATGACCATAGCCTCGAATTGGAATAGTTCTACCATTACCAACAATGATTCCAGAATTATTGCTCAAATTAAAATAAGACGTGAGAGTACCTGAGTTGGCAGTCATGTGGGAAGTCGCTCCGGTGTCCATGTACCAATTATCATCCGGTTGATGCATGGACAGAGTGTGCATGGCTGCTTCCACATCTGTTGGAATGTACCCAGAATAGGTCGGACCATGCATGGAATAGGCCTGCTGAGGTCGTGGACCCGCACCGAGAATGCCGCTGCTGGGCCGCGGTGTGGTGGGACGCTGCTGCCACGGCCTTGTCGGATATGGGCAGGGGGGCAGTGGCCATTGCTGAGGTGGCCAGGCAGGCCAGTAGTAGCCCCCTGCCGGTGGCTGTCCCGTCGGCCACTGGCCGTGGCTGGTCTGTCCGCCGCCGCTGCAGCCGGATTTCTCGCGGTTGTTGTTGTTGTTGTTATTCCCCTTTCCCTTGTTCCTGTTGGAATTCCCGCCACGATTATTATCACGACGGTTAGTTGAATTATTGGTGTCGCCAGGTGGCGGGGAGGGAGTATCATTATCAACAAGTAGAGCCGTGGGACTAGAATCGCGGGCATGTTCCTTGGCTGCGACGTCTTCGAGCTTGAGTCTGGAGCACACTTCAGTGAAAGAGGGCAGCACATCCTTCTGCTGAATGGTGGTGACTAAGTGTGCATATGTCTCCGGTAAGCCCGCAAGGAGGCGCAAGACCATACATTGGTCGGACATCGGCGACCCCACGTTAGCAAGCTGATCCGCGAGTGACTTTAGCCTATTATAATAGGCCATAACCGAGCCGAAGTTAGCCATTTTTGTGGTGGTGAATTCAGTTTCAAGGTACGCTGCCCTTGAGTGCTTGTTATCTTGGAAAAGTTGAGCAACTCGATTCCAAGCCTTCTCCGCAACATCATCCGCCACGAGAATAGAGGTAAAAATTTCATGGGATACAGTGGTGTATATCCATTGAAGGACCACCGCATCTAGCCGTTTCCAGAGCGGAAGATTAGCCGCCTTCGCTGCGTTGTACGCGGTGAGTTCAGTGGTGTCAGTTGGTGGTATGATGTGCTCAAGTACGGAGTGGACGCGGGCTAGAACTTTGAATAGTGTCGCCCATTTGTGATAATGGTCGGTTTTCATGTCTAGAGTGATTGGTATTAACAATTTCACATTCGTGACAGTTAAAGCAGAATGGAAATTTTTGTTGTCAGCCATTGAAGAGAGAAGAGGGATGAGGAGGGGGGGGGGGGGGGGGGGGCGACGGCTAGGGTTAGGAGAGAGGGAAGTGGACGGCTAGGGTTTAGGATGCTAGGGTTTTTAGGAGAAACCTAGTCTGATACCATGTAGGAAATCAATCCGTAATATGTATTGATGTCTGAAAGTCATTATATACAAAGTAGGTATTTACCTATCAGCATAATACTAGGCTAAATTATAGGACCTAATTACTATACATAAGGAAGAGATCATGCCTAATATATTTACAATATTTACGTAGACTATTTAGTCTATCATTAACCCATAAAAGAAAATCAAGCCCATGCGTGAGGCAATATGTTGAAAATATAATTCACAATCTAAATTTTTAGATTAGAGATTGTGATACGATAATCTTCATTTCTGTAGCTGCAGCTGCCTGGATATATCCTGAATGTTGTCCTGACTAAAAGTACTTTTTTGTTTAGGTTAATTAATTCATAGAGAAGTGACACTTGTCATTGTTTTCTTTTAGAAAAGTGCATGCATGCAATCCATTGTTGGTCCCAAAAACGTGTAAAACGAGAAGAAATCCATCAGAGGTCTTCTTTTTCAACAAAAACAGCAGTTCTGAATCTGATCTAATAAAAAATTTGCTTGCTTAAAGACTCAGAAATAATTGTAGACATATACTCTCATTATTGAACAGACACTTGTAATACTATCCTTCAATTTCAAGAAAAACAGCTAGCAATCTCACTCTTTAAGATCAATTACTAATATTGAGTAATTATAGAATAATAAAGTAATCAGCAGTTCCTGCGGCTGCGGCTGCCTGGATAGGGGGGATCTTAACTTTACCATTTTGCTAGGTTAAATAAATAGCTCCGAACTAACGGTTGAGAATATAATTAAATAAATTAATGAGAGTATGCTTTCTCTAGGATTTAAGCATTTAGATGAGAGGGTCACACACTTTAATATGATATCAGCGCAGACAAAGGTCTTGGATTTAAGTCTCATTGTCACTCGTTATCAGAAAGAATTTTCACATGCTTAACCCAGTAAAAATAAAATCACGCCCGACACGTGAAGAACGTGTTAATAATATAATTAAGTAAATAAAAGTATGCTTTCTTTATTTTTTTTTTCTTCTCGAGAAGTGCATAAATGACATGACATGTTTATTAGGATCACAAGATTACAAGGATATCTCTGGTTTTTTTTTTAATCAGGAATTATAAGGATATCTCTGGTATATGTTATATTTCCTTAATCCTAATTTATGTGACGGTGTTTGATTGGACACGGAGTTTAAAAAAAAAAATAACTCGTTGACACCTGTGATCTAAAACAAATTATAGACATTGTGTAACTATAAATCATCTCATCTAGGTAAAATAATGAGATATTTAAAATTAAATTGTTTATTAACAAGGAAGTAGAACATTCTCTTTTTATGTACTAAAAAGGAAAGTATGCCGGATAATTAGAATGTAGGGAGTACATAGTACATATCTTTACTTTAAGATTATAAAATTCAAAATCTATTTTATATTCTTAAACTCCATTTCCAGTTAAATTAAGACACATAGAATAAACGGAGGGAGCCTGTCGTAAGCTTTTTAAGGTTTATTAAAATGATGAGAAAACCTCAGAAATAAATGATCGCATCTCATGAATGATGATCAAATTCCAAGCACTCGATTAATTAAGAAGTAATATACGGATAAGAGTTATTTAGTAGTAAATGTAAGTATTTCTGTAACCACATAGTGTTAGGCATCACCATTGACCAAGACATATACATAGAGTGAGAATTAAGGGGATCTCGCACATTAATTATATATTGTTATATAATTCTAATACTAAATTTCTCTGTGCGAATTCAACAAGGTTTTTGAATTCCTTCTCATCAAGTAAATACATTTCCATTAGCATCTGCAACTTTTTATTCCATAGCTTCATTTTAATCTGCTGAACCAACCACCACCATTTGCCCTTATAGCCTCTGGAAGTTCTTCTTTACTTATCTTCCCATCCTTATCCAAATCAAATCTCTTTAGCTATCTCTTGAATTCTTGTAAACTCAGTTCAATTTTTCCATCACTTGAAATATTTCTTCTATAAGTATTCTTCAATGCCATATTTTTGGTTAGTGACAAGTTGAATGGCTTGTCCCCTATTAATTGGAAATTGGAATACTATTTGGTTTGGCAGAAATGTCTACATAACGTACTCTAATTTATAGTACTTATGCTCCTGTTATAATCTTCTTGGAAAGTTCTAATAATAGCATTTTTTGTGAATACAGAACTGTGTGGTTGAAACAAGAATCAGCCGTTGTGGTCCCAAAATGTGCAACACGAACAGTAAGTTATAGTGATCCCTCAGGATGATCAGTAATTAATTCTGGCGACCCAACGGTCTATCAGGATTGTAACAAGGTAAGTTATGCCCATAAATATGAAACTAAATCAATTAGGATTTGTGAGCAAATTCTCACAATCTGTCAGGATTTGTGACAAGGTAAATTCTGTCCATCACTTTGAAACTAAATCCATTAGGATCTGTGAGACTGTGACCAAACTCTGACAATCTGTCAAGATGTAGTCACAAATCCAGGCGATCAATTAGAGTTTGTCATAAGACAAGTTTCGCCCATCAGAAATCCTGATAATTCGGCAAGATTCTACTACTTAATGGTGCTTAACTTAACCACCGGCAAAAATTAATTTGAAAATAATCTTCCCATTGAGAGTAACCTTACCATCAATTGAGCTTTATAGCAACCCACCGAACCATTAGAGCTATCTTGATATGAAAAACCCACTTACTAATGATGGAACTGCAAGAGAAAATGAAAACTACATATAGACTAGAACAAATATATGTATGGCATTTAGGTACAGAGAGATGAATATTTTGAGTTGTCCGTTAGTAGTAGCAACTCAATTCGAAAGAATATTACACTAATTAATATGATACAATTCTTACACCTAAATTCCTCTGTGCAAACTCAACAAGATTGTTGAATTCATTCTCATCAATATATCCATTACCATTAGTATCTGCAGCTTTTATGCCACGACTCCCCTTTAGCCTACTGAACCAACCGCCACCATTTGCTCTTATAACCTCTCGTAATTCTTCTTTACTAATTTTCCCATCATTGTTTGTATCAAATCTCTTTAGCCACTTCTTGAATTCTTGCAAGGTCATCTCTAATTTCCCATCACTTGCAACGTTTCTTCTATAAGTATTCTTCAATGCCATTTCTGATTGAGGATGACAAGTTAATTATATGAGAATGTTTGCTTTATTGTTAAACATGTTCAAGAGACGATCTAATTTATAGTACTAGTAGCTAGTGGTTATAAAATTAATAAAACCGAAAGCTATGTACTACATTCGAATAAGAATAATCAACAATTAAGTATGGTCGCAAAACGTGTAAAGGCGAACGAAAAGCCACCTTTTGGCTTCAAATTAAACGGCGGTTCTGATCGGATCTAAGCATTTGTCTGTTAAAGACTAAACAATCTCACACATACATACTTCCATTATCTAGTATAATGCTACATCCTTTGCATGGTTGCTTTAGTTTAATTTACCAAGAATTGTTATAGAACGATGGGTGGACGACAATTATACATCTAAAAATAGTAAACTATCTCTTTTTGATTGATTAATAACGAGAGGAACTAAAGCAATCATGGTTTAAAATATGATTAACGAAATAAATGTGTTGTTTTTTATATCGATTTAAACTTTTGAATGAAATGATATATAATTCAACTTCTTTTTAAATTATGGCCCTTGAGATGATATATAATTCAACTTCTTTTTAAATTATGGCCCTACCAGATGGGAGTATCCTATATTTCAATATTGTGTCACAGCAAACAGAAGTAATGGTTTCAAGTCTAATCGTCACACCCTTTATTATATTAAAATAATGCAGTTGCTTGACTCATAAAAACAAATCAATCTTGCGCGTATAAGAAAGCGTGTTTGAAATATAATTAAATAAAGTGTTTTTTTTTAATAATTTAAATTTGTAGATGAGATGATTATATTCAATAATGAGATTATGTTGCTGCACCTGCTTGGATATATTCTGGAAGTTTCCCTGCCTACAACTACAAGTACTTTTTTGAGGTTAATTAATACATAGAGAAGTGCCATTTCCATTGTTTTCTTTTAGAGAAGTGCATGCATCATGCATGCATACAATCCATTATGGTCCCAAAACGTGTAAAAAGAGAAGAAAGCCGCGGATCGTTCTTTTTCTTCAAAAATAGCAGTTTTGAATCTCATTTAATAAGTAATTTGCTTGCTTAAAGACTAAAAAATAATTGTACATGTACTCTCATTATTTAACAGACACTTGTCATAATATCCTTTAATTTGCAAGGTTGCGCTTTACTTTTAACAAGAATTGTTAATTTATATATCTATGAATCCGGATAGTGCGATACAGCTAAAAGCAGCAATGCCACTCTTTGAGATTGATTAGTAATGAGAGAATAATAAACTAATAAGCTGTTCCTGTGGCTGCGGCTGCCTGGATAGTGGAATCATAACTTTATGATCCTGTTAGGTTAAATAAATTGCTCCGAACGATTGAGAATATAATTAAACAAATAAAAAAGTGATTTATGATAGTTTAAATTTTTAAATGAGATGATCATACACTTTAATATGATATTAAAGCAAATAGAGATCCTAAGTTTGAGTCTCAATGCCGCAGCCATTCGTTGTCAAAATTAATTTTCACGCCATTAAAAATAGAATCAGGCTCTCATATGTTATGCTCTTTCTCAACAACTTAAATTTTTAGGTGTTCGTTCACGATACATAAAATATTCACCCAGAGCTGCTCCTGTATAAGGACTGTGAATTGAATGAATAAACAGATGAAATCAAGAAATAATTCAACTAACAGTTCAAACCAAGAACAAGAAATGAAAGAACGAAAGTCGTATGGGTTCACAAAGATTATTTGTCTTCCTAGTCTTCGACACAAGAAAGGGGTGTAGAAAAATCCTTTTTTCTTGTGTCGAAACGAAAGAGTAATGATTCTTGATCCTGTTTGTTAAAAATTCCTAGTCTTGGTTTCTATTTTTCCATATGTATCAGAAACGCTTATCTCTAATTGAATTTCCTTTTCTAACTAGATTTTATTCGAAAGATGTGATCTTAGAGCTCGCTTACACGATCGTCATGCACTTCAAACACTTAAGCCATTTATTCCACTACCCCATTAATTTGCGGCTTTTTTCTTTTCCAAAAATACATACAATGTTTTTTCTTCAAAAAAGAGTGCATGGTTGCAATAATCCATTTTCCTGTTTGGCATCTCCTCATTTTCCACATTTAATTGTGTGCTTTTCGCTGACGGTGTAAATAATTGAGTATTAGAGAAAGGATTTAACCTATGTACACTGATAGTATACGGATTGGCTTCCTCTCTATTTCCCTTCTCTCCATTTTTTCCAAGTTCTACCTTAGATTAGAGACACATGGCATGAGTTAGAATTAATGACTAAGATTTAATTGACTAACACAAAGCCCTAACCATAGTTTATATAATTAATAACTTATTCATAAATATATTAAAATACTTTCTCTCTCTTCCTATTTTAATATTCCATCTTTTTTTCAATCATGATAACTCTTTAACAGTGATATTTTTCAGAATATAGACAACTCTTTCAGAAATATACAATTACTAATTGAATAATGAGGTCTATATTATGTGAATTAGTAAGCATCATAATTGAAAAAATGGAAAATATCACCAATTAAATAATGGGTCTATTAGGAAAAGAAAATTAAGTAGCAAAAACTAATCGGGTAAATCAGAAAAGATTAGGAAAAGTAAATAGGAAGAGAGAGAAAGTATTTTAATATATTTATGGATAAGTTATTAATTATATAAACTATGGTTAGAGCCTTGTTTTAGTCAATTAAATCTTAATCATTAATTTTAATCCATGTCATGCGTCTCTAATCTAAGATAGAACTTGGGGAAAATTGAGAGAAGAGAAATAGAAAGGAACTCAATCCATAGTATACTATTTCATCTACACTATTAGCGTAATTTAGCATGCATGCAGTAACAATAACTTGTCTTATTTTCGAGTTAATTATTTATTATTTATCTTTTAAATGACTTGATAATATCAAAAATCTTCTAAATTGTAAGGTATAGAAGTTAAATTCTCAGATAAAAGGCCGATGAGTGGATTCAATTAATCTCTCAAGTCTCAACAGTCAACAGTCAACAGTCAACTACATTGCTCAGGCCGAGTTAAAGTACTTCCCACGTCGAATACCTTTCTTATAAGTTATAATGTCAATTAATCAAATGCGATTATGACGTAAACATAAAATTATTAGAATCTAAAATGAATGACTCCAGTTAGTGGCAAACAAGAGAATTCGGGAAACGCATCAAATGAAACTAGCCGCATCAAATAAAACTGAGGAAGTATGTCGAAGCTTTTATATATGTTGTCTTTTTGGTCATATTTTTAAGGTTCACTAACATGGAAAAAAATCCCAGCTTGTATGAGTTTGTAATGTGACTGCTCCATTCGTTTCATAATAAATGGTGCTTTTAGCTTATACACTCTTTAAGAAAACTATTCATTCCTAGAAAGTAAGAAGTGTTTTTACTAATTTACCCTTAGTCAAATGTCTTGAAAAAGAAATAGATCCTTAACGATTTGTTGGTCACGTAAAACTACATTTCTTTAAATTAAATAAGGTAAAATTGGAGGAAACAAATTAAGGGAAAATTTCAGAAATATACAAGTTGGTCACTTACATTGCAAAAAAAATAACCCAAAACTTACATTACAAAAAATAGCCCAAAATATACAAACATATACAAAAAAATACAGATATATACAGACATACACAGACACCTATACCAACATAGAGAGAGAGAGAGAGAGAGAGAGAGAGAGAAGTTTGGGTTATTTTTTGTAAGAATTAAAAAAATGGGTCAATTTTGGTAGCATTGTTGCCCCAATTAATATACAGTGTAATTTTCTCAAAAATTAATGCTTTCTTTATTTTGTGAAACACCACTTGTTATGAAACAAAATTGAAAAGGTAAAAACATCACATATTTTGAAATGGAGGGAGTAGGATATATAGCTCAAGTAACAAAAATCTGAATGATGATTAGAACCAAGCACTCAATAAATCGAGAAATAATAAATGTATAAGAGTGATTTATCATATCTAATTACTTTTGTAACCACAAAATACAACATTAGTACTGTATGTTTCCATGTTAAGCATCATCTCGCATAAAACATAGTAAGAATTAAGGGGACATATCTTAGATAATTCTAACACCTAAATTTCTCTCTGCAAATCCAATAAGGTTTTTGAATTCCTTCTCATCAATAAATCCATCACCATTAGCATCTGCAACTTTTATGCCATGGCTGCCCTTTATCCTGCTGAACCAACCGCCATTTGCTCTTACTGCCTCTCGAAGTTCTTCTTTACTTATCTTCCCATCCTTGTCTAAATCAAATCTCTTTAGCCATCTCTTGAATTCTTGCAAACTCATTTCAAGTTTTCCATCACTTGAAATGTTTCTTCTATAAGTATTCTTCAATGCCATATTTTTGGTTAGTGACAAGTTGAATGGCTTGTCCCCTATTAATCGGAAATTGAAACACTATTTGGTTTGGGAGAAATGTCTACATAACGTACTCCAATTTATAGGAGTAGTAGTACTTATGCTCATGTTATAATCTTCTTGGAAAGCTCTAATAGCATTTTTTGCGAATATAGAACTGTGTGATTGAAACAAGAATCAGCCACAAAAATGAAAAAAAAAAAAGC